>NC_067398.1:623288342-623610842 GCF_016432865.1 Antechinus flavipes
GGGTGGGAGGGATTCAAGTTCTTTTTAATTTTTTTAATAACTTTTTATTGACAGAACCCATGCCAGGGTAATTTTTCAAAACATTATCCCTTGCACTCACTTCTGTTCCGATTTTTCCCCTCCCTCCCTCCATCCCCTCCCCCAGATGGCAAGCAGTCCTTTACATGTTAAATAGGTTACACTATATCCTAGATATAATATATGTGTGCAGAACCAAACAGTTCTCTTGTTGCACAGGGAGAACTGGATTCAGAAGGTATAAATAACTCGGGAAGAAAAACAAAAATGCAAGCAGTTTATATTCATTTCCCAGTGTTCTTTCTTTAGGTGCAGCTGCTTCTGTCCATCCTTGATCAATTGAAAATTAATTAGCTCTCTTTATTGAAGAAATCCACTTCCATCAGAATACATCCTCATACAGTATCGTTGTTGAGGTATATAATGATCTCCTGGTTCTGCTCATTTCACTTAGCATCAGTTCGTGTAAGTCTCGCCAGTCCTCTCTGTATTCATCCTGCTGGTCATTTCTTACAGAACAATAATATTCCATAACATCCATATACCACAATTTACTCAACCATTCTCCAATTGATGGACATCCATTCATTTTCCAGCTTCTAGCCACTACAAACAGGGCTGCCACAAATGTTTTGGCACATACAGGTCCCTTTCCCTTCTTTAGTATCTCTTTGGGGTATAAGCCCAGTAGAAACACTGCTGGATCAAAGGGTATGCACAGTTTGATAACTTTTTGAGCATAGTTCCAAATTGCCTCCAGAATAGCTGGATGTGTTCACAATTCCAGTGTCCTTGTTTTCCCACATCCCCTCCAACATTTCGCATTATCTTTCCCTGTCATTCGAGCCAATCTGACAGGTGTGTAGTGGTATCTCAGAGTTGTCTTAATTTGCATTTCTCTGATTAATAATGATTTGGAGCATCTTTTCATATGACTAGAAATAGTTTCAATTTCTTCATCTGAGAATTGTCTGTTCATATCCTTTGACCATTTATCAATCGGAGAATAAGACCTGTTTTTTCTTAAACATTAACAAACTTATTCAATAATTACAACACCTAATAAATGAAAAGAAGAACAAAAATCCAAAATTAGGGATGTGACATGAAAAGATCAGGGCAAAAAAGCTTCATAAAATTATATGACATAACTATTATATGTTATATAATTGTTTTGAGAAGTACAAAAACTAAAACTAACAAAGTCATAAGGTAATAATCTTATATAGAACAGTCAAAGAAGAAGAATTTAAGATTATCAGAGTGCTGTTGTGAAAACAAAAAATTAAGGAGAGCAATTCAAAGTGTGGTCAACTATAGAAGGGAATTCTACCACACTTTCAAAGGATTTTATAGTTATCTCTTCCACTTCCATAGGGGTTAAGTGTACAAGATACCTGTAGTCTGGAAAATCCATGTAAATATTTTTGGCCCTCCCTTGGTACTAAAGAAGAAGTATGAAATTTTTTTTCTTTTTCTTTTATTAGGTATTTACAATACCTCATTGTAAAATTTGGATTGATATTATATAATGCTATCCATATATTTTATGCAGTTCTCATTTTCCAAACTTTTTCATTTATCTGCTGACTTTAATGTGTTGTCTGCAACTTTGTTAAACTCCCCCCCAAAAAAATCCCATTTCATTTCTTGTGATAATCTCTGATATATTGAAGTTGTGATGGGGAAAGAAAGTCACAACATGAAAGGAATAATTATATGTTATTAAGACCAGAGCTTTTTAAACTTTTTCTACTAGAAACTCTTTTTCACCCAAGATATTTTTTATGTGACTCTGGGTATATAGATATATAAAATAGACAAATAAGTCAAATATTTATTGATAATATATCATAATTTTGCAACCCCCTCCTTTAGTTTTGAGACCCTATATGGGGTGGTAAACCATGGATTTAGAATTCCAAAATACAAAAATAATATGCTTCCCAAATATCTTCCATGAGACAAAATGATCATTGATTGATAAATTGAACAGAAACATAAGTCTGAGAAAGAAAGTGACAGGTTAATATCATTAATTAATAGCAACAATTACTCAGTTGATGGATACCATTTTGTTTTGCAATGTTTTTCCATAATAGAAAAAAAAAAACAGGCATGAATATATTTGAATACATGGATCCTTTTTCTTTGAATTTTAGACCTGTAATGATATACCTGGGAGACACATTTTCAGAAATGAACCATATAAGAAATTTTATTGTTTGAGTCTGCATATTTATTAGAAGTATTTTGTACTTTTTTCTTCTTGCCTTCCTTTTCCTTTCCTTCCTTCTCTCTTGTCTTCCTTCCTCCCTCCCTTTCTCCCTTATCTCTATCTCTTTCTTTTTCTTTTTCTCTTTCCCTCCCTCCTTTCTCTGTCTCTGTGTCTCCCTGTCTCTTTGTTTTCCTTTGTCTCTCTCTGTCTCTATCTGTCTGTATCTCTCTGTACATGCCTCTCTGGGTCTCCATCTCTCTTTATCTCTCGTTCTGTTTCTCTCGCTCTGTGATGCAGGTTGAAGATTTAATGTCTGTTGTCTCTTATTTTATGCCATTGGTACAATGCTTGGTAAATAGAAATTAATGTGGCCTTGCATAAATCACTTCATTTTGTAGTCCTTGATCTTTCACCTTCTAAATGAGGAGACTGGACTACAGACTCTCAAAGATTGCTTCTAGCTCTAGAGTTCTGTGTTTGCATTTCTCTATGTCTAATAAATGATTTTCCTGTTCTATAATTTGATGATTTTATATCTATATCTATATATATTTGTCTTCCCACAGAGCCAGAGGGGAAAGTGATATAACTTTCCAATTCTGATGTCACTTGTGATCTCCCATTATGTTTTTCCTTTTATATGAGATACTTTACTTAAGCCTCAGAAATGGCTGATTAGCTCCACAAAAATAGCTTATCTGTGTTTTTCAAGATAGGAGGGACCTAATTAAGTCATAAAGTATAGTGATAGTAAGCATTAGGTTTTCTTCCCCTCTCAGATGCTAGTATGGAGCCTCTATGCTGAGCAATATCTTAATGTGATTTAAGAAAAAAAAAGTAATAGAAATCACTAGGCTTAGTCAGCCTTTCCATTCTAAATTTGATGCTTCATGTATAGAACCTCAATGAACTACAATGAATGAAATACATTTTGCAGACAGTAGAGTTGATAGGAAATGGGAGAAATATGCATTTTATTTATTAAATTTAAAAGCTGTCTATGTCATTATCCGCACTGGACTGATTTATTTAACCCATGGATTAATGGGATATGAGGCATTGTTATTCAGAATTTTTAATTCTTCAAACATTCCAGGATAACAATTGGAATTTCTAAGGAATTCAGTAATTTGTTGACTTAATGTTTTTTTTTCTTCCTACTATGTTGATGCCCTATATTCTGAATGCTAATATCTTCATAAGAATTAATAAGTCATTTGACACTTGTCGTTTTTTTGGACTAATAAATAGTGTTCTTTGAGGAAACTCCAAATAGTCAAGATTATGTATTATGAAATGTGTTTCAACAATCTCTGTAATCTCACAAGAGACTGGATTCATATCTTGGGGGTTCTTAGTAAGAACTCATGGCTCAGTTTCTCCTACACTAGATAACCATGAGAAAATTTTGAAGTTATCTTAGGTTACCCAGATAAGCAAAGAATCACCATGCTAGCAATCTGAGGGGAGGAAAAGCATTGAAAGGATAAAACTTTTTATTTCCAGAAATGAACAGAGACATGATTAGCATTATTTTTTCTGCCTATTTTGTACTTTATTCTTCTTGCCTTCCTTTTCCTTTCCTTCTTTCTCTCTTTCCTTCCTTCCTCCCTCCCTTTCCTGTAATGGGCTGAGGCTTGAGTTGATGCACTGGGGTCCCAAGCACATGAGGCTAAATAGTAATTGGACCATGCTCTATTAATATATAAGCTTGGAGAAAGAATGGCCCCCGCCCACTCTTTGTGCAAGTCCTGATGTATTGTATAGGAAATGACAATTTTGGTGGGTGGTGACAGGGGAGCGGAAAAGGAAGGGGAAGAGAGACTGCTTGCTTTTGCCATTGCGACAGCCCTTTCAGCTCAGATCCCTCTCTGTTAGCTGGCTTCCTGTCGCGGTTGCCCATATTGCTATCGCAATCTTTCTTGCCCATATTGCAATTGCAATCCTTATTCACCTCTTCACTTCATTAAAGATCAAAGATTTTTCCTTTAACCTGAATTCCTGATTCTGGCTGATTTTAAATACGCGGTCATTACAATTGGCGCCCAAGCATGGGAACCAAGGACCCTACTTTCACTGAAGAAGTCTCCAGTGACCAGGAACTTAGGTGAGTATTATAGATAAACAGGGAACTTATTTTCTTAAAGACCAAACTAGTAACTTTTTGGCTGAAATGGGACAGATCCTAGGTAAAGATTCTCCATCCCCCACCCCAACCCCCTCACCCCCAGCCCCACCCAGGAGTGGTGCTATAGAAAGCCTGCTTAAGCTGATAGAAGATCAAGGGCTACTTGTAACTTGGGAACAGGCAGCTAGACTTCTGGGTACATTAAAACGCACCTCCCCTTGGTTCTTAGAGGAAGAGCAAATCTCTCTAGATAACTGGGCATTGGTTGGTCAACAGCTCTCCGCATATAACAATGAAAACGGTCCTCATTTAATTTCCATAGAGGCATTCTATTTATACAATATGATACAGTTGGCCTTAAGATACTGCATAAATTCTAGGAAAAAGGAAAAACTCTAGGAATAGCCAAATGGGGAAGCCTGAGATAAAGGAGGAAGACAAAGAACAGATTAATGACCATATCCCCACAGGGCATGGAGACTTAAGTGAGGCTCAAGGGTGTGGTGAATCTGAGTCAGCTTCAGCCCCACCTAAGGAGCAGGTAATTGACTCTCCTCCATCAACTCCACCCTCCAGAATGGAGGGAGGAGGGGTAGTGGGGGGGCAGTGACAGCACCAGCACCTCCCCCCCAGCATCCAGCACCTCCCCCCCCCCTGCATCCAGCTGCTCTTTTGAGTAGATTGCAAAAGGGACTAATTAAGGCCAAAGAGGAAGGGAGAAAGGTATTGGAATTTCACCACCACATTTTTCCCGTTATTCAACAGTTTAATTCTTCAGGTCAAGAAAGTAGAAGATACTCTCCTTTTGATATAGAAATCCTCAAAGACCTGAAAAAAGCTTGCACTCTTTATGGGGCTACATCAGCTTATGTTAAGATGTTATTACAGAATTAGGCTTTTGAAATCTTGACCCCTAATGACTGGAAATCTATAGCAAGGATATGCCTAGAACCTGGACAAAATTATTTGTGGCTTTTTGAATATAGTGAGCTCTGTAGGATACAAGCCCAACAAAATAGTCAAAGTGGAGTTCATGCTGCAATCACCTGTGATCTACTAATAGGTGTAGGTCCTTATGCAGATGTAGCAGTACAAATTAATTATTCTGTAGCAGCATATCAGCAAATTGCTGCTAATGCTATCAAAGTGGGGGCTTCTCTCCACAATAAAGATGAAAAGGGTGGGGCCTTCACAAAAATAACACAAGGGCCAAATGAACCCTTTGCTGACTTTGTGGGACGCTTGCAGACAGCTATCACAAGAACAAATGGAGAAAATGCAATAACAGACATTTTGATAAGGCAACTTGCTAAGGAAAATGCTAATGAGGCTTGCAGAAGAATTATATTAGGACTGCACAAGCATGCTCCTTTAGAGGGGCTCATAAGACACTGTGCCACAGTGGGCACAAATGCCTTTTATAGCCAGTCTATGATGCAGACTTTCTAAAATCCAAACATGGGAAGACAGAGTCCCTCCTGGCAAGGGACTTCCAGAGAGACTCGTAGATTCTTTCAGTGTGGAAAAGTAGGGCATCTGAAAGCTCAATGTTGGTATAGAGATAGAATGGGAAAACAGGGTGGGAGAACAAGACCCAATACCCCATGTCCAAAATGCAACAGAGGCTTCCATTGGGCCTCAGAATGTAGACAGATTCAGGGAAACAGGATGAGGGGCCCAGCCCCAGGGCCCAAGACAAAAAACACTTAGGGCATGATGGCAGCCAATGTTGCACCCAGAGAGTACCTACAAGTTCAATACCCAGACATGACCAATCAGCCAGAAAGCCATATGATGGGAGAAGGGGATTATACAGTCAACCAGCCAGGAAGCAACCTGATGGCAGAAAGGAATTACAATTGGGGAGAATAGAGCTGTATGCAGCTGGGACAACTGAGATACCCCCTGAAGAGGTAAAATCTGTTCCTCTCCAGCCTATGGATCCCTTACCTCCAGGCACAGTAGGCTTGACCATTTCACCTCCTTTTTGTACATACAAAACAGTGTCCATCCACACACTGATGTAGGCAACTGGGGAATGTGTAGATAATATTCCAGTCACTAATACAGGTAGACAATGTGTGACTTATCACCCAGGAGAAGTAGTAGCATCAGATTTACTCATACAGAATCCTAATAAGCAACTTGATTCTAATAAGCCTAATAAGCCACCCAGATTCTGACTCCACAAAATCCAGAAATATACTGGACAGCAGCTGTAACAGCTGAATGACCTATGCTCACGATCTATATAAATGGCCTACCATTGGAAGGATTGTAGACACAGGTGTAGATCGTACAGTTATTAGAGGTGCCAGGTGGCCCAGTCACTGGCCAAAGATTAAAGCAGACACCTATATGTCTGGAGTAGGAGGATCAATAGCAGCTGAAGTTAGTGCTGCCCCTATGAAATGGACTTTTGAAGGCAAAACAGGAGTTTTTACTCCTTTTATAGTTTAAAAAATACCCACCAATCTATGGGGAAGAGACATTTTACAACAATTAGGGTTAAAAATGAGTACTTCGGTTTTTTAAGCAGGGCTGCTGTTGAAGGCCTGCCAACACTTTCACCTGTTCCTATCCAATGGAAAACTGATACACCAGTGTGGATAGAACAGTGGTGGGTGGTGACAGGGGAGTGGAAAAGGAAAGGGAGGAGAGACTGCTTGCTTTTGCCATTGTGATGGCCCTTTCAGCTCAGATCCCTCTCTGTTAGCTGGCTTCCTGTCATAGTTGCCCATATTGCTATCGCAATCTTTCTTGCCCATATTGCTATTGCAATCCTTATTCACCTCTTCATTTCATTAAAGATTGAAGATTTTTTCTTTAACCTGAATTCCTGATTCTGGCTGATTTTAAATACGCGGTCATTACACTTTCCAAATTTCCAAAATTCCATTAGGGTAAGCAGCCTTAAGATACTGTCAAATCAAAATTAAATGAATGGGATGAATTTACCTATAAAATAGAAAACAATAGTAAATTAAAATTTTGAATTTAACATAATGATACTTTCAGGAAACATTACAAAAATATAACTACACATAAATATAAAATAAAGGGCAGTAATAGAATTTATTATGTTTTAAAAAATGAGGGATCAATAATCATGATCTCAGACACAATTAAAAGTTAAAAAATAGATTTAATCAAAATCTAAAAAGAGAAAAATTGGACTAATGTATCAGCAATTTTATTTAATATTGTTTTAGATCACATAAAATACCTAGACAGTAAAAAACACCTTAGCACATACCTGCCAAAACAGATGCAAGGACTATGTGAACATAAACACAAAATACTTTCTATGCAAATAAACTCAGATCTAAATAATTGAGAAGTATTTATTGCACATGGGTAGGTAAAATCAACATAAGTTTTAAAATGGCAATTTTACCAAACTAATCTATTTATTCAATGTCATCCCGATTGAATTACAATTTTTTTACTGAGTTAGAAAAAAATAATGGCAAGTCTTACTTTGATCACTAGTATGTGACCTTGAGTAAATCACAATCTATTCTTGCCCCTATTTCTTCATCTGTAAAATAAATTATAACATGTTTCTTACAGGGTTGTTAGAAGGATCAATTAATATACCACTTGTAAAGTGCTTTTTAAAAACCTTAAAAAGCTATGTAAAAGGCAGTTATTATAATTTTTTTTTTTATTTTATAGGGACTCAGAGGGAAATAACTTCTCTAAGGTCAAGAATTGATTAAGATTACAGACAAGATTTTTTTTTTCTCTTTTCTTTTTTTTTATATTTTCTTTTATTTTATTTAATAATAACTTTATATTGACAGAATCCATGCCAGGGTAATTTTTTTACAACATTATCCCTTGCACTCACTTCTGTTCCGATTTTTCCCCTTCCTCCCTCCACCCCCTCCCCTAGATGGCAAGCAGTCCTATATATGTGAGATATGTTGCAGTATAGCCTAGATACAATATATGTTTGCAGAACCAAACAGTTCTCTTGTTGCACAGAGAGAATTGGATTCAGAAGGTAGAAATAACCCGGGAAGAAAAACAAAAATGCAAAGAGTTCACATTCATTTCCTAGTGTTCTTTCGTTGGGTGTAGCTGCTTCTGTCCAACACTTATCAACTGAAACTCAGTTAGGTCTCTTTGTCAAAGAAATCCACTTTCATCAGAATACAACCTCATACAATATCGTTGTCGAAGTGTATAATGATCTCCTGGTTCTGCTCATTTCACTTAGCATCAGTTCATGTAAGTCTCTCCAAGCCTCTCTGTATTCATCCTGCTGGTCATTTCTTACAGAACAATAATATTCCATAACATTCATATACCACAATTTACCCAGCCATTCTCCAATTGATGGGCATCCATTCAATTTCCAGTTTCTAGCCACTACAAACAGGGCTGCCGAAAAACATTTTGGCACATACAGGTCCCTTTCCCTTCTTTAGTATCTCTTTGGGGTATAAGCCCAATAGAAACACTGCTGGATCAAAGGGTATGCACAGTTTGATAATTTTTTGGGCATAATTCCAGATTGCTCTCCAGAATGGTTGGATTCATTCACAACTCCACTAACAATGCATCAGTGTCCCCGTTTTGCCGCATCCCCTCCAACATTCATCATTACTTTTTCCTGTCATTTTAGCCAATCTGACAGGTGTGTAGTGGTATCTCAGAGTTGTCTTAATTTGCATTTCTCTGATCAATAGTGATTTTGGAACACTCTTTCATATGAGTGATAATAGTTTCAATTTCATTCTCTGAAAATTGTCTGTTCATATCCTTTGACCATTTATCAATTGGAGAATGGCTTGATTTCTTATAAATTTGAGTCAGTTCTCTATATATTTTGGAAATGAGGCCTTTATCAGAACCTTTAACTGTGAAAATGTTTTCCCAGTTTCCCTTCTAATCTTGTTTGCATTAATTTTGTTTGTACAAAGGCTTTTTAATTTGATATAATCAAAATTTTCTATTTTGTGATCAGTAATGGTCTCTAGTTCATCTTTGGTCACAAATTTCTTTCTCCTCCACAAGTCTGAGAGATAAACTATCCTATGTTCCTCTAATTTATTTATAATCTTGTACTTTATGCCTAGGTCATGGACCCATTTTGATCTTATCTTGGTATATGGTGTTAAGTGTGGGTCCATGCCTAATTTCTGCTATGCTAATTTCAAGTTATCCCAGCAGTTGTTATCAAGTAATGAATTCTTATCCCAAAAGTTAGGATCTTTGGGTTTGTCAAACACTAGATTGCTATAGTTGACTATTCTGTCTTGTGAACCTAACCTTTTCCACTGATCAACTAATCTATTTCTTTTTTTTTTTAATTTTAATATCTTTTTATTGATAGAACACATGCCAGGGTAATTTTTTACAGCATTATCCCTTGCACTCACTTCTGTTCTGATTTTTCCCCTCCCTCCCTCCACCCTCTCCCCCAGATGGCAAGCAGTCCTTTACATGTTGAATAGGTTACAGTATATCCTGGATACAATATATTTGTGCAGAACCGGACAGCTTTCTTGTTGTACAGGGAGAATTGAATTCAGAAGGTATAAATAACCCAGGAAGAAAAACAAAAATGCAAGCATCAACTAATCTATTTCTTAGCCAATACCAAATGATTTTGGTGACTGCTGCTTTATAATATAATTTTAGATCAGATACAGCTAGGCCACCTTCATTTGATTTTTTTTTTCATTAATTCCCTTGAGGTTCTTGACTTTTTATTGTTCCATATGAATTTTGTTGTTATTTTTTCTAGATCATTAAAATATTTTCTTGGAAGTCTGATTGGTATAGCACTAAATAAATAGATTAGTTTAGGGAGTATTATCATCTTTATTATATTCACTCGACCTATCCAAGAGCACTTAATATTTTTCCAATATTTAAGTCTGACTTTATTTGTGTGGAAACTTTTTTTGTAATTTTGCTCATATAATTCCTGACTTTCCTTTGGTAGATAGATTCCCAAATATTTTATACTATCAACAGTTTGAATGGAATTTCTCTTTGTATCTCTTGCTGTTGGATTTTGTTGGTGATGTATAAAAATGCTAAGGATTTATGTGGATTTATTCTGTATCCTGCTACTTTGCTAAAATTATGAATTATTTCTAATAGCTTTTAAGTAGAATCTCTGGGGTTCTCTGGGTATACCATCATATCATCTGCAAAGAGTGATAGTTTGGTTTCTTCATTGCCTACTCTAATTCCTTTAATCTGTTTCTCGAATCTTATTGCAGAGGCTAGTGTTTCTAATACAATATTGAATAATAATGGTGATAGTGGGCAACCTTGCTTCACTCCAGATCTTACTGGGAAAGGTTCCAGTTTGTCCCCATTGCATATGATGCTTACTAATGGTTTTAAATATATGCTCCTATTTTAAGGAAAAGTACATTTATTCCTATGTTCTCAAGTGTTTTTATTAGGAATGGATGTTGGATTTTATCAAATGCTTTTTCTGCATCTATTGAGATGATCATATGGTTTTTGTTTGGTTGGTTATTGATATAGTCAATTATGTTAATAGTTTTCCTAATATTGAACCAGCCCTGCATTCCTGGTATAAATCCTACTTGATCATAATGTATTATCCTGGGGATGATTTTCTGTAATCTTTTTGCTAATATTTTATTTAAGATTTTAGCATCAATATTCATTAGGGAGATTGGTCTATAATTTTCTTTCTCTGTTTTCAGCCTACCTGGTTTAGGTATCAGTACCATGTCTGTGTCATAAAAGGAGTTTGGTAGGACTCCTTCAATCCCTATTTTTTCAAATAGTTTATTTAGCATTGGAGTTAATTGTTCTTTAAATGTTTGATAGAATTCACATGTAAATCCATCTGGTCCTGGGGATTTTTTCTTAGGGAGTTGATTGATAGTTTGTTCTATTTCTTTTTCTGAGATGGGACTGTTTAGGATATTTACTTCTTCCTCTGTTAGTTTGGGCAAGCTATATTTTTGGAGGTATTTTTCTATTTCATTTAAGTTGTCGAATCCATTCTGCTAACCACTTCCTCTTTATGGGGGAGTTTACCCCGTTCACATTTATGGTTAAAATGACCAATTCTGTATTACTTGCCATCTTGTTAACCCCGGTTTATGCTTTTCTCCCTTCTTTCCCCTTTACCCCATTTCCCAGTATTAAGCTTGTGAGCACCACTTGCTTCTCATAGCCCTCCCTTTTTAGTATCTCTCCCCCCCCGCCTTAGATATCCTCCCCCTATCTTACCCCTTTCCCCCCCAGTTTCCATGTTCCCTTCCACTTAGCTTATTCCTTCTCTTTTCACTTTTCCCTTCTCACTTTGCAATGAGGTGGGAGAAGTTTCACCATAGATTGAATATGTCCAAAATTTTTCTCTTAAAGCCAATTCTGAAGGCAGTAAGATACCCACTATATTCATCCCCCTCCATTCTTTCTCTCAGATATAATAGGTTTCCTTTGCCTCTTCATGAGATGTAGTACCCCCACTTTACCCTTTTTCTGATACAATGTCCTTTCCACATCTACTTTCTAGAACAAGGTATACATGTATTCTTTATACATCTTTATAGCCGAAATATAGTTCCCAAGATTAATCTTTACCTTTTTAGATTTCTCTTGAGTTCTATATTTGTAGATCAAACTTTTTGTTAAGTTCTGGCTTTTTCATCAAAAATAGGTGAAATCCGCTTACTTCGTTGAATGTCCATCTTTTTCCCTGGAAAAAGATGCTCATTCTAGCTGAGTAAGTTATTTTTGGTTGCATACCAAGTTCCTTAGCCTTTCGGAATATCATATTCCAGGCCCTTTCATCCTTTAATGTGGATGCTGCTAGATCCTGGGTGATCCTTATTGTGGCTCCTTGATACTTGAATTGGGTTTTTCTAGCCGCTTGCAATATTTTTTTCTTCGTCTGAGGGTTCTGGCATTTGGCCACTATATTTCTTGGTGTTTTGATTTTAGGATCCCTTTCAGTAGGTGATCAATGAATTCTTTCAATGTCTATTTTGCCCTCTGTTTCTATGACTTCTGGGCAGTTCTCTTTGATAATTTCCTGGAAAATAGTGTCCAGGCTCTTTTTTTCATCATTCTTTTCTGGGAGTCCATTGATTCTCAGATTGTCTCTCCTGGATCTGTTTTCCAGGTCTGTTGTTTTCCCCAGAAGGTATTTCACATTCTTTTCCATTGTTTGATTTTTTTGGATTTGCTTGACTGATTCTTCTTGTCTCCTCGAGTCATTCAATTCAATTTGTTCAATTCTGATTTTCAATGAAGTATTTTCTTCGCTCACTTTTTTAATATTTTTTTCTAATTGTCCATTTGAGTTCTTTTGTTCTATGCCATTTTTTTTCTATTTCTCCAGTTTTGTTTTTTAGAAAGCTATTTTCTGTTTCCAATTCATTAATCCTATTTTTCAAGGATTTTATTTCTTTTTCCACTCTGTCTTTAAATGAGTGGGATGATTTCTCCAGACTCTCTTGCCAAGCCTTTCTCTCCTTTTCCCATTTTTCTTCCAGCTCTCTTGTGAGAGCCTTTTTAATGTCTTCTATGAGGTTCATCTGTGCTGAGGAACAGATGATCTCCTCCTTTGGGAATTCACCTGGAAACAGCCTGTTTTTAGTCTCCTCAGGATTTAGAGTCTGCTCTCTTTTTATATAGAAGCTGTCACAGGTTAAAGTCCTCTTCAATTTTTTGCTCATTTTGTCAAAGAATCAAAGACAAACTAGCAAAGAAAAAAAAAAAGAAAAAACCCCTAAATGGAGTCTGCTTTTTTGGGGAGAGGGACTGGGTGGTGTTACCGAGCTTCCTCTACAGACTGTGGGGGCAGCAGCAAGGTAATAGCAGGACTGTGCTGCGCCTGCACTCTGAGACTCCAAGAGTGTGCTGAGACACTGTGGGGGAGGCGTGGCCAGGTCCCAAGAGACTCCAGCTGTTTGGGTTTGTCTTCCCCCCCCCCCCCTCCCCTCAGTGTTTTTAGCTTCTCTGCTGGGCTGCTGACTTGCTGCCAGGGCAAAGTATCCAATCCTGTAGCAAAGCTCTCCCCACAGAGACTGCTGCGATCACACCCCACCCCCTCTCCAGTCTGCTCAGCTATGAGCTGCTTCCCCTGCTCTCAGCTGCCTGCCCTCAGCCTGCGCCCAATCTAAAACCGTCCCCACCCTCGAGCAAAAACAGACCTTTCTTGGTGAATCTCAAGGATGTCTTCTCTTGGTAACTATTTGTTCAATTAATTCAGAGGCTTGTAATGAAATGGATAGTGAGAGAAAACACAGAACTTACACAGCTGTGTGCCTCCTCTCCACCATCTTGGCCGGAAGTCCACAGACGAGATTTTTAACTTAGACCATATCAGTCTCAATAAAGTGTTTTTTTCTTCCTATCAAATAGGAACATCATCAAAAATTTCATTGTGTACTTCTCCAGTAATTTTTTTTTCATAATTGCCCACCTCAGCAGTCATCTAATCCAACTAATACGTGAGAAATCTCCACTGTTATATACTAAACAAGTGGTCATCTATCCTCAGCTTGAAAATCTCTACAGAATAGGAATCTACAACTTCTTGAGGAATCTCATCCCATTTTTGGACAACTCTAAGTGCATAAAGTTTGCTTGACAATTACTTCTGGTTCTGTATCCTGAGGGGGGGAAAAAGTAAAGAAAATAAAAAGAACAAAGATAATCCATCTCTATATATGACAGCTTTTCAATATTTGAAGATAACTATAATAAATAATGCCTTTAATCCCTCTTTGCTTGAATTTTCTTATTTCAAGCTTAATGTATCCAATTATTTCAAATGATCTCAAATGAACTCAAAGTCCTCCACTATCTTGTTTTCCTTCATCTAGCCAATGTTCAACATATAAATGCTGTTTTCAAAATATAGTTTCTTGATCATCATGCTGATTTCAGAAAGGCCTGGAGAGGCTTAACAGAATTAATGCTAAGTGAAATGAGTAGAATCATTAGAACATTGTGCACAGAAACAAGATTATATGATGAACAACTTGGATGTCGTTCTTTTCAACAAAGAAGTGATTCAGGCCAATTCCAATAGAGAGAAGCTATCTGCATCTAGAAAGAGTCTCTGGGGTATGAATGTGGATCACAACATAATATTTTCACTCTTTTTGTTATTACTTGCTTTTTTCTCTTTCTTTTTTTGTTTTTGATATGATTTTTCTTGTGAAATATGATAAATATGGAAATATGTATAGACGAATTGCACACATTTAACATATATTACTTACTTTCTAAGAAAGAAAGGTGGTTTGAAGGGAGGGAGAAAACTTTGGAACACAAGGTTTTGCAAGGCTGAATGTTGAAAACTATCTTTGTATGTTATAGTTTCTAAAACTGAGCACATAATTGTATAGGAGGTTTGATGGGTAGAATATAATGAGTCAATTTTTTTTTCTTCCTGTTTCTGAAAGCTACATATGGAAGTGGTTCAATGACTAGCATGCTGGACCTGGAGTCAGGAGGCTTAAGTTCAAATGCAACCTCAGACAATTACTGTGAGATATTGGGCAATTTACTTAATCTCTTTATGTGTCAATTTCATCGACTATAAAATGGGGATAATAGTGCCATTTACATCAAAGAGTTATAAGAAGCAAATAAGATTATATTTGTAATGTACTATGTTGCTGTTTGTTGTTCAGTCATTAAGTCATGTCTAATTCTTAGTGACCTCATGGACCATAATATGCCAATACTATTTGTTGGATTTTCTTGTCTAAGATAATCAAGTAATTTACCATATCCTTCTCCAGCAAATTAAGACAAGCAGAGATTAAATGACTTATCCAGTATCATATAGCTAATAAGTATCTGAAGCCTGATATGAACGTCGATTTTTTTTCCTGACTGGCCCAGCATGCTATCCACTAAGCATCCTAGTTGCCTCCTAGCTTAGTAGGTACTTAATACATATTTGTTCTCTTCTTTATTATTAATATAGGTAAATATCTCATTGGCTTTTTTAAAGCTAACCTATAGTGTTATTACATATTCACCACATTAAAATCTCCAAGTGACTTTCCAAACTTTGGAAGTTTCTTCTTTTCTCATAACCAACCCCCATACTTTTATAGAAGTGGTCATGAGTAAATGAATAATAAAAGAAGTATCACCAGAATGTATGACTGAAATGGAGGAGGCCATATTTTGTATTGAAAGCAAGGAGAAACCAATGGCTTACCTGTACCCTCTAGAG
The DNA here is from genome assembly GCF_016432865.1 of Antechinus flavipes. NCBI lineage: Eukaryota > Metazoa > Chordata > Mammalia > Dasyuromorphia > Dasyuridae > Antechinus > Antechinus flavipes. The sequence goes on from NC_067398.1 coordinate 623,303,916, forward strand.
TCTAGTCAAAGTTAAGAGGCATAACAGGAACTTGAGTAGTAAAGTAGAAAGAACACTCCCCCTTTAGAGATAATAATTTGATTTTATAGCTATTTATTACCAAATATTACCTATACCACTCCTTTAGGCCTTACTTATTAGGCAAAATGAAAAGATTAAATTAGATGATTATAAAAGCCCATTATACTATGATTCTCTACTCCTAATTTCCTTCCAAACAGTTGCTATCTGATTAAGAGATGTAATGAAGATTAATTGAAAAAAATTCATCATTGGAGACATGAGAATATTGTTATGGGGGAAAAGACATTGAGGAGGAGTACTAGAATATTTGAGGCAACAATGAGATTATGAGTCTTTAAAGATTTGAAGTTATTTGATGGTCCTTTCAAGATGGATGAATTGAAAGTGTGGGAGAAACACTGGAGACAAGGAAGTCATTTTAGGAGTCTACTCCAATAATTCAGAATGGAGGCAATGGGACCTAGCTTGGAATGGATGCTCCTTGAAGGCAGGGACTGTTTATTGCTTTTCTATATATACCCAGTACTTAACATGTTGCCTGACACATAGAAAGGACTTGTTCATTTGATATGACTTGAATCAAGATCTCTTGACTCCAATATCAGAACTTTTTCAATCTCTTAAGATAACCATCTATCTATAACTATCTATCTATTCATACATCTATTCATTTATCTAGATAGATCCATCCATTCATCTATTTATCATCTATACATCTCTCCATCCATCCGTTTATCCATATATCTATGTAAAAGTACAAAGTACTTTACAAATAACAACCCTAGCAAATAGATTCTATTATTCTACCTGTTTTGCTGATGGAAAAAACTATGAGCCATAGAAGCTAAGAGATATGCAAAATCTGGATTTTAAAGTCAAACTTCCTTGGCTCCAGATCCAACAGTGTCAACCTAATAGACACTGGAAACATTCATAGCAGGTCAACCAGTCCTAGTAGTGGACCTGATCCTATAAAGAATTGGATGAAACTTCCCTAGGAAGTACATGTTCAGCCTTTTGAAGTAATTATATTCATATTATATTTACTTATTTCTGTAAATGTTGTATTTCCCTCTGTAAAATATTAGTCCCTTGAAGTCAATGACTTAAGAGTTTTGGCTTTTTATCCCTATTTCCCACCATAGGAACATTGCATATAATAGGTATTTAGTAAATGTTTATTTAATTGAATTAAAATGTAAAATATATAGCTCACTGAGGGAAATTATCTATCTCAATATGCAGTTGCAAAGACCCTTTTCCTAAAATGTAACCTGTGCTCCTTCCCTTCTGTCCTGGTTTCCATTAGTAATACCCAAGGGATTGGATCTGAGCCTGTTACCATAGCAACTGACTGGGAGCCCAGCCATATCCCTGATGTTTCAGAGCACAACTAGCAGGGTTGTTTGACAAATTCCCCTATTCCACCATCACAGTGAGAAACAGCAGTTTTCCATCCTATTGATAATAACCACAATAGCTCATACTTCCAGGGCTTTTAGTTTTACAAAGCACTTTCTTACAACAATTCTGGGAGACAGGCAATGAAAGCACTGGCCTCCTAATTTTACAAGTGAGGAAACTGAGGCTTAAAGAATCAGAACACTCTCCAAGAATTACACTGCTTGCTTGTGATAGAGCCAGGATCAGAATCTTTGAAGTCCAAGTGCATTACTCTTTTCCATGATGTCCCATAGCAGAACTTTGGTTTATAGAATAATAAGTAGAATATTGGAAGTGGGAGTAAACTTATTTAGAGATTCTCTAACCTTGGAATCATAAAATTAAAATACTAGAACAACACATAAAGAATGAACTAGAGCAATATGGAACTATGTCCAAAGGACTCTCAAAATGTGCATATCCTTTGATCCAGTAGTGTTTCTACTGGGCTTATATCCCAAAGACATATTAAAAGTGGGAAAGGGACCCATATGTGCAAAAATGTTTGTGGCAGCACTTTTTGTATTGGCAAGAAACTGAAAACTGAGTGGATGCCCATCAGTTGGAGAATGACTGAATAAGTCATGGTATATGAATGTTATAAAATATTATTCTATAAGAAATGATCAGCAAAATTATTTCAGACAGATCTGGAGAGACCTATATGTACGGATGCTAACTGAAATGAGCAGAACCAAATCAATGTACATGGCAATAAGAAGAGTATATGAAGATCAAGTCTGATGGACTTGGCTCTTTTCAACAGTGAGATGTTTAAGGCCAGTTCCAAAGATCTTGTGATGAAAAGAGCCATCTACACTCAGAAAGAAGACTGTGGGAACTGAGTTTTTATCACGACATAGCATTTTCACTTTTTGTTGTTGTTTGCTTGCATTTTATTTTCTTTATCTTTTTTGCTTTTTGATTTGATTTTTCTTTTACAGCAAGATAATATATATATATACAATTATCATTTGAGGAATGGCAAGCATCTACTCACTTTCCAATTTTTTGAGACTACAAAAAGAACTGCTATAAACACTTTTGCACATGTGAGTCCTTTTCCTACCTTTACAATTTCTTTGGAATATACACCCAGTAATGGCACTGCTGATTCAAAGGGTATACAGTTTGAGGGCCTTTGGGGCACAGTTCAAAATTACTCGCCACAATCTGGAATTATGCCCCAAAAGTTATCAAACTGTGCATTCCCTTTGATCCAGCAGTGCTACTACTGGGCTTATATCCCAAAAAGATACTAAAGAAAAGAAAGGGACCTGTATGTGCCAAAATGTTTGTGGCAGCCCTGTTTGTAGTGGCTAGAAACTGGAAAATGAATGCATGCCCATCAATTGGAGAATGGTTGGGTAAATTGTGGTATATGAATGTTATGGAATATTATTGTTCTTTAAGAAATGACCAGCAGGATGAATACAGAGAGACTTGGAGCAACTTACATGAACTGATGCTAAGTGAAATGAGCAGAACCAGGAGATCATTATATACTTCAGCAATAATACTGTATGAGGATGTATTCTGATGAAAGTGGATTTCTTCGACAAAACAAAGATCTAACTCTGTTTCAATTGATCAATGATGGATAGAAGCAGCTACACCCAAAGGAAGAACACTGGGAAATGAATGTAAACTGTTTGCATTTTTGTTTTTCTTCCTGGATTATTTTTACTTTCTGAATCCAATTCTTCCTGTGCAACAGGAAAACTGTTCGATTCTGGACACATATATTGTATCTGGGACATACTGTGACATATTTAACATGTATAGGACTGCTTGCCATCTGTGGGAGGGGATGGAGGGAGGAAGGGGAAAAGTCAGAACAGAAGTGAGTGCAAGGGATAATGTTATTAAAAAATTACCCAGGCATGAGTTCTGTCAATAAAAAGTTATAATTATTTTTTTTTTAAATGCTCTCCAGAATAATTGGATCATTTCACAACTCCACCAACAATACATTAGTTTCCCTGTTTTGCCACATCCTCTCCAACATTTATCGTTATCTTTTCCTGTCATTTTAGAACCTCAGAGTTGATTTAATTTACATTTCTCTAATTAATCATGTTTTAGAACATTTTTTTCACATGACTATAGATGGCTATAATTTTATCATCTGAAAATCATCTGTTCATATCCTTTGACCATATAACACTTGGGTAATGATTTGTGTTCTTATAAATTTAACACAGTTCTTTATATATTTTAGAAAAGAGACCTTTAGGATTATTTTCATGTGTGTGTGTTTTTTTTTTTTTTTGAGTGAAACTGGAAGAGCTTGAGTAGCTTTCTGGCTTTATTTCACCTTCTTGACAGCTAGTGTTTTTAATAGGAAGGATCTACATGTGCAAAAATGTTAAAAATTCTAGCTGTTATTACTGATTATATTTTTATTGCTATTATTTATTTAATTATTTTGCTTTGTCATATATCCTGAACCACAAAGGTATCTCCCACTCCCTTCTTGATTTATTCTGAGAAAAATTATCAACTTGTTATTCCCAATGTTTCTGGAAAGACTATGTTGATTAATTATTCATTTCATCACTGCAAAATTATTTTTACTCAGATCAGCAATCCCTTCCTTCATCAATATCGCTAACCAATGAACCATAATTTTTAGCCACAAACTTTGGAATGTGAGATTCTCAAGGGCAAGAGTTGTCTTATTTTTGCATTTAAGTTCCCAGAACTTAGTTACCATAGGGTTTGGCATATAATATCTTCTTAATGAGTATTTTTTTTTTATGTATTCAATACTCATTCATTCACTCTAAGCAAGAAGGGCCATTGATTTTTCCTCCTACTTTGGATTTAGACAAAAAAGGACTCTTTAACAAGACACATCAAAAGAACTCAAAGATCTTTTTTATTGTTTTCTCTTGGTGTAACTGAGAGGAAAGAAGAAAACAACATGCTCTTGTATTGCTCAGAAAAAAGAAAAAAAATAACTGAACTAGATGAAGAACATTTATGCTCACACATTCAGTCAGCACTGACATTGAATTATGAAAGACAGGATAATATAAGTATATTTTAGCAAAATATATCTTTCTGGGTGTTATTTCCCCTAATGAGAATGATCGTATTAGCTAGTCGGTAATTAGAATAGGGAATATTAGTTGATTTTCTGAGAGCTGTTAAAGACCAGGGCTATTGTCAACCATTGCCTCAAGGTGATTATATTTTTTATTAAAGCGATTTACTTTCAAAACATATGCATAAATAATTTTCAATATTCACCTTTACAAAACCTTGTATTCCAATTTTTTTTCCTTCCATTCCCTTCACCTCTTCCCTAAGATGGCAAGTAATCCAATATATGTTAAACATGTGCAATTCTTCTATACATGTTTCCACAATTATCATGCTGCACAAGAAAAATCAGATGGAAAAAAAAATGAGAAAGAAAACAAAAATCAAGCAAACAACAACAAAAAGGTGAAACTATTATACTGTGATTCACATTCAATCCCCATAGTCCTCTTTCTGGATGCAGTTGACTCTCCCCATCATAAGTGTATTGGAATTGGCCTGAATAACTCTAATATTGGGGGGAGCTACATCCATCAGAATTGATCATTATATAATCTTGTTCTTGCTATGTACAATGATCTCCAGATTCTACTCACTTCACTTAGCATCAGTTCATGTAAGTTTCTCTAAGCCTCTCTGAAATCATCCTGCTGACAATATGGAACATATTATGGAACAATAATATTTCACAACATTCATATACCATAAATCATTCAGCTATTCTCCAACTGATGAGCATCCATCCACTCATACAGTTTCTTGCTCCTACAAAAAGGGCTGCCACAAATATTTTTGCACTTGTGGGTCCCTTTTCTTCCTTTATGATATTTTTGAAATACAGACCAGTAGATCAAAGAATATGCACAATGCCTGTTGGGCATAGTTGCAAATTGCTCTCCAGAATGGTTGAATCAATTCACAACACCACCAACAATGCATTATTATCCAAGGTTTCCCACATCCCCTCCAATATTTATCATTATCTTTTCTGTCATCTCAGGCACTTTGAGAGGTATGTAGTGGTACCTCGGAGTTGTCTTAATTTGCATTTCTCTGATCAATAGTGATTTAGAGCACCTTTACATATGATTAGAAATAGTTTTAATTACTTCATCTGAAAATTATCTGTTCATATTCTTTGACCATTTATCAGTTGGAGAATGGCTTGAATTCTTATAAAGTTGAGTCAATTCTCTATACATTTTAGAAATGAGATCTTTATCAGAACCTTTGAAGTTTTTCCCTCAGCTCATTACTTCCCTTCTAATCTTGTTTGCATTGGTTTTGTTTGTACAAAATTTTTAATGTAATATAATAATCATTATCCATTTTGCATTCCATAATGTACTCCAGTTATTCTTGGGTCACAAATTCCTTCCTTCTTCCTTCTCCACAGATCTGAGAGATAAACTATCCTTTGTTCCTATAATTTGCTTAAAATATCACTCTTTATGTCTAACTTATAAACCCATTTCAACAGTAGTTTGATATAGGGCATTAGGTGTGGATCAATACCTAGTTTCTGCCATACCAATTTCTAATTTTTCCAGCAAGTTTTGTTAAATAGTGAGTTCTTATCACAGAAGCTGGGGTCTTTGGGTTTATCAAATACTCACTATATTACTATAGTTATTGACTATTGTGTCCTGTGAACCTAACCTATTCTACTGATCAACTACTCTATTTCTTAGCCAGTACCAAATGGTTTTGATGACTGTGGTTTTTATAATATAGTCTTAGGTCTGGTACAGCAAGTCTACCTTCATTTGCATTTTTCATTAATTCTCTTGAAATACTCGACCATCTTTTCTTTCAGATAATCTTTCTCATTGTTTTTTTTTCCTAGTTCTATAAAATAATTTATTGGAAGTTGGATTGGCATGCCACTGAATAAGTAGATTAATTTACATAGAAGTGTAATTTTTATTATAGAAGCTTCACCTACCCATGAAAAATTGATATTTTTCCAATTGAATACATCTGACTTTATTTTTTGAGAAAGTGTTTTATAATTGTGTTCATTTAGTTCCTGACTTTGCCTTGGCAGGTAGATTCCCCAAAGTTTTATATTATCTACAGTTATTTTAATGATATTTCCCTTTGTATCTCTTACTGCTGGATTTTGTTGGTAACATAAAAATGCTGATGATTTATGTGCATTTATTTTGTATCTTGCAACTTTGCTAAAGTCATTGTTTCTTTTTTGTTGTTGATTCTCTAGGATTCTCTAAAAATATCATCATATGATCTGCAAAGAGGGATAATTTGGTTTCCTCATTACCTATTCTAATTCCTTTAATTTCTTTTCTTGTCTTATTGCCAAAGCTAATATTTCTAATACAACATTGAATAGTAATAGTGATAGTGAGCAACCTTATTTCACCCCTAATTTTATTGGGAATGTTTCTAATTTATCCACATTACTGTATATGCTGATTGGTCATGGTTTTAAATAGATGTTCCTGATCATTTTAAGAAAAACTCCATTTATTCCTATATATATATATATATTTTAAACAGTAATGGGTGTTGAATTTTGTCAAATGCTTTTTCCTCATCTATTGAGATAATCATATGTCTTTTGCTAGTTTGGTTATTGATATAGACAATATTGCTAATAATTTTCCTAATATTAAAGCAGCCCTGCAATATGAGTCTAAATCCTATTTGTTCATGGTGTATTAACCTAGGGATAATTTGTTGTAATCTCTTTGCTAATATTTCCTTTAAGATTTTAAGGTTTCTTTAAGACTTCTTTAAGATTTCTTAAGATAAAGAATCTTTAAGATTCTTTAAGATTAAGATCTTTAAGATATTCATTAAGGAAATTGTTCAATAATTTGGTTTCTCTGTTTTGATCATACCTGGCTTAGGTATCACCAATATATATGTGTCAAAATAGGAATTTGTAGGACTCCTTCTTTCTCTATTTTTCCAAATTGTTTGCATAGTACTGGAATTGTGTCCTTTAAATTAATGTTTCTTTAAAGATTTGGAGATTTGTTTCTTAAGGAGTTGATTAATAGCTTGTTCAATTTCTTTTTCTAAAATGGAACTATTTAAATAATTCTTTCCTCCTCAATTAATCTGGGCAATCTATATTTTATAAGTATTCCTCAATTTCACTTAGATTATCAGATTTATTGCCATATAGTTGAACAAAATAGATCCTAGTTATTGCTCTATTTTCCTCTTCGTTAATGAAAAGTTCTCCCTTTTCATTTTTGATACTAACAATTTGATTTTCTTCTTTTCTTTTTCTAATCAAATTAACAAAATGTTCATCTATTTTGATTTTTTTTTTCATAAAACCAACTCCTAGGTTTTTTTTTTAATTAAATCAACAGCTTTCTTGCTTTCAGTTTTAATAAACTACCATTTTATTTTCAGAATTTTGAATTTGGTATTTAATTGTGGGGAGGGGTTAATTTCTTCATTTTTTTACCTTTCTTAGTTGCAAGCCCAATTCATTGATCTTCTTTTTCTATTTTAAATGAATAAGCATGTAGAAGCATAAAACTTCCCATAAGAAGTGATTTGATTTCATTCCCAAAATTTTGCTATGTTGTCTCATTATTGTTATTCTCTTGGATGAAATTATCAATTGTGTCTATGATTTTTTGTTTTTCCCATTCATTCTTTAGTATTGATTATTTTGGTTCCAATTAATTTGTGGTCTTGATTCTTCTGGCCTTTTATTGCATGTAATTTTTATTGTATCATGATCTGAAAAAAATGCATTTATTATTTCTGCCTTTCTGCATTTGATTTTGAAGTTTTTATGTCTTAATATACAGTCAATTTTTATATAGGCTCCATGTACTTCTGAGAAAAATGTATATTCCTTCCTGTCTCCAGTCAATTTTCTCCAAATGTCTATCATACCTAAATTTTGTCAAATTCTACTAAGCTCCTTTACTCTTTCTTTTATTTGGGATTCAATTTTATCTAGTTTTGAGAGGGCAAGCTTGAGATCCCCCACTAGCATAGTTTTCCTGTCTATTTCTTCTTGCAGCTCTTTTAACTTCTCCTCTAATAATTTGATTGCTATACCATTTGTTGCACATATGGTTAGCATTGATATTACTTCATTATCTATGGTACCCTTTAGCAAAATGTGGTTTCCTCCCTTATTTCTTTTAACTAGATCTATTTTTGCTTTTGCTTGATCTGAGATCAGGTGGTATATCTCTGCTTTTTATACTTCAGATGAAACATAATAGATTCTGCTCTGCCTTTTAGCTTTACTCTATATGTATCACTCTGCTTTTAATGTGTTTCTTGTAAACAACATATTATAGGATTTGGATTTTAATCCTTTCTGATTTTTATCTTATTTTTATTTTTTTTGGTGGGAGAGTAAATCCCATTCACATTCATAGTTAAAATTACTAACTCTATATTCCTTGCCATCTTATTTTCCCCAAGTTAAACTTTTCTCTTTCCTTTCCCCCTTTCCCTCTCCAGTATTTTGCTCCTGACCACTACCTCTCTCAAATAGCCTTCTTCTTTTACAGTCCCTCCCCCTTTCTTATACCTTTCCCCTTCTTCTGTTGCCCCTCATATTAACCTCCTCTTTTTCTTTCTCTTTTCCCCTCCTACTTGCCTATAGGATAAGACAATTTTCTCTGTGAAGACAAATAGGTTTATTATTCTCTTTTTGAGCTAAATCTGAAGAGAGTAAGATTTACACAATACTCATCTCTCTCCCTTATTTTTCTCAATTGAGATAGGTCTTTTTTGCCTCTTCGTGACATATAAATTACCCCATTTTACCTGCATTTTCCTCTTGTTCAGTACAATCCCCTTTTCACCTCTAGCTAAATTTTTATTACAATATTAAGATTAAATTAAACCTGCATCCTCTAAGTATACTCATAATAGAGATACTCAAGAGTTCTCAAGAGTTAAACATATCATCTTTCCATATAGGTATGTAAACTTTTTAACTTATAATTAATTTTTTTCTTTACTTTTTACCTTTTTATGCTTCTCTTGAATTCTATATTTGAAGACCAAATTTTCTGTTCATCTCTGGAGTTTTCATCAGAAATAAATGAAATTCATCTATTTCATTGAATGTTCATCATTTCCCCTGAAAGATAATGCTTAAATTTTCTGGATTATTAATTCTTAGCTACAATTCAAGTTTTGTTTTTTGCCATTTGGAATATTGGATTCCAGGCTTTTCAATTCTTTAAAATGAAGCTGCTAGGTCATGAGTAATCCTGATTATGCCTTCTTGATATTTGAAGTGTTTCTTTCTGGATGCTTGCAATATTTTCTCCTTGATCTAATAATTCTGAAATTGAACTATGATACTCCTTAGTGTTTTCATTTGGGGATTTTTTTCAGGAAGTGATTGGTGAACACATTCAATGGCTATTTTATCCTCTACTTCTAGAACAAAAGGGCAATTTTCCTTGGATGATTTCCTAAAAGATGATGTCTAGGATCTTTTTCTTTCATCAGGGTTTCCAGGTAATATAAAAATTTTTAGGTTTTCTCTCCTGGATCTATTTTCCAGATAATTATTTTTCCAATGAGACATTTTACATTTCCTTTTTTTTTTAATTTTATTTGACTGATTCTTGATTTCTTATTGAATAATTCACTTCCATTTGTTCAATTCTAATTTTTAGTGAGTTATATTCTTCAGTTGGCTTTTTTATCTCCTTTTGTATTTGACAAATTGAACTTTGAAATGAGTTGTTTTATTTACTGGATTTTTTCTACTTAACAAATCCTATTTTTCAATGAGTTGAGTTTTCTTTTTAAAATCTATATTGTAAGGAGTTATCTGCTTTTTCCATGTCAGCTAATCTATTTTGTAAAGAATTATATAATTCTTCCATTTCACTAAATCTATTTTTTTTTGCTGAAGCAATTGGGGTTAAGTGACTTGTCCAAGGTGACAAAGACAGGACTAAATCTTCTATTTAAAGATAATTTCTTCCAATAATTTCTGTATTCTCTTTTCCAAACTACCCTGGAAAGTTTTCATTTCCTTTCCCCATTTTCATTCTAATTTTCTTTAAGATCCTTTTTGAATTATGATGGTATACCTAGAGTACCCCAAAGATTCTACTAAAAAGCTATTAGAAATAATTCATAATTTTAGCAAAGTAGCAGGATAAAAAATAAATCCCCATAAATCCTCAGCATTTTTATACATCACCAACAAAATCCAATAGCAAGAGATACAAAGAGAAATTCCATTCAAAATAACTGTTGATAGCATAAAATATTTGGGAATCTATCTACCAAAGGAAAGTCAGGAATTATATGAGCAAAATTACAAAAAAGTTTCCACACAAATAAAGTCAGACTTAAATATTGGAAAAATATTAAGTGCTCTTGGATAGGCCGAGCGAATATAATAAAGATGATAATACTCCCTAAACTAATCTTTTTTATTTAGTGCTATACCAATCAGACTTCCAAGAAAATATTTTAATGGTCTAGAAAAAATAACAACAAAATTCATATGGAACAATAAAAAGTCGAGAATCTCAAGGGAATTAATGAAAAAAAAAATCAAATGAAGGTGGCCTAGCTGTACCTGATCTAAAATTATATTATAAAGCAGCAGTCACCAAAACCATTTGGTATTGGCTAAGAAATAGATTAGTGGATCAGTGGAAAAGGATAAGTTCACAAGACAGAATAGTCAACTATAGTAATCTAGTGTTTGACAAACCCAAAGATCCTAACTTTGGGATAAGAATTAACTACTTGATAAAAACCGCTGGGATAACTGGAAATTAGTATGGCAGAAATTAGGCATGGACCCACACTTAACACCATATACCAAGATAAGATCAAAATGGGTCCATGACCTAGGCATAAAGAACGAGATTATAAATAAATTAGAGGAACATAGGATAGTTTATCTCTCAGACTTGTGGAGGAGAAAGAAATTTGTGACCAAAGATGAACTAGAGACCATTACTGATCACAAAATAGAAAATTTTGATTATATCAAATTAAAAAGCCTTTGTACAAACAAAACTAATGCAAACAAGATTAGAAGGGAAGCAACAAACTGGGAAAACATCTTTACAGTTAAAGGTTCTGATAAAGGCCTCATTTCCAAAATATATAGAGAACTGACTCTAATTTATAAGAAATCAAGCCATTCTCCAATTGATAAGTGGTCAAAGGATATGAACAGACAATTTTCAGATGATGAAATTGAAACTATTACCACTCATATGAAAGAGTGCTCCAAATCATTATTGATCAGAGAAATACAAATTAAGACAACTCTGAGATACCACTACACACCTGTCAGATTGGCTAAAATGACAGGAAAAAATAATGATGAATGTTGGAGGGGATGCGGGAAAACGGGGACACTGATGCATTGTTGGTGGAGTTTTGAATGAATCCAACCATTCTGGAGAGCAATCTGGAATTTTGCCCAAAAAGTTATCAAACTGTGCATACCCTTTGATTCAACAGCGCTACTACTGGGCTTATACCCCAAAGAGATACTAAAGAAGGGAAAGGGACCTACATGTGCCAAAATGTTTGTGGCAGCCCTGTTTGTAGTGGCTAGAAACTGGAAATTGAATGGATGCCCATCAATTGGAGAACGGCTGGGTAAATTGTGGTATATGAATGTTATGGAATATTATTGTTCTGTAAGAAATGACCAGCAGGATGAATACAGAGAGGCTTGGAGAGACTTACATGAACTGAGGCTAAGTGAAATGAGCACAACCAGGAGATCATTATACACTTTGACAATGATACTGTATGAGGATGTATTCTGATGGAAATGGATTTCTTTGACAAAGAGACCTAACTCAGTTTCAATTGATAAATAATGGACAGAAGCAGCTACACCCAAAGAAAGAACACTGGGAAACCAATGTGAACTATTTGCATTGTTGTTTTTCTTCCCGGGTTATTTTTACCTTCTGAATCCAATTCTTGCTGTGCAACAAGAGAACTGTTCTGCAGGCATATATTGTATCTAGGATATACTGCAACATATCCAACATATATAGGACTGCTTGCCATCTAGGGGAGGGGGTGGAAGGAGGGAGGGGAAAAATCGGAACAGAAATGAGTGCAAGGGATAATGTTGTAAAAAAATTACCCTGGTATGGATTCTGTCAATATAAAGTTATTATTAAATAAAATAAAATAAAATATTTTTTAAAAAAGATCCTTTTTGAATTCTTCCCCTTGTGATATGGGGACCAACTTATATCACCCTTTGGGGTGTCATCTAGGGTCTATTTGACTTTATTGTCCTCAGGGCTTGAGGTCTGTTCTTCTCTTTCTCCATACAAGCTATCTATGATCAGAATTCTTTTTTTTTGCTTTTTTACTCCTTTTTAAAGGTTGAGGTCACCTCTTAGGGCAAGGGGGAGATTGTGCCAAACTCTCCTGTAGAAGTCCAGAACTATCGGACAAAGGAAAAAATACTGCAAGCTGCTAGAAAAAATAAATTCCAATATAGAGGAGCCACAATAAGGATTGCTCAAGTCTAGCAGCATCCACATTAAAGGATTGAAGGGCCTGGGGTATGATATTCCAAAAGGCTAAGGAACTTGGTATGCAACCAAAAATAACTTATACAGCCAAAATGAGCATCTTTTTTCCAGAGAAGGAGATGGACATTTAACAAAATAAGCAAATTGCACCTATTTTTGATGAAAAAACCAGAACTCAACAAAAAGTTTGATCTCCAAATATAGAACTCAAGGGAAACCTAAAAAGGTAAAATGAAATATTTGGAATTATACTTGGCCTATAAAGAAATATAAAAAAATACATGTATACCTTGTTCTAGAAACTGGAGGTGGAAAGGAAATTATACCTGGAAAAGAGTAAAGTGGGGGGTAGTACATCTCACATAGAGGCAAAGGAAACCTATTATATCTGAGACAAAGAATGGAGGGGGATGAACATAGTGTATATCTTACTACTATCAGAATTGACTTAAAGAGAAAAATTTTAGACATATCCGATTTATGGTGAAACTTCTTCTACCTCATTGAAAAGTGGGAGGGGAAAAGTGAAAAGGGAAGGAATAAGCTAAGTGGAAGGGAATACAGAAATTGTGAGGAAAAGGTTAAAACAGGAGGAGGAACTCTAAGGTGGGGGAAGGATAATAAAAAGGGAGGGCTCTGAGAAGCAAGTGGTGCTCACAAGTTTAGTACTGGGGAGGGGAGGAAGGGGGAAGAAATGGAGAAAAGCAAAAATAGGGGTTAACAAGATGGCAAGTAATATAGAATTGGTAATTTTAACCATAAATATAAATGGAGTAAACTCCCCCATAAAGAGGAAGCGGGTAGCAGAATGGATTAAAAGTCAGAATCCTACAATATGTTGTCTACAAGAAACACACCTGAAGCAGGGAGATACATACGAGTAAAGGTAAAAGGTTGGAGCAGAATCTACTATGCTTCAGGTGAAGTCAAAAAAGCAGGGGTAGCATTGTGATATCAGATCAAGCAAAAGCAAAAATTGATCTCATTAAAAGAGATAAAGAAGGGCACTATATCATGTTAAAGGGTAGCATAGCTAATGAAGCAATATCAGTATTAAACATATATGCACCAAGTGGTGTAGCATCTAAATTCTTAAAAGAGAAGTTAAGAGAGTTGCAAGAAGAAATAGACAGCAAAACTATAGTAGTGGGAGATCTCAACCTTGCACTCTCAGAATTAGATAAATCAAACCACAACATAAATAAGAAAGAAATCAAAGAGATAAATAGACTACTAGAAAAGTTAGATATGATAGATCTTTGGAGAAAACTAAATGGAAACAGAAAGGAGTATACTTTTTTCTCAGCTATTCATGTAACCTAAACAAAAATTTACCATATATTAGGATATAAAAATCTCAAACTTAAATGCAGTAATGCAGAAATAGTAAATGCATCCTTGTCAGACCACGATGCAATGAAACTTGCATTCAATAAAAAGCCAGGGGAAAATAGACCAAAAAAATTTGGATTTTTCTCCAAATAATCTCATACTAAAGAATAATTGGGTGAAACAGCAAATCATAGACATAATTAATAACTTCAACCAAGAAAATGACAATAATGAGACATCATACCAAAATGTGTGGGATGCAGCTAAAGTGGTAATAAGGGGAAATTTCATATCTCTAGAGGCCTACTTGGATAAAATAGAAGAGAAGGTCAATAAATTGGGCTTACAACTAAAAATGCTAGAAAAGGAACAAATTAAAAACCCCCAGTCAAATATTAAACTTGAGATTCTAAAAATAAAAGGAGAGATCAATAAAATTGAAAGTAAAAAAAAAAAAAAAAAACTATTGAAATAATTAATAAAACTAAGAGTTGGTTCTATGAAAAAAACCAACAAAACAGACAAATCCTTAGTAAATCTGATTTAAAAAACAGAAAGAGAAAAATCAAATTGTTAGTCTTAAAAATGAAAAGGAAGAACTCACCACTAATGAAGGAAATTAGAGCAAAAATTAGGATTACCTTTGCCCAACTTTATGCCAATAAATTCAACAATTTAAATGAAATGGAAGAATACCTTCAAAAATATAGCTTGCCCAGATTAACAGAGGAAGAAATAAATAGCCTAAACAGGCCCATTTTAGAAAAAGAAATAGAACAAGCTATTAACCAACTCCCTAAGAAAAAATCCCCAGGACCAGATGGATTCACATGTGAATTCTACCAAAGATTTAAAGAACAATTAACTCCAATGTATATAAACTATTTGAAAAAAAATAGGGATTGAAGGAGTCCTACCAAATTCCTTTTATGACACAGACATGGTACTGATAACTAAACCAGGTAGGTTGAAAACAGAGAAAGAAAATTATAGACCAATCTCCCTAATGAATATTGATGCTAAAATCTTAAATAAAATATTAGCAAAAAAGATTACAGAAAATCATCCCCAGGATAATACAACATGACCAAGTAGGATTTATACCAGGAATGCAGGGCTGGTTCAATATTAGGAAAACTATTAGCATAATTGATTATATCAATAAGCAAATTAACAAAAAACATATAGTTATCTTAATAGATGCAGAAAAAGCATTTGATAAAATCCAACATCCATTCCTAAAAACACTTGAGAGAATAGGAATAAATGGACTTTTCCTTAAACTATTCAGAAGCATCTATTTAAAACCATCTGTAAGCATCATATGCAATGAGGAAAAACTGGAAGCTTTCCCAGTAAGATCAGGAGTGTAACAAGGTTGCCCACTATCACCATTATTATTCAATATTGCATTAGAAACAAGAGTCAAGAAAGAGATTAAAGGAATTAGCGTAGGTAATAAGGAAACCAAACTATTACTCTTTGCAGATGATATGATGGTATACTTAGAAAACCCCAGAGATTCTACTAAAAAGTTATTAGAAATAATTCACAACTTTGACAAAGTTGCAGGATACAAAATAAATCCACATAAATCCTTAGCATTTTTATACATCACCAACAAAATCCAACAGCAAGAGATACAAAGAGAAATTCCATTCAAAATAATCATCAATAGCATAAAATATTTTGGAATCTATCTACCAACTCTGAGATATCACTACATACCTGTCCAAATGGCTAACATGACAGGAAAAAATAATGATGACTGTTGGACGGGATGCCTGAAAACTGGAACACTGATGCATTGTTGGTGGAGTTGTGAAGAAATCCAATCACTTTGGAGAGCAATCTGGAATTATGTTCCAAAAGCTATCAAACTGTACATACCCTTTGAGCCAGCAGTGTTACTACTGGGCTTATATCCCAAAGAGATATTAAAGAAGGGAAAGGGACCTGTATGTGCCAAAATGTTTGTGGCAGCCATGTTTGTAGTGGCTAGAAACTGGAAAATGGATGGATGCCCATCAATTGGAGAATGGCTGGGTAAATTGTGGTATATGAATGTTATGGAATATTATTGTTCTGTAAGAAATGACCAACAGGATGACTACAGAGAGGCTTGGAGAGACTTACATGAACTGATGCTAAGTGAAATGAGCAGAATCAGGAGATCATTATACACTTCAACAACGATACTGTATGATGATGTATTCTGATGGAAGGGGATTTCTTCGACAAAGAGAAGATCTAACTCAGTTTCAATTGATCAATGATGGACAGAAGCAGTTACACACAAAGAAAGAACACTGGGAAATGAATGTAAACTGTTTGCATTTTTGTTTTTCTTCCTGGGTTATTTTTACCTTTTGAATCCAATTCTTCCTGCACAACAAGAGAACTGTTTGGTTCTGCACACATATATTGTATCTAGGATATACTGTGGCATATTTAGCATGTATAGGACTGCTTGCCATCTGGGTGAGGGGGTGGAGGAAGGGAGGGGAAAAGTCGGAACAGAAGTGACTGCAAGGGATAATATTGTAAAAAATTATCCAGGCATGGGTTCTGTCAATAAAAAATTATAATTATTTTTTAAAATGTTTTACTAACTCCTGCTTTTTCTAAAGATAGGTTTACAATTGTTTAATCAGTAATCATTTATGTAACACCTGATATATGGCTATATGTCAGGTATTAGATAATACTAGCTATTAGGAATCCAAAGAACAGAACAAATATGTCCTTATCCTTAGAAGTAAAAATTGTGATGAGAAATATATAATTAAATAGACCTATATGAAATATATACAAAATGGATAAGAGGTAAGTTTCTTCCTTCTGCCTTCTGACTTCTTAGATTTCTTTCAAACTTTTCTAAAATTTTGTCTTGTAGGAGAAAATTTCCCCAGGCCTCCTTAACAATGCTGCTTTCTCTCTCTCTCTCTCTTTTTTTAAATAACTTTTTATTGATAGAACACATGCCAGGGTAATTTTTCACAGCATTATCCCTTGCATTCACTTCTGTTCCGATTTTTCCCCTCCCTCCCTCCACCCCTTCCCCCAGATGGCAAGCAGTCCTTTACATGTTGGATGGGTTGCAGTATATCCTAGATATAATATATGTGTGCAGAACCGAACAGTTTTCTTGTTGCACAGGGAGAATTGAATTCAGAAGGTATAAATAACCAGGGAAGAAAAACAAAAATGCAAGCAGTTTATATTCATTTCCCAGTGTTCTTTCTCTGGGTGTAGCTGCTTCTGTCCATCTTTGATCAATTAAAGCTCTCTTTATCGAAGAGATCCACTTCCATCAGAATGTATCCTCAAACAGTATCGTTGTTGAGGTATATAATGATCTCCTGGTTCTGCTCATTTCACTCAGCATCAGTTCATGTAAGTCTCGCCAGTCCTCTCTGTATTCATCCTGCTGGTCATTCCTTACAGAACAATAATATTCCATAACATTCATATACCACAATTTACTCAACCATTCTCCAATTGATGGACATCTTTTCATTTTCCAGCTTCTAGCCACTACAAACAGGGCTGCCACAAACATTTTGGCACATACAGGTCCCTTTCCTTTCTTTAGTATCTCTTTGGGGTATAAGCCCAGTAGAAACACTGCTAGATCAAAGGGTATGCACAGTTTGATAACTTTTTGAGCATAGTTCCAAATTGCTCTCCAGAATGGCTGGATGTGTTCACAATTCCACCAACAATGTATCAGTGTCCCTGTTTTCCCACATCCCCTCCAACATTCCCCATTATCTTTCCCTGTCATTCTAGCCAATCTGACAGGTGTGTAGTGGTATCTCAGAGTTGTCTTAATTTGCATTTCTCTGATTAATAATGATTTGGAGCATATTTTCATATGTCTATAAATAGTTTCAATTTCTTTGTCTGAGAATTGTCTGTTCATATCCTTTGACCATTTATCAATTGGAGAATGGTTTGATTTCTTATAGATTAGAGTCAATTCTCTATATATTTTGGAAATGAGGCCTTTATCAGAACCTTTGATTGTAAAAATGTTTTCCCATTTTAAACAATGCTGCTTTCTCTGAGTGATGATTTCCAATTTGTTCTATATATCCTGTTTTTTGTATTTGTTGGTTCCTCGTTTAGATTTTGAACTCCTTTAGAGCAGGTTATATTTGCCATTCTTTATATTCCCCAGGATTCAGCATCATTCCTTGCACATAGATAGCATTTAATAAGTGTTTATTGACTTGGTCTGTTGATATAAGGAAGATAACACTTAAGCTAAATCTTGAAGAATCAGAAAGAATTGATGTCAGAATCTTTTTTGCTTCATTTTTCTCATGTGTAAAATAGGACAACTAAATAATAAGAATAGACCTTAAGATTTCTGGGAGAACTCAAGTAATACATTTTATTGAGACTAAACCATGGCCAGATAATGAAGCCATGAGCTGTTGCTTACAATATCCCAAACATAAACTTGACTCTCAGAAAAGTAAGAAATCATCTATTATTTTTCCTCCCAAGGATGTCACTTTTCTCAAGTACTCATTCTCCAGGCTACATGGAAGAAAAAGTTTTCAAAGTATAGATATGTCTGATTGATATAAAATTTATGAGAAAGGAGGATGTCTGTTGTCTTCCCTGGTTTTGAAATTGTATTAAGGATATTTTCAGTGATGCTTGAAAGGATGTGCCTATATCTGCTTTTATTCAATGAAAATATGTTTATTTTATCCATTTATGAAATAATCCTCAGAACATTGACTCTAAAGAAAGGAAGGGATATGACACAACCATTTACATCTGTACTTGTTAACAAAACATTATAAATATGAGACATTATTATCTATCTCATAGCAATAACAGAGCAAATCAACTAGAATATTATGTGCCAAGAAATGTGCCTAAACTCTGGTGATATAAAGAAAAAAAAAGAGATAAAGAGACCATCTATCTCTATCTATCTCTCTTGTTCCTGATCTCAAGGACTTAGCATAAAATTATTTGTATGCTATGCAAAACTATACAAAAACAAGATATACAATGTGTACCTGATGTGTTGATGAAGATGACTTTAAACTGCACTAAAATATTGGGGATACCCTGAATATATGATAAGGTAAGAATAGTCTCAGAAGGAAGGGACTAAAATTGCTAAGTTCAGGGGAAAAGCTTCTTTTTTTTTCAACTCTATCCTTATATATTTTTGATTTAAAAAAAATTGTTATAGCTTTTTATTTACAAAACATATACATAGGTAATTTTTCAACATTGACTTTTGCAAAGCCTTCTGTTCCAAATTTCCCCCTCATTTTTCTCATCTCCTGCCCTAAATGGCAGGTAGTCCAATACATGTTAAATATATTAAAGTATATGTTAAATCCAATATATGTATACATATTTATACAGTTATCTTGCTGCACAAGAAAAATCAGATCAAGAAGGGGAAAAAAACTGAGAAATAAAACAAAAATTCAAGCAAAGAACAACAAAGAGAATGAAAATGTTATGTTGTGATCCACATTTAGTTCCTACAGTGCTCTCTTTGGGTGTAGATGGCTCTCTTCATCACTGAACAATTGGAACTAGTTTGAATCATCTCATTGTTGAAGAGAACCACATCCATCAGAATCGATCATCTTAGAGTCTTGTTGTTGTCATGTATATTGATCTCCTGGTTCTGCTTATTTCACTTAGCAGCTGTTCATGTAAGTCTCTCCAGGCCTCTCTAAAATCATTCTGTTGGTCATTTCTTATAGAACAATAAAAAATTCCATAATATTCATAAACCATAATTTATTCAGTCATTCTCCAATTGATGGACATCCATTCAGTTTCCAGTTTCTTGCCACTATTAAAAAGGCTGCCACAAACATTTTTGCACCTATAGGTCTCTTTCCCTCCTTTAAGATTTTTTTGGGATATAAGCCCAGTAGAAACACTGCTGGATCAAAAGATATGCATAATTTGATAACTTTTTGAGCATAGTTCCAAATTGCTCTCCAGAATGGTTCGATCAGTTAACAGTTCCACTAAGAATATATCAGTGTCCTAGTTCTCCCACATCCCCTACAACATTTATCATTATTGTTTCCTGTCATCTTAGCCAATCTGACAGGTGTGTAGTGTTATCTCAGAGTTGTCTTAATTTGCATTTCTCTGATCAATAATGATCACTATTGATCCACTATTAATTTTCAAAGTATTAAGACTTGGTTGAGAAGATCAAAACAATGAAATTACCTTCCTATTATCCCACTTCATCATCCTAATATTTTCATTCAACTAAAAAAATAGTCATTTTAGTTGCCTATAAAACAATCAATAGAACATTAAATATGGAGGAATAATACAAGGATAGTCAATTTCCTAGGATAATTCCTATCTGAAACTTTTTGATTGCAAGCTTGGGTTTGATGATAGTAATTGATAGATAATGATGATTGAATTCTGTCTCTGCTATCACCTATGTGGCTTCTCCTTGCCAAATTGAAAGACAACCTAGATGATTTCTGAAATCTTTTTAAGGTCTCCAACTATGATCTTATGAAAAATATGGAAAGTGACTTCCGGTTAAGGTGGCGGAGAGGAGGCACATAGCTGTGTAGCTCCACGCTTTCTCTCACTATCCATTTCATTACAAGCCTCTGAATTAATGCTTGACTGAAAAAAAACCCACAAATAGTTACCAAGAGAAGCCATCCTTGAGATTCGCCAAGAAAGGTCTGTCTTTACTGGAGGGCTGGGACGGTTTTAGATCGGGCGCAGGCGGTGGCAGTGAGAGCACGGGAGCAGACTGGAGAGGGGGTGGGGAGTGATCGCAGCCGTCTCTGAGGGGAGAGCTTCACGACAGGACTTGATACTTTGCCCTGGCAGCAAGTCAGCAGCCCAGCAGAGAAGCTAAAAACACGGGGGGTGAAGAATACAACCGCAAACAGCTGGAGTCTCTCGGGACCTGGCCGCCCCCCTCTCCCCCCCACAGTGACTCACCACGCTCTGGGATCTCAGCGCGCAGGCGCAGCACAGTCGGGCTAGTGCCTTACTGCTGCCCCCTGCAGTCTGGAGAGGAAGCTCGGTAACACACCCAGCCCCTCCCTCAAAGAAAGACTCCAGTTTTTTTCTGTTTTTCTTTGCTACTTTGATTATTAGACAGAATGAGCAAGAAGCTGAAGAGGACTTTAACCCTTGACAGCTTCTATACAGATAGAGAGCAGACTCTAAATCCTGAGGAGACTAAAAACAGACAGTCCCCAGGTGAATCCCCAAAGGAGGAAATCATCTGTTCCTCAGCACAGATGAACCTCATAGAAGTGATTAAAAAGGCTCTCACAAGGGAGCTAGAAGAAAAATGGGGAAAGCAGAGTGAGGCTTGGGAAAAGGAGAGGGAGGCTTGGGAAAAGGAGAGGGAGGCTTGGGAAAAGGAGAGGGAGGCTTGGCAAAAGAGCCTGGAGAAGTCAGTTAAAGAGAGAGTGGATAAAGAAGTAAAATCCTTGAAAAATAGGATTGGTGAACTGGAAAACAAAATTGGCGAAATGGAAAAAAATTCCACACAACAAAAGAACTCAATGGGACAATTAGAAAAAGATTTTTTAAAAGTGAGTGAAGAAAATACTTCACTGAAAATCAGAATTGAACAATTGGAATTGAATGACTCAAGGAGACAAGAAGAATCAGTCAAGCAAGTCCAAAAAAATCAAACAATGGAAAAGAATGTGAAATACCTTCTGGGGAAGACAACAGATCTGGAAAACAGATCCAGGAGAGACAATCTGAGAATCATTGGACTTCCAGAAAAACATGATGAAAAAAAGAGCCTGGACACTATTTTCCTGGAAATTATCAAAGAGAACTGCCCAGAAGTCATAGGAACAGAGGAAAAAATAAACATTGAAAGGATTCATCGATCACCCACTGAAAGGGATCCTAAAATCAAAACAGCAAGGAATATAGTGGCCAAATGCCAGAACCCTCAGACGAAGGAAAAAATATTGCAAGCGGCCAGAAAAACCCAATTCAAGTATCGAGGAGCCACAATAAGGATCACCCAGGATCTAGCAGCTTCCACATTAAAGGATTGAAGGGCCTGGAATATGATATTCCGAAAGGCTAAGGAACTTGGTATGCAACCAAAAATAACTTACCCAGCAAGAATGAGCATCTTTTTCCAGGGAAGAAGATGGATATTCAACGAAGTAAGCGGATTTCATCTATTTCTGATGAAAAAGCCAGAACTTAACAAAAAGTTTGATCTACAAATATAGAACTCAAGAGAAATCTAAAAAGGTAAAGATTAATCTTGGGAACTATATTTTGACTATATAGATGTATAAAGAATACATGTATACCTTGTTCTAGAAATTGATGTGGAAAGGACATTGTATCAGAAAAAGTGTAAAGTGGGGGTAGTACATCTCATGAAGAGGCATAGGAAACCTATTATATCTGAGAGAAAGAATGGAGGGGGATGAATATAGTGGGTATCTTACTGCCTTCAGAATTGGCTTTAAGTGAAAAATCTTAAGACATATTCAATCTATGGTGAAACTTCTCCCACCTCATTGAAAAGTGAGAAGGGAAAAGTGAAAAGGGAAGGAATAAGCTAAGCGGAAGGGAATATGGAAACTGGGAGGGAAAGGGGTAAGATAGGGGGAGGAACTCTAAGGGGGGGGGATACTAAAAAAGGGAGGGCTGTGAGAAGCAAGTGGTGCTCACAAGCTTAATACTGGGAAGGGGGTAAAGGGGAAAGAAGGGAGAAAAGCATAAACTGGGGTTAACAAGATGGCAAGTAATACAGAATTGGTCATTCTAACCATAAATGTGAACGGGGTAAACTCCCCCATAAAGAGGAAGCGGTTAGCAGAATGGATTAAAAGCCAGAATCCTACAATATGTTGTTTACAGGAAACACACCTGAAACAGGGAGATACACACAGAGTAAAGGTAAAAGGTTGGAGCAAAATCTACTATGCTTCAGGTGAAGTCAAAAAAGCAGGGGTAGCCATCCTGATCTCAGATCAAGCTAAAGCAAAAATTGATCTAATTAAAAGAGATAAGGAAGAGCACTATATGTTGCTAAAGGGTAGCATGGATAATGAAGCACTATCAGTATTAAACATATATGCACCAAGTGGTGCAGCATCTAAATTCTTATAAGAGAAATTAAGAGAGCTGCAAGAAGAAATAGACAGTAAAACTATAATAGTGGGAGATCTTAACCTTGCACTCTCAGAATTAGATAAATCAAACCACAAAATAAGTAAGAAAGAATCAAAGAGGTAAATAGAATACTAGAAAAGTTAGATATGATAGATCTCTGGAGAAAATGTAATGGAGACAGAAAGGAATACACTTTCTTTTCAGCAGTTCATGGAACCTATACAAAAATTGACCATATATTAGGACATAAAAACCTCAAACTCAAATGCAGTAAGGCAGAAATAGTAAATGCATCCTTTTCAGACCATGATGCAATGAAAATTACATTCAACAAAAAGCCAGGGGGAAGTAGACCAAAAAATAATTGGAAACTAAATAATCTCATACTAAAGAATGATTGGGTGAAACAGCAAATCATAGACATAATTAATAATTTCACCCAAGAAAACGATAATAATGAGACATCATACCAAAATGTATGGGATGCAGCCAAAGCGGTAATAAGGGGAAATTTCATATCTCTAGAGGCCTATTGGTATAAAATAGAGAAAGAGAAGGTCAATGAATTGGGTTTGCAAGTAAAAATGCTAGAAAAGGAACAAATTAAAAACCCCCAGTCAAACACTAAACTTGAAATTCTAAAAATAAAAGGAGAGATCAATAAAATTGAAAGTAAAAAAACGATTGAATTAATTAATAAAACTAAGAGTTGGTTCTATGAAAAAACCAACAAAATAGACACACCCTTAGTGAATCTGATTAAAAAAAGGAAAGAGGAAAATAAAATTGTTAGTCTTAAAAATGAAAAGGGAGAACTCACCACTAACGAGGAGGAAATTAGAGCAATAATTAGGAGTTACTTTGCCCAACTTTATGCCAATAAATTCAACAACTTAAATGAAATAGAAGAATACCTCCAAAAATATAGCTTGCCCAAACTAACAGAGGAAGAAATAAATATCCTAAACAGTCCCATCTCAGAAAAAGAAATAGAACAAACTATCAATCAACTCCCTAAGAAAAAATCCCCAGGACCAGATGGATTTACATGTGAATTCTACCAAACATTTAAAGAAGAATGAACTCTAATGCTAAATAAACTATTTGAAAAAATAGGGATTGAAGGAGTCCTACCAAACTCCTTTTATGACACAGACATGGTACTGATACCTAAACCAGGTAGGCTGAAAACAGAGAAAGAAAATTATAGACCAATCTCCCTAATGAATATTGATGCCAAAATCTTAAATAAAATATTAGCAAAAAGATTACAGAAAATCGTCACCAGGATAATACATTATGACCAAGTAGGATTTATACCAGGAATGCAGGCCTGGTTCAATATTAGGAAAACTATTAGCATAAATGACTATATCAATAACCAAACAAACAAAAACCATATGATCATCTCAATAGATGCAGAAAAAGCATTTGATAAAATCCAACATCCATTCCTAATAAAAACACTTGAGAGCATAGGAATAAATGGACTTTTCCTTAAAATAGTCAGGAGCATATATTTAAAACCATCAGTAAACCTCATATGCAATGGGGAAAAACTGGAACCTTTCCCAGTAAGATCTGGAGTGAAGCAAGGTTTTCCACTATCACCATTATTATTTAATATCGTATTAGAAACACTAGCCTCAGCAATAAGAGTCGAGAAAGATATTAAAGGAATTAGAGTAGGCAATGAGGAAACCAAACTATCACTCTTTGCAGATGATATGATGGTATATCTAGAGAACCCCAGAGATTCTACTAAAAAGCTATTAGAAATAATTCATAATTTTAGCAAAGTAGCTGGCTACAAAATAAATCCCCATAAATCCTCAGCATTTTTATACATCACCAACAAAACCCAACAGCAAGAGATACAAAGAGAAATTCCATTCAGAATAACTGTTGATACCATAAAATATTTGGGAATCTATCTACCAAAGGAAAGTCAGGAAGTATATGAGCAAAATTATAAAAAAGTCTCCACACAAATAAAGTCAGACTTAAATAATTTGAAAAATATTAAGTGCTCTTGGATCGGCTGAGCGAACATAATAAAGATGACAATACTCCCTAAACTAATCTATTTATTTAGTGCTATACCAATCAGACTTCCAAGAAAATATTTTAATGATCTAGAAAAAATAACAACAAAATTCATATGGAACAATAAAAAGTCGAGAATCTCAAGGGAATTAATGAAAAAAAAATCAAATGAAGGTGGCCTAGCTGTACCTGATCTAAAATTATATTATAAAGCAGCAGTCACCAAAACCATTTGGTATTGGCTAAGAAATAGATTAGTGGATCAGTGGAAAAGGTTAGGTTCACAAGACAGAATAGTCAACTACAGCAATCTAGTGTTTGACAAACCCAAAGCCCCTAACTTCTGGGAAAAGAATTCATTATTTGATAAAAACTTCTGGGATAATTGGAAATTAGTATGGCAGAAATTAGGCCTGGACCCACACTTAACACCATATACCAAGATAAGATCAAAATGGGTCCATGACCTAGGCATAAAGAACGAGATTATAAATAAATTAGAGGAACATAGAATAGTTTATCTCTCAGACTTGTGGAGGAGAAAGAAATTTGTGACCAAAGATGAACTAGAGACCATTACTGATCACAAAATAGAAAATTTTGATTACATCAAATTAAAAAGCCTTTGTACAAACAAAACTAATGCAAACAAGATTAGAAGGGAAGCAACAAACTGGGAAAACATCTTCAAAGTTAAAGGTTCTGATAAAGGCCTCATTTCCAAAATATATAGAGAACTGACTCAAATTTATAAGAAATCAAGCCATTCTCCAATAGATAAATGGTTAAAGGATATGAACAGACAATTTTCAGAGGATAAAATTGAAACTATTACCACTCATATGAAAGAGTGTTCCAAATCATTATTGATCAGAGAAATGCAAATTAAGACAACTCTGAGATACCACTACACACCTGTCAGATTGGCTAAAATGACAGGAAAAAATAATGATGAATGTTCGAGGGGATGTGGGAAAACTGGGACACTAATGCATTGTTGGTGGAGTTGTGAAGGAATCCAACCATTCTGGAGAGCAATCTGGAATTATGCCCAAAAAATTATCTAATTGTGCATACCCTTTGATCCAGCAGTGTTTCTATTGGGCTTATATCCCAAAGAAATACTAAAGAAGGGAAAGGGTTCTGTATGTGCCAAAATGTTTGTAGCAGCCCTATTTGTAGTGGCTAGAAACTGGAAAATGAATGGATGCCCATCAATTGGAGAATGGCTGGGTAAATTGTGGTATATGAATGTTATGGAATATTATTGTTCTGTAAGAAATGACCAGCAGGATGAATACAGAGAGGACTGGCGAGACTTACATGAACTGATGCTAAGTGAAATGAGCAGAACCAGGAGATCATTATACACTTTGACAACGATATTGTATGAGGACATATTTTGATGGAAGTGGATTTCTTTGACAAAGAGACCTAACTGAGTTTCAATTGATAAATGACGGACAAAAGCAGCTATACCCAAAGAAAGAACACTGGGAAACGAATGTGAACTATCTGCATTTTTGTTTTTCTTCCCGGGTTATTTATACCTTCTGAATCCAATTCTCCCTGTGCAACAAGAGAACTGTTCGGTTCTGCAAACATATATTGTATCTAGGATATACTGCAACATATCCAACATATAAAGGACTGCTTGCCATCTAGGGGAGGGGGTGGAGGGAGGGAGGAGAAAAAAAATGGAACAGAAACGAGTGCAAGGGATAATGTTGTAAAAAAAAAAAAATTACCCTGGCATGTATTCTGTCAATATAAAGTAATTATTAAATAAAAAATTAAAAAAAAAATAAAAATATGAAAAGTAACATGCCTCAATCTCATGGTATCTTTCTCTAGTAATACAAAATATAATTTGGACTGAATAAATGTAAAATTCTTTTTTTTTCTTTTATTATTATAGCTTTTTATTTACAAGATATGGGTAATTTTTCAGCATTGACAATTGTAAAACCTTGTGTTCCAATTTTTCCCCTTCTTCTCTCCACCCCCTCCACCAGATAGCAGGTTGACCAATACATGTTAAATATATTAAAGTATATGTTAAATGCAATATATGTATATATATATATATATATATATATATATATATATATATATATATATACATCCAGTTTAAATGTAAAAATCTTGAGGAATATCAAGGGAAAATGGGAATATAGTCTTTATGTTTGATTCTGAAGGTCAAATGAAATCAATGGATAAATGTAATATTTTATTAAAAATCTTGTCTTCTCTAGGAATTATCCATTGAGCATAATGTTATCAAGAAATACATTTTCATGAAATGTAAGGTATTCTGCAGGTCAATGAAAAGAATATATTTAAAACAATTAATACCTTGAAAAAACACCCTTATCACATGCTTCTGAAGTAGTATAATGAAATTTAATAGATAATAATAGATGGAAGAACTAGAACTAAAATCTCTAATTTCATTGATATAAGTAATTATAATACAGATATTCTCTGGACTGAGGTAGATTAGTACCTCATTATCCATTTACAAGCTTAGAGATCTTCCCAAGTCACTTAGAAATTAAATAATTTGCCCAGAGTCACACAGACATCATGTACCACAGGAATTAAATTCAGATTTTGCTAATTTCTAGACTTATTGTCCACTTAAAATAATGGATTTCCACTTAAAGACAATGGATCTCAAATACAATTTATTAAGTGTCAATTACCTAGTTCATTGAATATATTCCTAAACTTTCCTGGTAATGTTTCTGGTAGATTTTCCAATATTAAAATGCTCAAGTGAATTGCTTTCAGCCTTTACTCAAGCCTGCCAATGACTCAGTTGGTTGTTGGCACATAGAATTTGTTTCTCTTTGGCTTCACACACTCATGGACGATGCCGTAATTAATCTGGTCATTGGTCTATACTTAAAATAACTTATAATCTTTGGCTAGAAAAACTTCAAGAGTGAATGTTGTAACAATCATTTCTCTTCTTGCTGTTACAAGCTTTAGAAAAATTTCCCATTAGAGCCAGATTTTCAATATTTTGGAAATTTAGAATGTCTGGTTGATGGGTGAAGAATGTCATTATGTCTCCTTTTTTGGTCCTTGAAATGCAGAATATTTAGTAGTTTTACTTTTTTTTCTTTCTTTTTTAAAGAAAACTTTGCTATGATGGACCCTTATCCCATTGCTAACTGAATACATCTGATCAGGTTTTTATGTCACAGTACATAATTCACAGAGAAGCCTTCTACTGTTATGTGAAGCTCATCAAATATGAAAAAAATCTCTAAGCAACAATTCTAATGTACTGTCCAATTCCCTTCAATTAAAAAAGCACTTACTAAGCACATATTTTATATAATTCATTGTATTAGGAGGGAAAAAAAACAGTCCCTTCTTTCAAGGAGGGAAAGAAGGAAGGGTTATATTATACCAGATGCACAAAAGTAGCTATCACTTGTATCTTGAACATAGTAGATGCTAACTGTTTTCTGAATGAATTATTAAATTCAACCAGTATCTGCTTTAACTAAAATACTTTAAGGGAATATTACCTCAACAGTTTTTCTTTTGCCATTTGTCACCAAATGACTTTTTCCTTTGCACTACTTGACTTCCCATTAGACTCCCCAAGTTCTTGTAATTAATTCAATTCAAGTTTATGCAATTCAGCTTATCAAGCATTTATTCTGCATCTGATTTGTGTCCTCTTCCAGACTTAATGGAATATAAAATTAGTCTCAGCTCTCAAGGAATATAACATTGTGTGTGAGTGTATGTTTACATGTGTATAAGACCTAGGAAAATCTTTTAAATACACCTTTACATACATGTAGGCACACATAAAACCTAAGCAAGTCATTTTAGCATTCACATACATATACACACATTATACATATATTAACAGATATATAAATTTCTATTGTACAAAATAAAAACTGATTTATATATGAGGACTGGAAACAAAACATATGAAATCTGAAGATACATCATTTCATTCATCTGTTATTTATTTGTCTTTAAAATGAATTCTTATTGATGTTTTTAAGTTTTTATATCATCAGAATATTTCCCAGATCTCTCTTCATCATCCTAGTAGAGTCATCTTAGGCAATAAATAATATTTTTATTTAAAAAGAAAAGAAAAATAAAAAAGAACAACTGGTAAAATTGGTCAATACATCAAATAAAAAATCAGAGAATATGTATAATTGTCCAAACTATTGGATTTAGCACATATGCATAGGAGGGGAGTGGAAATGTCTTTTCATAGCTCCTATCTATTACATTTTCTCTTATGATTGTTATGTGTAATTCTGTGGTGTTCACCTTGAATTTCTGTAATTATTCTTTTCATGTACATCCTGAATGTTTTTTGACTCTCATTACTTCACTTTGCATTAATTCATATAAATCTTTCTATATCTCTTTGTAGTCATTATGTCCATTATTTGTCATAACATAGTAATATTCCATTACATCATTTTGCCACAATTTGTGTAGCAATTAGATAATAATGTTCTTTAGTGGGTAGAAAAAGTAGAATAGGATATAGCAACCTGGAAACAACATTTGAACTGGGTCCTGAAAGCTCTATGAACTTTCCATAGGCAGAGAAGGAATATACTTCTACAAACAGAACAAATAACCAAATAAATCAATGCCATTTTACATAGAGACCTTTAAGAACAACACAGACTTCCATCTGCCTTCAAAATAGATTACTCCCTTCTTATTTGCTCTTCACTAAATCATACTCCTAATGGACATCATAATCCCTTCTGCTTTATCACCCCTTTTTACTCTTTTGAGATTTTTTTTCACATATATTAGCTCTTTTGATACAATAATGCTAGATAGACATTTGATTGGTTTTTTTGAAATTAAGAGGCAATGCATGATTGCTTTGATCTCTCAAATTGTTCTTAGGAACAATGACAGCCTAGAAATTATCTCTGTCATGTTATCAGTGGTAGAAACAGGATAGAAAATGATAAACATGCCTATTGATTTCTTTTTTCAAAAAACTGGCAACTGAATTTTGTTGTTCTGTAGACATAATTTTTTTTTGGTTTGTTTTTATTTCTCTCTCTTTTTTCTTCCTCTATGCATCCTCAGCTCCTTCAATCTTTCTCTTTCTTTTTTCTACTATCTTCTTTCAGGAAAAAAAAAGAAAAGAAAAGAAAATCCTGCAAGAGGAAGCTAGGAAATATAGTGGATAGGAATAGTGGGTTTGAAATTTGATGAACTGTGGCCATCTTTTGTAGAATGATTTGTGTTACTTTGTAACTGATTTACAACCATGGGCCATTCACAAAATCACACATATTTTCACAGACTCAGATATTCACTCGCTATACCACTTTGGGGAATTCAGTTAATTTTGATTTTCCTCTAGCTATATCACAGCTTGTAGTAAGAATCAAATGAGAATATTTGTAAAGCACTTAATGCAATACCTGGCTCATAGTAGGTACTATATAAAGACATTTCCTTCATCTCAAGAAAAAGACTCTGCACATATTACAGTATTCCTCTATGGAGTTTTTGTTTTCTTCTCAATAAAAAATATGCATAATAATTTAACTCGTAAGGCTGCTGTGAGTATCACAGGAAGTAACCCAACAATTTATAAACCATAAAGCTTCAATTAAATTTGTTATTATTATTGTTATTATTTGGCTATAAATTTACTCTAACAAACTAGTTTTTAAAGGTTATACTTTTATTAGAGGCTTTATGAATGAATTACACTTCCTTTGAATTCTGGGACTTGAAGCTTTTTGTTCATCTCCTAAAGCTAGGAAATGATTTAAGATCAGAATAAGATCAAAGGAAAAAAAAACCCTGCAAAAGAGAAGGTAAAATATCAGCACAAGTCTACTCTGGAAGCTGTATAGGAGAATACCTTTCTAGAATGCTTGTTTCCCCTTCTTATTGGATTTATAATCAGGAGCCATTCATAAATTCACAAATATATTTCAAAAACAGAATAATGACAAATTTGCATCATTTAAATCTATCTCATCAACTTATATGCCTAATGCAGGAACCTCCCAAAGTTGCATATACATCTTGATTTTAAGGTCATATTTGAAATGAGCTAGACTTGGGGTTCAGTGGATAGAGCACAAAGTCAGAAATCAGGATGATATTTTCCTGGGTTCAAATCTAATCTCAGACACTTACTAGCTGTATGATCCTGGACAAGTCTCAGTTTTCTCATCTCAGATGAGGTGAAAGAGAAAATGGCAACTTGTTTCCTTATCTTTGCCAAGAAAACCCAAAATGGTGTCATGAAGAATTAGACATGACTGAACAAAAATTAGGATTTGAATTTGCTTCTGATACTTAATAGCTCTGTAACCAGGAACAAGTAATTTTTATACAGATAATTGTCTTCATTTTTTGATCTTTAAAATGAAAGTAATAAGTGTACTTCAACCTTGTGTGTTTACCATAAAGGTCAATATATAATAAAGTGCTTTGCTATTTTTAAATGAATGTTAAAATTTTAACTATTATCATAGGTCTTCACAATGACTGTGGAAGATAGCCATAACAAACATGGTTGATCCCATTTTTGGATGAGGAAGTTGAAGCTTGAAGGGATTAAGTGATCTTAGAGCACAGCAGAGACACAATAAAGAAAAAAAATGAGTTTGAATTCTGATTCTTACATTTACTGATTGGATGACCTTCGGCACAGTACTTAACCCCTCAACTTCCTCTTAGTAAAATGAATATAATGTAAGCACTTACCGTGTTTCCCCAATAATAAGCCCTCCCCTGAAAATAAGCCCTATTGAGATTGCTACTGTGGTGAAGGTGATCCCCTGCACCACACACTACATTACGGTACCCTCTGTATGTACCGCCCCATCCCCCCACCCCCGGGTGAAACACACGCCACGCTCTGCATCCAATCAGAGCTGCAGCAGTGAGCACATCATCCTGTTCTTCCCCAGTGATTTGCTTGCTGGTGCCATTGAGAGCAGTGCCGCAGAGGAGAGCTGAGGCAGGACAACATAAAAACCCGGTATGTAAGTGGGAGTGAGGGGGCATAATGGAGGATAAAAGGGGCATGATAGAGGAAGAAGAACTCAGGGAGCATGATGGAGGATAAAAGAAGAATTCAGCCAGCACTCACCACGCTAAAGAAATGAAGAACTTCTTTGCAGAGAGAAGAATAGATCAAGTAATGATTCCTGCAGGAATGACTGCCTCTCTCCAGACCCTTGATATTGCAATAAACAAGCCCGTCAAGGACCATTTGCACATGTAAGTCAATGACTACATTGAAAATAGAATGGAAAGAAATCAGCGTGGAAACTTTGTGAAGCCCTGTCTGCAAGAAGTCATGACTTGGGTGAAGAAGTCATGGGATAAAATTACTGACAGCTGTGTCGCCAAGGCACTACGAGCAGGTTACCTTGACAAGACATGTTCATATAAAGAGAGCTATATTGCTGGACATGACAGATTGGGTCCACTTCTTCTGAAGGAAATAGAGGTGCAAGACATCCAGGATGGAATTCAGGGTGTGGACACGTATGATGATGTTGTTGAAGAAGATGACATGATCATTATTGAATAAAGGTGCTTTTTTTCATTCACATTTACCTGTTTATTAAAATTGCTATCAATGTTCATTAAAATAAGCCCTCCCCTGAAAATAAGCCCTCTGGTGTTTTTCTGTCCAAAAAATAATAAGACAGTGTCTTATTATCAGGGAAACACGGTATAATGTCAGACTGAGAAAACATATGTAAAATATTTGTAAGCCTAACTACTATCTAAATGTTAGAAATGATTATTGTGGTGGTATAGTGGTGGTGGTGGTGGTGGTGGTGGTGGTGGTGGTGGTGGTGGTGGAGTTGCTGCTGCTTCTTCTAATATATTAATGGTAACTGGTTAATTCTGTGTTTCTAAGTTCAATTTTCATTTTTCTATTCTAAAACACAGTATAACAAAAGCAATTGAAGTTGATGTAATCCTTTGAATTTGTGATGTTATAAACAAGTTATTCTATCAAATCTTTACACACAAAAAAATTGTGAGATGAGTACTTCTGGCATGATCATTAACATTTTACAAATGAAGAAATTAAGCTTTTCAGAAGTTGTAATTTGCTTCACAGTAACACATCTAGAAAATGTCTAAGAAGCTTATGAATGCAAGTCTTCCTTATTTCAAGTCCATCTTCAAAGCCATATATAGAGTTATAAGAAGGCGATTCTCCTAGCTTACTGATTTCTATCGTGGGTGGAGATTGAGTTCATATCTATATAATAGATGTCAAGAACATGGTCTACTGGCAACCCACACTAATCCAGAGAATAGCTTAAAGCAAATTAAAATATAATTGGGAAATATTTAACAAAATAAATATGTTGTATAGGAAATGACGATTTTGGTGGATGGAGGCAGGGAGCCAGAGAGGGAAGCAGAAAGAGAGACTGCTGGCTGGCTTCTTGACACAACTGCTCACATTGCGATCACGACCCCCCTTCACCTCCGATTCCCCTTCACCTCCGATTCCCCTTCACCTTCCATCCTTCTTCAACTCTACTAAGAATAAAGATTGATGATTTTCCCCTAACCTGAATTCCTGACTCCGGCTGATTTTAAATATGTGGTCATCACATTTGGCGCCCAAGCATGGGAACCAAGGACCCTACTTTCACTGAAGAAGTCTCCAGTGACCAGGAACTTAGGTGAGTATAATAGATAAACAGGGAACTTATTTTCTTAATGACTAAACTAGTAACCTTTGGCTGAAATGGGGCAGATACTAGCTAAAGATTCTTCACCATCCTCCCCCAACCCCTCCAACCCCACCCAGAAGTGGCACTATAGAAAGCATGCTTAAGTTGATAGAAGGACAAGGGCTACTTATAACTTGGGAACAGATAGCTAGACTTCTGGGTACATTAAAATGCAGCTCCCCTTGGTTCTTAGAGGAAGAGCAAATCTCTCCATATAATTGGACATTAATTGGGCAGCAGCTCTCCGCATATCACAACGAAAATAGTCCTCCTTCAATTTCCATCAAAGTCTTCTATTTATACAATATAATATAGCTGGCCTTAAGAAATCAGATAAGTTATAGAAGAAGAAAAAAAAGCTCTAGGAATAGCCAAATGGGGAAGCCTGAGATAAGGAAGAAGACAATGAACAGATTAATGACCATATCCCCACAGGGCACAGAGACTTAAGTGAGGCTCAAGGGTGTGATGAATCTGAGGTAGCTTCAGCCCCACCTAAGGAGCAGGTAATTGACTCTCCTCCATCAACTCCACCTTCTGGGATGGAGGGATAAAGGGTAGTGGCGAGGGGGTAGGGGGGAGGGCAGTGACAGCACTAGCACCTCCCCCCCAGCATCCAACTGCTCCTATGACTAGATTGCAAAAGGGACGAATTAAGGCCAAGGTGCAAGGGAGAGATGTATCGGAATTTCAACACCACATTTTTCCTGTAATTCAACAGCTTAATTCTTCAGGTCAAGAAAGTAGAAAATACACTCCTTTTGATATAGAAATCCTCAAAAGCCTGAAAAAGGCTTGCACTCTTTATGGGGCTACATCAGTTATGTTAAGAAGTTATTACAGAATTTGGCTTTTGAAATCTTAACCCCTAATGACTGGAAATCTATAGCAAAGGTATGCCTAGAACCTGGACAAAACTACTTGTGGCTTTCTGAATATAGTGAGCTCTGTAGGATATAAGCCCAACAAAATAGTCAAAGTGGAGTTCATTCTGCAATCACCTATGACCTACTAACAGGTGTAGGTTCCTATGCAGACATTGCAGCACAGATTAATTATTCCATAGCAGCATATGAGCAAATTGCTGCTAATGCTATCAAAGCGTGGGCTTCTCTCCACAATAAGATGATAAGGGGGAGGCCTTCACAAAAATAACACAAGGGCCAAATGAACCCTTTGCTGACTTTGTGGGACATTTGCAGACAGCTATCACAAGAACTAATTGGGAAAATGCAGTAACAGATGTTTTGATAAGACAAATTGCTAAGGAAAATGCTAATGAGGTTTGCAGAAGAATTATACTAGGACTGCACAAGCATGCTCCTTTAGAGGAGCTCATAAGACACTGTGCTACAGTGGGCACAAATGCCTTTTATAGCCAGGCTATGATGCAGATTTCCCAAGATCCCAACGTGGGAAGACAGGGTCCCTTCTGGCAAGGGACTCCCAGAGAGACTCGTAGATGCTTTCGGTGTGGAAAAGTTGGACATTTGAGAGCTCATTGTAGATATGGAGATAGAATGAGAAGACAGGGTAACATAAAACCCCAAATCCCATGTCCAAAATGTAACTGAGGCTTTCACTGGGCCTCTGAATGTAGATTGACCCAGAAAAATGAGAGGCAGAGCCCAGATCCAAGGTATCAATCAAAAGATAGGTGGGGCATGATAGCAACTGAGGTTACACCCAGAGAATCTTTAGAAATTCAGGACTCTGAAGTCATCAAACAACAGAAAAGCAATCAGGATTACAACTGGGGAGGTTACAAGCCTTTTAACACAACAGAGCAGTGTCCACTGCAAACAGCTCCACTATCTTTAGATAATTGCCAGGTAATGTGGAGAGATCCAGAAAGTGGTAAATAGAAGGGAATTAGATAGGTTAACTGCTTGGGGAAGAGGGTTTGCTTGTATTTTTACAGGAGGAGAAGGAATCAGATGGGTGCCAATGAGCCGTATTCGCCTTGTCCATTGCAGAGAGACAGAGCAAACCCTTGAAACAAAGGAGAAGACCCAAGAAATATCGGGTGGTTCTGTTGCTGATGGTGCTCACCATTGAAAGAGCATGGCAGTTAAGGTGTTTGACTCACAGACATAGAAAATTGTTGGACTTGAAAACCCTCAGCAATCATTGTATTCTCTGAGACATAAGATTGTTGTAGGACTTGAAAACCCTCAGGTATCATTGGACTCTTTGAGACATAAGACTTGAAAGCCCTCAGGAATCATTGGATTTTCTGAGAAATGAAAAGACTGTTACAGGACTTCAAAATCTTCTGGAATCACTGGATTCCCTAACACATAAAAAGACTTTTGCAGAACTTCAAAACCTTGAGGGGGATCATTGGATTCCCTGACATGTGAAGTAATGGACAATAGATTGGTTTTGGACTATATCTTAACTGCTGAAGAAGGCATATGTGTGACTGCTGTTTACATATTCTTCTTCTAGGACTTCTGGCAATCTTTTAAAACACCATGTTGATTTATATTGTTTGTTATACTGTTACTTGTGTGTACAATTCATGTTTGTTACATCACATCAAGCCTGCACTGACTGTGGGGAGAGTCATCACTAATAGCCTCTGCGTTATTGCTATGTGCTTGTGTAATACCTCCCATGCTGATGGGTTTGTGTATACCTATTTCTAATAAAACCCTTCAGCCCAGAAACCTGCTAGCAACCGCCACTTACCTTTGGTGCTTTTCATCTCCCTTCCTAAGATGTCAGGGAGTGAGTGATTATCTCCTTTTTAGTGCTTTCACCTCTCTTCTTGAGAAGTCAGGGGAGTCATGATCACCTCCCCCTGCGGGGGGGGGGGGGGGGGAGGATGACATTACTACCAGTGTTCTAAAACAAAAGAAAGCGGGAGAAAATGTGATAACTGCATATTTAAAAGCAGCCAGAGTCAGGAATTGATGTTAGGGGAAAATTGTCAGTCTTTATTCTTAGTAGAGATGAAGAAGGATCATAGGTGAAGGGGAATTGGAGGTAAAGGGGGATCGGAGGTGAAGGGGGGTCGCGATAGCAATGTCATCAGATGTGTCAAGAAGCCAGCCAGCAGTCTCTGTTTCAGCTTCCCTCTCTGCACCCCCCACCCCCTCCTCCATCCACCAAAATTATCATTTCTATACAACACATCAGGACTTGCACAAAGAGTGGGCGGGGGCTATTTTTTCTCCATACATATATATTAATAGAGTATGGTCCAATTACTATTTAGCCTCACATGCTTGGGACCTCAGTGCATCAATTCAAGCCTCAGCCCATTACAAATTCCATTTATTTCTGGTGAAAAAAAACAGAGCTAAACAAAAAGTCTGATCTCCAATTATAGGACTAAGAAGAAGCATAAAAAAGTAAAAAAGAACTGTTGCAAACTGTATTTCTGTTATGGGTATATATAATGAGTACATGTATAATTTAGTTTTATAATTATAATATAAAAAAAGGAGCTAGATGTAGAAAGGAAATTGTACCAAAAAAGGGAAAAGTGGAGGTAAAAAGACTGAAAGTACATTTCAAGAAGAGGCAAAGGAAACATTATATCTGAAGGAATGAAGGGAGGGGGATGAACATAGTGTGAATCTTACTCTCATCAGATTTGGCTCAAAGAAAAATATTAGTCATATTTGGTTTACAAAGAAACTTCTCCCACCTCATTGAAAAGTGGGAGGGGAAAAGGAAGAGGGAAGTGTTAGAGTAAATAAAAAGGAATACAGAAATACTAAGGAAAAGGTTTAAGAAAGGGGGAAGGACTTCAAGGGGAGAGAAGGATTCTAAAGGGGGGGCTGCATGAGGCAAGTGGTGCTCATAAGTCTAATACTAAGGACGGGAGTAAGGGGAGGAAGAAAAGGGGAAAAAAGCATAATTTGGGGATAATAAGATGGCAGGAAATACAGAATTAGTAGTTTTAACCATAAATGTGAGTGGGGTAAACTCCCCCATAAAGCACAGCTGGATAGCAGACTGGATTAAAAGCCAGAATACTACAATATATTGTTTATAGGAAACACTTGAAGCAGGATGATACATAAAGAATGAAGGCAAAAGACTGGAGCAGAATCTACTATGTTTCAGGTAAAGTCAAAAAGGTAGGAGTAGCCATCCTGATCTCAGTCCAAGCAAAAACTGATCTACTTAAAAGAGAAAAGGAAGGGCACTATATCTTGCTAAATGGTAGCATAGACAATAAAGCAATATTAATACTAGATGTATATGCAGCAGATGCAGATGCATAGAGGTATGGCATCTAAATTCCTAAAGAAAAAACTTAAGAGAGCTGCAAGAAGAAATAGACAACAAAACTATAATAGAGGGAATCTCAACCTTGTACTCTCAAAACTAGATAAATAAAATCACAAAATAAATAATAAAGAAGTTAAAGAGGTAAATAGAACAATGGAACATTTAAGTATGATAGCTCTTTGGAGAAAACTGAATGAAAACAGAAAGGAGTACACTTTCTTCTCGGTAGTTCTTGGAACCTATTCAAAAACTGACCATATATTAGGATATAAAGACCTCAAATTCAAATGTAGAAAGGCAGAAATAGTAAATGCATCCTTCTTAGATCACGATGCAATAAAAATTGCATTCAATAAAAAGCCAGGGGAAAATAGACCAAAAAGTAATTGGAAGCTAAATAATCTCATCCTAAAGAATGATTGGGTGAAACAGCAAATCATAGACACTATTAATAATTTGACCCAAGAGAATGACAATAATGAGATATCATAATAAAATGTGTGGGATGCAGCCAAGGCAGTAATAAGGGGAAATTTTATAGCTCTAGAATCCTACTTACATAAAATAGAAAAAGAGAAAATCAATGAATTAGGCTTGCAACTAAATAAGCTAGAAAAAGAGCAAATTAAAACCCCCCAGTAAAACACTAAACTTGAAATTCTAAAAATAAAAGGAGAGATCAATAAATTTGAAAGTAAAAAAAAAAAACTATTAAACAAAACTAAGATTTAGTTTTATGAAAAAAACAACAAAATAGATAAATCCTTGGTAAATTTGATTAGAAAAAGGAAAGAGGAAAATCAAATTGTTCATCTTAAGAATGAAAACTTAGAAATTTCCACTAATAAAAAGGAAATTAGAGCAATAATTAGGAATTACTTTGCCCAACTTTATGCCAATAAATTCAATAACTCAAATGAAATAGATGAACACCTTCAAAAATATAGCTTGCCCAGATTAACAGAAAAAGAAGTAATTTGGTTGAATAGTTCCATTTAAAAAAAAATAAATAGAACAAACTATTAATCAACTCTCTAAGAAAAAATCCTCAGGACCAGATGGGTTTAAATGCGAATCCTACCAAACATCTAAAAAACAATTAGCTTCAATACTATATAATCTATTTGAAAAAAAAATAGGGAATGAAGGAGTCCTACCAAATTCCTTTTATGACACAGACATAGTACTGATACCTAAACCAGGTAGGTTGAAAACAGAGAAAGAAAATTATAGACCAATCTCCCTAATGAACATTGATACAAAAATCTTAAATGAAATCTTAGGAAAAATTTCTCTTTATATCTCTTGTTGCTGGGTATGTTGGTAACATATAAAAATGCTGATGATTTATGTGCATTTATTTTGTATCCTGAAACTTTCCTAAAGTTGGTTATTGTTTCTAATACCTTTTTGGCAATTCTCTAGAATTTTCTAAGTATATGACCATATCATCTGCAAGAATGATTATTTTGTTTCCTCATTATCTACTCTAATTCCTTTCATTCCTTTTTCCTCTCTAATAGTTAAAGCTAACATTTCTAATACAATATTAAATCATAATTAGTGAGAAACTTTGTTGCACCCCTGATCTTATTGGGAATTGCTCTAGTTTATCACTATTACATATGATGCTTGTTGATAGTTTGAAATACATACTACTGATCATTTTAATGAAAACTCCCTTTATTCCTATACTGTCTAGTGTTTTTTAATATGAATGGGTGTTGGATTTGTCAAATGCTTTTTCTTCATCTATTGAGATAATCATATGATTTCTTTTAGTTTGGCTATTGATATAATCAATTATGTTAATAGTTTTCCTAATATTGAATCACCCCTGTATTCCTGGTATAAATTCGACTTAGTCATAATGTATTATTCTGGTGATAAATTCTTTGCTAATATTTAATATAAGATTTTTGCATCAATATACCTTGGGGATATTGGCCTATAATTTTTGTTCTCTGTTTTGACCTTACCTGGTTTAGGTATTAGCACTATATCTGTGTCATAAAAGGAATTTGATAGGACTCCTTCTTTCCCTATTTTTTGAAATAGTTTACATAGTAGTGCAATTAATAGAGCTTTAAATGTTTGGTAGAATTCACATGTAAATCCATCTGGCCTCAGAGTTTTTTCCTTAAGGAGTATATTAATAGCTTGTTCTATTTCTTTTTCTAAGATGGGTCTATTTAGATAACTTTTTTCTTCTTCTCTTAATCTTGGCAATCTATATTTTTCTAAGTATTCCCCCATTTCAATTAGATTATCAGATTTATTGAGATATAGTAGGGCAAAATAGATTCTAATTATTTCTCTACTTTTCTCTTCTTTGGTAGAAAGGTCTCTATTTTCATTTTTGATACTAAAAATTTGTAGAACTCTGAAAAGGTGTACTTGAATCAAGGACCCAGCTATTACATAATTACATAATTAGTAATGGATTTTTGAAGAAAAAGTTTCTAAGGTTCCTCTTAAAGGAACAACTATCTTTACAGATGCATCCAAACATAAGATTTGTGCTGTATACTCTCATGACTTAACTATAAAGAGAGTAGTCAGAACTCCTTTTCAGTCCACTCAGCAGAATGAATTGTATGTAATCATTCTAGCTCTTATTATCCAGGAGATATAAATATAATATCTGATTCAGTTTATTCAGTAGGTGTGGTACAAATTATTGCCATAGCCCAAATAAAATTTGTAACTTCTAATATATATTAGCTTTAAGGAATTTCAAGAGGTGAGAAAGCACCCATGTAAAATATATATCTTGCATGTCCACTCTCATAGTTGACTTACAGGTTCTATTTTTTTATGGAAATTCAAAGGCAGATAGCCTTCTAATCATGTTAGCCAATACTCCTTTATTTCAGTCAGCCCAAGAATCTCATTCTTAATATCATTAGGCTGCTCGGGCTTTGCATCTGCAATTTGGGATAACAAAAGAGGAAGCTAGGAGCATAGTAAAAGCCTATACAGCTTTGCCTTCCTTTCCACGCTTCTACACTCCCTCCAGGGAAAAACCCTCATGGTTTGAGACCCAATGAAATTTGGCAAATGGATGTGAATTTCATTATAAATCTTTTTGTCATCTGTCTTTTATCCATGTTGTGGTAGACACCTTTTCAGGATTTATTTTTGCAATATGAGCAGCAAAAGTGACAACCCGAGTGGTCATTGAATTCCTTATCCAAGCTTTTGCAATTATGGGTGTGCCACAAGCAATAAAACATATAATGGACCTGCATGTACTTCTAAACATTTTGCACATTTTTGTGCACAGTATGAGATTTTACATGCCACTGTCATACCTTTTAATCCTCAAGAACAGATAATAGTAGAGAGGAGAAACAGAGACATCAAGACACTCCTCCAAAAAGAA
Source organism: Antechinus flavipes (assembly GCF_016432865.1). Lineage (NCBI taxonomy): Eukaryota > Metazoa > Chordata > Mammalia > Dasyuromorphia > Dasyuridae > Antechinus > Antechinus flavipes. Next base: position 623,345,852 of record NC_067398.1, read on the forward strand.
AAGAAAAGGGGAGCCATGGGTAACACTAGAGAACTTTTCAAGTTAGCTGTTTACACTATTAATTTTTTGATTTTTGATAAAGATTCACTGACTAGGGCAGACAGGTTTTATAATGCCCTGGAAGAGCAATGTCCAGTGAGAGCAACTCCACTATCTTTAGATAATCACCAAGTGATGTGGAGAGATCCAGAAAGTGGTGAATGGAAAGGACCAGATAGGTTAATTGCTTGAGGGAAAGGGTTTGCTTGTATCTCTACAGATGGAGAAGGAATCAGATGGGTGCCAACAAGCTGCATCCGCCTTGTCCATTGGAGAGAGAAGGAAAAGATTCTTGAAACAAAAGAAAAGACCCAAGAAACATCAGATGGTTCCATGTCTGACAAGTGTGCCACTGAAAGAGTCTGGCAGTTAACTGTATGTGTATGAAAATTGACTCATGAACATCAAAATAGATTAATGAGACTGATGTAGGACTTCAAAACCCCCGGCAATCATTGAATTTTCTGAGACATAATAAGACTACTGCAGGACTTCAAAACTTGCAGGAATCATTGGATTCCCTGACATGTGAAGTAATAGACAATAAATTGGTTTTGGACTATCTCTTAGCTGCTGAAGGAAGTGTACATGTGATTGTTATTTATATACCTTCCTTCTAGGATTTATGGATATATACAATTCTTCATGTTGACTCATGTTGTTTGTTACATCACTACTAGCCTGTACTTTATTACTATGTGCTTGCATAATATCTCCCATGTTGATGGATTTATGTATACCTGCTTCAAGTAAAATCCTTCAGCCCAGAGGAAACCTGCTAACAATATCTGGTTTGACTCCCCATTTCCCTTTGTTGTTTTCATCTCCCTTCCTGAAAAGTCAAGGAGGGTGTGATCATCTTTTTTTTGGTAGTTTCCCCTCCCTTCCTGAGAACTCAGTCAGGGTGTGTCACCTTAACTTTGGTGTTTTCACCTCCACTCCTGAGAATTTAGGCAGGGCATGATGACCTGTGTGCTAAACAAAAGAAAGCGGGAGATGTAGAGGACAGGTACTCTGAAAAAGTGTACTTGAATCAAGGACAGCAGGGTGCTTATAGTTAAACACCTACTCAGTGTGAAATTATGGTTCTCTAAACATATACTTAATGTGATATGATGATGTAATGATACATGCTTAGTGTCTGTAGTGATGTAACCATACTGAGGTATTTAAAGGAGTCTCAGACACAGAAGACTCTCTCAGCCACAGACACAGAAAAGACTTCAGGCTTCAGACTCCAGATTCCAGACTCTATCTTTGACTAGGCTCATTATGGCCCTCCTGCTTTCATCACTTCTCCACCTAAAGACCAAGGCTCATCCATAGATCCTCCAGAAAGCTAGCCTGGATATCACAATTTTCTATAGTAAAATTTCTCACCAAACTTAGTCAAATAGGAGACTCTCTATATGTAGATAAATACAAATTTAGGAACACAGTTATCTCTTCCACATCACTTCCTCATCCCAGTTTCATTATATTGATCAATGCCAGAAATTGAATGGGAATATGGGGAGAATTTAAGAAGCCACAGACTATACATATCAGCAGATGACACAGAAAAAAATGTATTTTTACTTACCATTAGCCTAAATATAGACTATTACCAAATGTTTAACCCAAATTTTACAAGAAGGCACAGTAAATACCACATAGACTGAGAGGATCAGATCACTTCCCTAGTGTGAGGGGAGGCATAAAAAGTTTTATAAGGATTTTCTGGATCATGAGGCTAGCCATGTCCCTAATGTGTGGAAGGGATAATTACAAAAGGTATTTTTGTACATTACACTATCTAAAAGTAGAATAGCATTTAAATCTTTCTAAACACATGAAAATTCTCTTCTGTTTCTAATGATATACAGAGAACTTGATCATACATTTCTCTGCAGGAAAAACACTGAAGCACTACATGGCCCAATTCCACAAAAGGCCAGGGATTTAATGTGGATTCAGTAATCCTTGGTGAATCTCCTCTGGTTTTAGACTGGAGATGGAAATTTTTTGAGGAAAGTCATCCATGTAAAATACTCAGGTCTTGATTCCAGGCAAGAAAGGAAGCCACAAATATGGGCTTCCTGTTGGCATGAGAAGATTTTAGTCTGAAGTCCTGACCAGAAGCAGGAAGTTTAGTGCTTGCTGACCAAGACAAGGAAATGTAATGGGATACTGTATGTTCATCTCTTTAGTTTAGACAGACACAAAGTTATCTCTAAAAACAGTTACCAACTGCCCACAGAAAAGCAATCATTAGTTGAAAGATTTCACTTTGCCATTTGTCTTATAAAAACTCAGGTCTCCTATTTGAACTTTAAAGCTCATGCCAACTTCCTCGGTTACATAGACTGACTATAATTCTTCCCACTACCTCCAAAAGACAGAGGCATATTTGAGAAAAGAATTATAATTGTGTGTAGTAATTGTATATAAGTCCCCTTTAAGTTCTATTACTGAGTATCATGAGTCAGGGTTTAAGGTACTTCCTAATTGTGACTCTGGCACCTTTAGAAGCCAATTTTCAAGTCATCAGAGTGTTAGAGTTAGTCATTTTGTCCATGACTGAAAAATGTTGTAAGACAAGAGCACTGCAATAAATCAGGCATATGGTAATAAAGGCTTGGAACAGTGCCAGGACAATAAGAAATTAGCTAAAACTTCAAGCATCCAATCTACATATCCCAGCCTCTTAATGTCACAAGTAAAGGAAGATACATCAATGATATTACCTCCCTTCTTACTTAATGTATAATATAGGTGTCACTCCTCACATCTGCCTAAAGTTAAATGGCTAAACCCTTTATTCCAAAGATGAGCATAGTTTGCTGTCTAAAAAAATGAGTAGAAAGAAAGGAACTTCTTAGGAACTCATTTCATACTTTCTTAGGAACTCATTTCATTGACAACTCTCCCTTCCCTAATTATTTTATTTTTTACTACTTTAGCATTTATATTTCCCCTCCTTTTGTTCTAAAATCCTTAATGTACCTGGTAATCTAATGGAAGGAAGGAAGAGAGATCCTGTGAATTTTTACATTAGACATTATGTATCTAACAAGCTAACACTTCCTCAGATCATCTCTGCTCTTATCAAATACACTCTTTCCTGAGACCCTTTTATATTGGAAATTGTCTATGCCTTGAACATTTTAAGCTATAAAATTCTAATTTTCTAATACAGTGGTACTTTCCCACAAGTAATATCACAGGAGTTAAAGTAATTATAGATATCTGAATGGGTATACAACCCTTTTAATAAAATAAGCCCTCTTCAGCCTCCCCAAGCTATCTTAATTCTTTGGCTATCCAAATGCATATAATAATAATAATGACAAATCTAAAAGTCCCACCTATCGAATGGATGAGAATTTTGGATGAGGACATGATAAGTCCTAGACCAAGTGGAATAGTGTCTCACAATTTCATTATGAGCCCCCTTCTCATTATGTGTTCTATCCAACATAGTATGCTTGAATATTCCTCACAAAATATATCTAAACCAGGCAGTGAAGGTCCATTTGACTTTATTATAGATTGATACCATTCAGTGTGCTGATTTAGTTTCATAGGTGTTAGCTACTTCCTTGGTTTGAAGTTAAGAGTGTATGTCTTTCCTTTATTTACTATGACTCCACTTCTCTCCTCCTTTGGATGTCTCCAATTAAGTTGTAAGACATTTCTCCAAAAACCAAGGGGTCTATTGCTGTCAGCATTGATTGGGCCATGTAATTCTTCTGCAGGCTTTTTAAATATCCTTCAATAGCAGGAAAAGCCTAATATTGTCTATGTAATTCCTTCTAACTTGAATCTGAATAGATGACCAAAGACAAGTTAGAAATTATTTTGCCCAAGTACATCCCTGCAGAAAATGGTGTAAAATATGATCCCCTTGTCTTTCTTCCTCCTTGAACTACACTGAGAGCATAATTTATTGGTTCAGGCTTCTTAATGATTTTTTTTCTTATTGCAGAACAGGACAATGTAAATGGTCCTGGCATATAATTGACTGGAATGATCAGTTTCACCACAGTCTGCTACTCTTGCTCAGAGAGGTGTTCTCAATTGCAATACAAGAGAGATGTCTTTTGAGACTAGCATTTTCTAAAGTGTTCCTCTAAATTACAGTTGGACCATAAATACGACAAGCTTAAAGTAAGGCAGCTGAGAAATTATATATATGAAAAATTACAAGGATATGATCTTTCTGCACTGGTGCATAAAGATTTAATCTCCCAGGTTAAGTACCCAGAACACAGTGATTATGTCAAGATAATGGCTAGGATGGTGCTTAGAAACATGGTTCTCAGGATGATTTCTCAACAGCTTTGGTTATTTCTTGGGGGTAGGGCCTAGAAGCAGCAGACACAGATGCAGGTGTTGCACAAAAAAGAAGAGAGGGAAAGGAGTTCTTACCATGAAGCCAGCTGTGGGTTTATCTTTGGCATCTTGCGTTCTAGGAACTTGTCATGGGTATCTGCTGAAGGGAAGGGGAAATGACCACATGGGAACCATGGTAAGTACTGAGAATGAGGAAGACAAAAAAAGGAAAGGATGAAAGCAGTGAGTTTGAATATGTTGTCATTGCAAGTAAGCAGACTCAGGTGCTAGAAATCTTTTTCATCCAGAATCAGGGGAAGGGAATGTAAATAGCAGCCAGAGCACCTGAGCAAGTAATCCTGCATTCTTTGCTTTACTAGCTGTGTGACCATGGGCAAGCTGATTAGAATCTCTGAGCTCCATTTAATTTGTCTCTGATATTAAAAGATTAGACCCAAAAAAATGATCTCCAAGGTCCCTTTCAGCTCTAAATTCTATGAACTATGAAATTGTTCAGGGAAGCGCTAATAAAAGAGAGACAGCCTCAGCTTTCTGTATGTATTTCAGTCAATTAGTCAGAGAGCCATAATCTGTGTTATTTGGTCAATTCCTTCCTAGAAATATTCTTAACATGAGGCCTATAAATTAATAAGGCATAAATTTATATATGAGAAGATACCCTTCCCAACTTTTATAGAGATGGGAGTGGGGTTTAAAGTTATGGAATATTGCATAAATTCTCAGTTTTTTCAAAATATTGGATGGTCAGGAGATCATTATATACCTCAACAACGATACTGTATGAGGATGTATTCTGATGGAAGTGGATTTCTTAGACAAAGAGATCTAACTCAGTTTCAATTGATCAAGCATGGATAGAAGCAGCTACAACCAAAGAAAGAACACTGGGAAATGAATATAAACTGCTTGCATTTTTGTTTTTCTACCCGGGTTATTTATACCTTCTGAATCCAATTCTCCTTGTGCAATAAGAGAACTGTTCAGTTCTGCACACATATATTGTATCTAGGATATACTGTAATCTATTTAACATGTATAGAACTGCTTGCCATCTGGGGGAAGGGGTGGAGGGAGGGAGGGGGAAAATCGGAACAGAAATGAGTGCAAGGGATAATGTTGTAAAAAAATTATTCTGGTATGAGTTCTGTCAATAAACAATTATTTTTTAAAAAATAAATAAATAAATAAAAATCTTCAATCATTCCCTAATATATATATATATATATATATATATATATATATATATATATATATTATATATATATAGTATAGGTTGGTAGGAGGAGAAAATGGAAAAATAACGAAATTTAGGTAATATAAAAACAAAATATAGCAATACAAGGGCATTTTTAAGATCTGTCAGACTTTGTTGGAATGTCTGTTAGAATTTTAACATTATAGAAATTCTTATAAGACAACTGACACCTTTTGAGTTGATGAAATAGGAGCCTGCCTACAGATGCTATCATCAGAATTGTACAAAGAAGTACTTACTTTCTGTCATAAATACCTCCTCTCCTTGCTCATCATTTATCATGAAGCCTGAAATTCTATCATCAGAGACAAGGAAATGTTTCATCTCTTCCAAGACTTTAATGATCAGAAAAAGTCTTTGAAACTTAGGATTTCTGAGTTGGGACTTCAGAGAATTCTGTGGTTAAATTTGAAACTGAATAGAATTTGCATTGCCCAGTGAGTGACCACATAGTCTTTTTTTGAATACCTAAAGTAAGGGCTATCTCATTATCTTCTATGGCAAATCATTCCACTTTTGATAGCACTCTAATTTTTAAGAAGAGTAAAGAAACGGAAACTTCACACCCTAGACAAGTATGAAATTATCATTAAAATAATAAGAGATTTGCAGTTAGGAGATAAAAGAAAGACATTTAGTAAGGACGAATTTAAAAAAAAAGTCCAAGGTACCATGGAGTTGATTGCAGGCCTATATCTTTCACTTACTATTCCTCTAAATTTGGGTTCATTTTTCTCATGCTCTCAGTCTCAGTTCCCTTTGCTATGACATAGGAATAAAAATATCTGAATCACCTACTTTCAGTGATTGTAAAGAAAGTGCCAATCTGATAAGTCTTAAGGTACTGATGAAATATGTATTATAACATTTTTTTGCATTTACATAGGATTTTAATGTTTCCAAAGTACGTTACCAATATTGCCTCATTTAAACCTCTCAATAGATTTAGAAGAGAGGTACTATTATCTCCATTTTATAGATTAAAAAACTGAGTCAGATAGAGGTTGATTGAGTTGCTCAGGGTCATACAGTTAAGTATCTGTGGCCAAATTTGAATTTATGTTTTCCTGATTCTAGATCTGGGACTCTTATCTACCATGCTACCTTCAGCTGTCTAGCTTATTATTAGGATATCAAGTTAAGTTAATAGGTGCAAAGCATTATATAGTTACCTGAAGCCATGCCAAATACCATGTCTAAGGAAAACTAGAAATTTATCATGACAAATCTTAGGATGAGAAAACTTCCATTTTAAGGGGAAAATTTCTTAAGAAAGTGTCCATAATCACAATCAATCCTTAGTCATCATTACAAGAGAATCTTCCTTTTGACTATCCAGCTTCTTTGTTCAAACTGTAATACACATCCATTCCTACAAGGGCTTCCTTGCCTATGGTGAGTATATCTGGTGGGTTCCAATATTGCTTTTTTTTTGAAGCATTTTTAAGAAACATTAAAAGAGAATTTTTAGTATATTGTCTATAGAGAAATATGGTGAAATTTTCATGAACTTAACAAAAGGTGAAATAAACAGAACAAAAAAAAAAAAACACAATATGAATAATGAGCACAAAAAAGTTTATGGAAAGGACAACCACCACAAAATAAATGAAACTGAATGTTGCAAAATTCCAAGGAGCAAATGTGGACAACAAACTAAATCATCAAACATATTTTCTATATTACTAAAAATGTCAAATACTACAGGAATCAGTAAAACACAATCTCCTTGAGGAAAGCAATAGTTGTCTTTTGCCTCTATATTTTAAGTGTCTTACATAGAGTATGATCCTAATAAATGTTGTTGAATTGCATTAAGTAATCATCTCTTCTGTTCTGATATAATAAAAGATTGGATTCTTAATTAGAAATCAGGTTTCTCATATATTTAAAGAACACTGATTGAAGAGATATGAGAATACTTTTCTCTTCACTCCTTTATATAAGTAGGAATAAAGAAGCCCATGGCCATAGAACATTGAATATAATGCCATTTTTAATTTCTTGCTTTATTTTGTTGATTTTTTTCTTTAATCTTTATTTTAAGGGATAATTTTCTGGGAAGAGAAAGAAAAGAATATAAGGAGGAATTTAGGTCAGAGGTGTCAATTATGTGGCCCACAGTGTGGCCTACAACACTCCCAAATGTGGCTTAAACCAGATTAAAAGGTAGTTTTTATCTGATTTTAATGTATTGCTGTGTTAATAAAAATAAACTGGTTTTCTAAATTAATATACAGCTTGCAGAAACTCTATTATGGTTTAGTAGCCCCCTATTTTTTGAGTTAAATTCCCCTTATATAAATGATTTATACCACTTGATACCAATGATATAACATTCAAATAATATCAGTAATTGTCTTTAAAGAAAGGTTCTTTAAGAGATGTTTCTAGATCCTCAGAGAGTCACAATCTATGACTTGATCTGGTGATTCCTTATATTAAAAAAAGGATTATCTGCATCTTAAAAACTGAGTGCCTATTTTATGAACAGTTCCAGACTGTATGATCTCATTAAAAAGGGCAACATTGCTTTAGTGACCCCATTCATGAATTAGTGGAGGTGAATAGTCGAGTAGAATCCAAGTTCTTGCCTTTAGTTCTGCAACTAAAGATGGAACTTAAAACAAATCATTTAACCTCTTTCAGCTTCATCTTCCTTATTCTTAACATGAGAGATGATATAGAATATCAATTTCTTGAGAACTGGAACTATTTCATTTTTATCTTTGTAAGCTCAATGCCTGCCATATTATAGGTGTTTAATAAATACATGTTGAAATACATATCAGAGATTTAGAGATGGAAGAGATCCTAAATCCTTTTACAAATATGGAAATTCAGGCAGAAAGTATTCTAGCATCAAACATTATCTAAATTGGGATTTGAGCCCAAATCCAATCCTCTATTCAATGCACTATACTACTTCCTAAAATAATTTTCTTAGATTTTACAAAGTACATTCACAACAACCCTATAAGGATGTTATTACAAGGCTTTTTATTACTCTTGTTTTTCAGATAAGGAAATGGGTTCAGATCATATAACTAGCAAAGGATAGCAAAGTTAGTAATTTTGTGACCACACATTGAACCCAATTCTCTGATTTTAACTTTAGTACTCTTTCTATTTCTCTGAAATAAAAATTATTGCATGATTTTTTTAAATTTATCATAAAACTGTGATACATGATATTATTCTGCAAACAAAGAAATTAAGGCAGTTAAAAGTTACTTGTGCATAGATACAGTTAGTATGTATCTGAACTTGAACTCAGATTTATCCTCATTCCAATCCCATCATTTCACATTTCCACCAAGATGACTCTAAATATATAGTAAGGAAGACAATCAAGAAAAAAAAGGAAATGATAATGAAGAAGATCTGTGTTTAGGAGTATCTTAGTTTTGCCTAAGGTGGGAGGAAGGAGGACTTTCTGACTTCTAATTCTCAGGCTCTGTTTCTATGATAGAGAGTCAGAGATGAGACTTTCAAACATATATTAGAGCCAAGGAAGCTGCCTCTATGACTATTAAATTATTTCAAATTATGATACTGAAATTTTAGATGAAAAAATTTACTGTTTGTCATATTTTCTTTACTAATGGAAATTTTGATATTTATACCAATCAATAGAATGTAAGCTCTTTGAAGGCAGGGAGTATCTTCTTTTGTTTCTATCTTTACAGCCTAACATAATATAACAGCCTTGCCCACAGAGGGAACTTAATAAATGCTTGTTGAATTGAATTTTCCATCACTTTTAAATTTAAATATACAAATATTGTTGACGCCTTAATAGAAAATGAGGTTTCTAATATATTTAGAGAACATTGAGTGACTCAAATAATCATGTTTTTCCCCTTCCTTCTTTCATTCTTAACTTAGATTGAAAAAAATATACACACATACACACACACACATATATATACACACACACACATATATTCTTGCACCACTTTCCAGGGAGCTCACCTTCCTGCCACAAACAATACAGTTTTGAAAATTCTGTTATCCTGGTCACTTCAGTTAATAATTGCTTCACATATATCACTTTGCAAGTTGCCAAGTGCTGAGATTACGATGAGGAGATACACAGAAGAGCTATAAATTAGAAAACTACAGTCTGTGGCTGAGGGAGTCTGCAATAAGCCGACAAAGGGTTTGCAAGTGCTGAGGAAACAACTCGGCACTATTTTAGCTTTGTGAATGAGACCCATGAGGCTCTGGCAAGAGCAAAGGTGAGTGAGTTCATCTGCAACATTCATTGGTGTCTAGGGGAAACTTCCCTACCTTTACTCTTTTACTTATACTTTCTCTATACCTGGTAGAATATCAGTTGAAAAAACTATCCTTTATCCAAACCAAATGAATTCTCCATGAAGACAACCTTGATCTACACTGATGCACACAGAGGAAAGTGACTTTTCCCTCATATCACCTAGTATGTATGTCTTATGTCACATTGTACACATTAATATACATATTTTTGAAAATATTTTATTTTCCTCCACCCTTTCCATTACACTGTCAATTGTTTGAAGGAAGGAATTCTTGCTTATTAATGTATATTATCTACCTTAGAATATAGTGACTTGTATGTAGTAGGCAATTGCTAATGTTGAATTGAGATAAAAAATTTTTTCTAAAAATCAAAGACAGTTTTTTGTTTTTTTTTTGTTTTGTTTTTCCTTTCTGGCTCCTTTTTGTTAATTTAAGACAGTTTAAAACTCACTTGCTTCTCAAAAAAAGTCTCTTTTTTTCTGTCATCTATGCTAAAGACACTAGGTATATATTATTTGTAAATTGACACAAGATTTGCAGAGACAGCTTGGCATAACTGATGGAATACTAGGCTTCAGGTAGGAGAGATCAGGGTTTAAATCCTGTCTTTGACATTTGCTACCTGTGTGAACTAGAACAAGTCACTTAAATCTTAACATCACAGACAGCAAGAGTAGATGAGCTAGATTCAAAACACCTGAAATCAAATTGCTACTATCACACTTATTAACCTTGTAAGTAATGTTGAGATAGCTAGGTATCATAGTGGAAAGAAAGCTGGGTCTGGAGTCAGGAAGACCAGAGTTCAAAATTGATCTCAGACACTCACTAACAGTATGACTCTAGGCAAATTAGCTAGTCTTTATCTGCTCCAGCTTCCTTAACTATAAAATGGGGGTAATTGCCCTGACCTCACAGGATTGCTTGAGGATTGAATGAATTATTAAATGCTACCTATCTTATTTCTTTCTTTCTTTCTTCCTTCTCTCCCTTCCTTTCTTTTCCTTCCTTCCTTCCTTCTTCCATGCTTTCTTTCCATGTAACTTTGTAATTTCCTCCCTCTGGGCCTCAGTTTCTTTATTTGGAAAATGAGGAAATTGGAATAAATGGCCTTTGGAATCTTTTCTAAATTTAAACTATGATTCTACCTAACTACAAAGACAGCAAAATTCCCATTTTTAAAAAGCTAAAAAACAAACAAATAAAAAATAGAGAAAATCTTTTGAGGAATAGAAAATTCATTGGCTGATTTACTCCTGTACTTTGTTGTTCTTTAGTCATATCTGACTTTTCAAGTCCCACTTCAGGGTTTTGAGTGGTTTGCCATTTCCTTCTGAAGTTCATTTTATACATGAAGAACTAAGTCAATTAGGGTTAAGTGACTTATCCAGGGTCACACAGTTAATGTATCTGGGGACATATTTGAGCTCATGGAGGTGAGTCTTGATGACTCCAAGCTCTACTTTTTAAATTATTCTACAATGATAAGATGTTTAATCCACTTCAAAGATCAAATCAAGGTCAAAGATGGAGTTTTGTTTTTAATTCAAGAATGAAAGACTACCACAGGTTTATGAAGGATAGAGGGAATCTGGACATAGAAACAGGAGAAAAATTTCCTCTCCTATTTGAAATGTTTTTCTTCTTTCTAGAAAATACTTTTTTGTCCCCCAAGAACTGAAAGGGACAAACAGAAGTGAGTTTATAAAGATTCCCTTCAAAAATCTTTTCAATAAAAGGCGCAAAACCATTTATCTTTAAGCCTGACAAGTTTTGTACTTTCTACTGTAGCTCTATCCTAAATTAATTACCTTCATAGAACCATCAAGTGAAAGAATAAAGAATTTTAAATGCAAAAGTAACTAAGATATGAGGTATTCACTCAGGAAGTGAGATTTGAAATCATTTTGTCCAATGTCAGAATTCTGTAAACTATGCCAGGAACAATAAACTTACATTTTGGGATATCAGTATACTTCACTTTAGAATCAGAGGTATTAACTAAATTCCCTAAAGTTCCTTTTATTTCTAACACTAAAATTTTAAGGCAGTTGTTATTATTATTTCTTCCTCCTTTTAAAAGTAGCCCTTTCAAAACTATTTTAGGATTCCCAGGAGTGGGCTTGAGCATAAACAATAGCAGAGTTCTCACCTCTGTTCTACACTGTGCCTTTTTTTTTTAACTTTCCTATTACCAAAGTTTTGTGAATTGTTTGTGTGGAACAGATGGGATTCAATTCAGTTAAAAAATAATTATTCTCTACATCTGCATGATTGATGTAGTTGGTGAAAATTAGGGAGAAGAGCGATCCTGGGCTTTTGGTTTCCATTTTCAAACAAGTCTTATGTACTCTAATTCTCTTAAGATTCCTCAATAGATAAGCTTGATTGGGGAGGTCTAAGCCTATGACTGAAGGCTCAACTTATCCTCTTTCCAAGTAAGAGTTGAAGAGGAAGACATTTCTAAAAGGAAGCATTGACATCAGAGAAAATGCAAGCTCATTGAGAGGTGGTCTTGAGATTTCCTAGTAGCCCTTGGATGATCCAACAGATAAAGTTCCTAGTCTTCATTTTATCTCATTGGTGACATTATGAAACTTGCATCAAAATAGGAAAAAAATTAAATAATGAGATAAAATTATATAATATTTGATTCAAGAATCTTAGGGAAAGAATTGAATTTATTGATCATGGAAACAAATAAATCAAACCTGTATTTTAGAAAAATCACTCTGGCAACATTATGGAGAACTGAATGGATTAGAAAAGGATTTGAAGTAATAACATACTTTAGGAAACTATCATTAGGACAGTCCAAGTAAGAGATGATAAAGTCCTGTAAGAGGATAAGGTATGTGAGTAAAGGAAAAGGGATATACACAATGGATACAACGAAGATAAAAACAATCAAAATTGGTTTCTTACTAGATATATGAAGCAGAGGAAAGGAGGAATCAAGGGTATCAAAAGTCTGAAAATTAGAGCAATTAGAAGGATCAATCAATCAATAAGATTGAAAAAGAATGAAGATTTTTGAGTAGGACCATTACATGTTCAGATACAGTCTTTCATGAGACAATTTTGCCACCTATTGTGAATATAAATTTAAAAAAAAAAAAACTAGAAGCCAGGAGTCAAATTGATTTATGATATGAGCTTAAACTAGAATAATGCTAGTGGTACATATATCTGAGTAACTGGAAGGATGATGGTACTCTGAACAGAAAAAAGGTAATTGTGAAGGAAGTATAGATTTGATTGCATTACCTCCAATATATAAATATAATAGAAACATTTGTCAATGAAGGCCTGGTTCTTAGGGCATACTCGGGTCTGCCTTTTCTGCTAAGCTATGCAGAATATGTACAAACAGTTCCAACTTACTCTCTTTATAATATGTGAAGGCCTAATAAGCTTACTTTTAGTCCTGAGCAACTGTAGAGCTGTCAGTGTGTGTGAGACTAAAGAGTCATCCATTTGGCTGTGGAGTCCAACTAACCAATGACAGATAAGTTCCTGAATTGGAATTCAGTGAAAATACAAACTAAATGATCTAAAAGATATGTTGTCCATTTTTGTTTCCTTTCTTTTGGTAGTAAATGATGCAGAACCACTATGAGTGGTTAAGATGTGTGGAAATAGTAATAATAGTGGTGGTGATATAGTAGAAGTAGTAGTGGTAGTAGTAATAATAGTAATAGCAGCAGCAGCAGCTAGCATTTATATAATGCTTTAACATTTGTAAAGTGCTTTACAAATCTCATTTATCCTTACAACAATCCTGAGAAATAGATTCTATTATTGTTGTTTTTCGCAAATGAGGAAATTGAGGCAAACAGAGGTGATACTTTTCCGGAGTTATATAGGTAGTAAATGCTTGAGTCCAGATTTGAACTCGTCTTCCTAACTTTAAGTTCATTTCAACATTTACTCCTTCCTATTTTATTTTCCACCTTTTTAACTAGAGCTTATCAGCATGTTTTCTCCTTTGTGTCTATATGTGTGTTTACTATTTACTCATCATAGATGAATGAATATATTCTGAAAAGACAGTACAGAGGTGATCAGGAGATTTATCAGAATGATCAGAAGTTCCACAGGTATCAATAATAATGTCTGTCACAGTTTTAATAGCCAATCACAAAGAGAGCATCTCTGAATAATAATAGAAAGACAATAGGAGCTTCTAAGATCATGGCCTCTTATGACTGAGATTAATACAAAGATTACAAGGATAAAACTAGTTTTAAAACACCAAGTACTCCAAAATGTTATTTTTAACATTTGAAAGTTGTCGAGCAGGTTATGTTTCCTTAGCCTCAGTTTTCTCATCTAAGAAAGTCATAATAATCCCTACACTACTCAACTCATATATAGATCAAATGAAACAATGTGTTTAAATTATATAGTAAATATATAGCACTATATAAAAATCAATTATTACTATTTTTAAAATGGTGGATTAGTGGATAATTTGGGAGTTAATTTGGAAGTTAGGATGATCTGGATTCAAGTTCTATTGATACAAAAATACTAGCTGTGACTGTGATCAAGTCACTTAACCATGACATACTCTAGCAATACATCAGTGTGGGCCTTCTTGATGCTCTTAGCACAGAATACTCCCTCTCCTGACTCAAAATCTTACCAACTCTCCCCATGTATATAATGCTCTCCTTCTAGCTTTCTTGTGATCTTGAAAAGACAATTTAAATCTCACCTTTTTCAGGGACCTTTCCTAATTGTTCCACCCTCTCCAATGCATACTTTCTGAGATTATCTTCCACTTCCACTACACACACACACACACACACACACACACACACACATATCCAACACACACCACACATATATGCATGTAAATATGTCCCTATATGCCTCTCTGCAATGACTATATACATGTGTATACATGTATGTGTATGCATGCATGCTGTCCTTCTTTCTCAAAAGAGGACCAAATCACTACATAGAAATATTTTGTGTTGATCTACATAATTAAAAGTCTTCTGTTTTCAATGTTGTTTTTCTTTTTTCTTCCATGGCTTTTTGAGGAAGGACCACAGCACAGTCTAGAGTTAATAAAGCAAAAAATATATCAACAATGAAAAAATACATTTGTTTTTAATAACTATACTTATGTAGTGATTTGGTCTAAATATGTCAGTTCACTCATTTTAAATATTCTCTTCTTCATGCTTCAATTGTTGTCTCTAAATTAAAGAACTTAAGGAAATATATTGATTCCTTTAGGATGTTAAAGCCCTATTTAGTGATATTTGTCCATAGCCTGTGGAAATGATGAGAATGTGGAAGGTCATTAACTGATTAACAAATGCAGTTTGCACACACTATTGGGATAGAAATAATTCTAATAAAAATATACTTCTCTTAAAAGTAGATTTTTGTTGATAAAAATGTAGAACCAAAATAAGAGAGTTTTAATCTTGACTGAAATCCATCTGGTCTGACCACATCTGATATTCAGTTTGAGGACCACAATTAAGGCAGAAAATTAGCCAGCTGGATATGTCCAGAAGAAAACAATAATAATAACATAACATCAGTAATTGTAATGAGGAGGAAGAGGACAAAAGACCTGGTACCTTGCCATATCAGATAAAGTTGAAAGTGCTATCTTTCTAAATATACATATGTATGTGAGTATATGTCTATGTGTATGCATGCACGTATGCAAACTTGTGTGTGTGTGTGTGTGTGTGTGTGTGTGTATGTATAAAAGATACAGCCATGGAGGCAACACAATATAATATTAAAATCACTAGCTCTGGATACCAGGGACAAACTTACCTGTAGTGTCTTGGTCAATTTAACAGCTTTCCAAGCCTCTGTTTCCTCATCTATAAAATGAGGCACTTGGATCAAATGGCCTTTGATATTCCTATCACTAGATGTAAGATCTTGTTATAAAGAAACATAGTAATAGTGTTAAAAGTCATTTAGACAGCACTTTAAGATTTGCAGAGGGCTCTCAAAATATCTTCTCATTTAATCCTCACAATAACCTTGGGTTGTATGTGAAAATATTATTATCCCCACTTATAGTTAAAGGGGAAAAATAAACATTTTAGTAAATGCTTACTATGTGCCAATAACTGTGTGAAACACTTTTTCAAATATTACAATATATTATACTCCCAACAACCCTGTGAGAAATCCCTGCAATTGAGATGCTGTTATCAACCCAATTGAGAAAACGCTAGCAAACTAAGATTGTGATTTGCCCAGATCACACAGTTATTAAGTGTCTGAGGTAAAAATTTGAACTCAGGTTTCCCTGATTCCAGGGCCTCTGCTCTATCTACTTTACCATCTACTTACCTCAAAATATCTGTCTTGAAACGTCTGAACAACCATCTAGCATGTGAAATAAGATTAAGGAATCCCAAGTACCTTGCCTAAGTCTTAAAGATTCAAGAAATGCATGTTGGATTACCTTAAAGATTGTCTACTGGAGCCCTGAATAGGATACTCCAATCCAACAACATCCACTTTTTTTATCTTTGTTTAAACATCTCCAGGAATGGGGAAATCAACTTCTTGAGATTATCCATTTCATCATTAAGATAGTGGTATATTGATCAAAAAGCTGACTTGAAAAAGCCTATAGCCAAGGCGCATTTCTGATGAATAAGAATTTTGTGACCTTAAACCAGGTCACTCTCTCAGTGCCCCACAAAATTCTCTAAGAATATGATAAATAAGAATTTTAAATTAATAATAGTTGAGGGAGGTTTCGTATGGGAATTTCTTTACACTAATGAAATTGCAGGTCTAGACTTCCTACCCCACCCAAAAAAAAAAGTTAGGAAGCTTTTTATTCACATTGAATCAAAATCTCTCTCTTCAATTTCTACTTCTTGTTCCTAGTTCTGCCATCTGGGGCCAAGCAGAACAAAACTAATCCCTCTTTTGCATGACAACCTTTCAGAAAAGAGGGATTAGATTAGTGTTATATTACTTCTGAGGATAGACCTACAAAAAACACATAAAAGTTACAAATCTGTCATTATGGGATTTGATATAAGAAACAACTTTCTAACACCACTGTCCAACACTTAGATGAATGATTAATTTGGAAGCCAGTACTACTCCAGAAGCATGTGTTGAGCACCTGCCATGTACAAAGCAATGTTCTTGGTGCTGGAGACAATGGATTGGATCAAATTAAAATGAACAAAAGAGTGAATTACTCATCACTAACGATATTCAAGCATATATAGAAGGGATTCTTGCTTTGGGTAACAAGCAAGCTAAACTATGCCTTTGTTCTCCAGTGACTCTAAAATATTTTTAAAAGGATTAAATACAATAGTAAAATCATCATACCACAAGCCTCTATAAAAACATTCAACAACAAATAGTTTTAAACATCTTAATTAATTAAACCTAAATATATTCCAAAATTTCGAGCAAAATTAGGAGAGGTCTTTTTTTAAGAGAGGAATTTGGTTCATGGTTGGGCTTTTCACTAATGAGCTTTGTGTTTCTTCTTAAAATCATTTTACTTTTTTAAGATAATAAACTAATTCCTCTCAAACTTTTCCATCAAGGTCCTGAACTTACTAATGTATTTCTATTGCCTTATCCCTTCATAGATTTTTGCTGAGCTGTTTTCTTTAAGCTAGATTTAGAGTACCTTTGAGCACTGACCTCAACACCATTTCTCAGAAAATCTTGAAAATAAGACTTATAGAATCAATGACTCATAGGATTTTCAAACTAGAAAAACCTTTAGAGATCAAGGCAACCTCCCCATTTCACAGATGTAAAAATTGAAAGCCAGAGAAAAGTAATATTTTCATAATCATGTATCTAATACAACATAGAGGAGAAGAAGCATGTTAATACAACAAGTAAGCTTTTATGAATTATGCTTTAAAGCAAACAATGTCTTTATAGAAAAAAAATTGACTGACAGGAGAAAAGAATAAAAGATACCATTGTTTTTATTCTTTATTGAACTTAACTAGTAACTTTACTGAAGAAAAGGACCCTGGGAAAATATTTAACCTGATTGCCACAGGTTCTTCATCCAAAAAATGGGCAATAACAATAGCATCTAACTACAAGAGTAATGAGAATCAAATGAGATAATATTTGTAAAACTCTTTGCAAAACTTACATGCATTTATATTTATACATGTATATATTTAATATATATGTGCAAGATAACATAATAGCATTTATATAATATAGTTATTTACTATATATATAATATATTTATTATATACATTATTTATATATGCAAATACTTTACAATTTATAAATATAAAAGTAAAGGAACATCAAAAGGCAGCTCTATACTCCGAAGTCATAGATGAGAAAGAGAAGTTTTGGAATATCAAATATGTTCTCTAATCAAACAGATTTTGCTATCTATGTGACTTTCATTAATTTTCTTTCCTGGGCTTCAATTTTCTTATCTCTATAAAGAGAAGGTTGGATTATATGTCCTTTCATATCATTTTCAGTCTCAGTATGATTTTTGAATTCCCAACAAAAATAAAATTATTATAAGGGGTGGGGCAGAACCAAGATAAAGATGTACAGGCAACAACCTGAATGCTCTCAAATTTGCTTCCAAATATTTTTAAATGATTTACAAAATCAAATTTTGGAGCAGCAGAGACAACAAAATGTCACAGGCATTTTTGTGGCCTAAAACAACTTATGGTATCAATAGTACAGGTCCATGGCATCATGGTAGGAGCCAGCCCAGAGCTCAGTGGGCTTTAGAGGAGCAGCAGCAGGAATTTGAGAGCTCTGATCTGAGAGACAATAGAGAGGTTGAAATGAAAAAAAAATTACAGAAAACTCTTTACTCATACTGGTTACAGCTGACACTGATTGGCAATTCTATTGCCCAAATGTATTTCTAGGTTGCAGTTCTAGGATGGAGAGGAATGTTTTTTGTCAGTCACAGAGAAGCAGGCACACTGATCATAGTCCCAGAGGCAAGAAGAGCATTAGCTGTGAAGGCTACAAAAGAGCAAGGGTTCTTCCTGGTTAAAGATGAGCATGTAGACCAGGAGAGTAGAAACTCGGAACACCTTTTCCTAGATCATAACATCCTGGAAACACTGAACACTTGAGGTAACCAAAAATTGGCTCTAAAAACAGCAGCGTGGAAAATTTTGAAGCTTAGAACAGTTGCTCCCACCCCGAGGTTAGCAGAACACAACTATAACATAAAGTTCAACATCAAGAATATTTTTCTAAGCCTGGAAAAATGAGCAAACAATAACAACAAAGAACTTGACCAAAAAACTAGTACTGGCAGGAAAGCCTAAAATATAAAGTAAGAAGAAGACAACAATGTGAAAACACTTACAAGCAAAGCATCAAAACAATGCTAATTCGATCCAAACAAACAAGTATTCCTGGAGCCATTAAATAAATTAAAAAGATAAGATTAGTAGAGGAAAATTTAGAGAGGGAAATTGTGCAAAAATCAGGGAATAGAAATTAACAATTTAGTAAAAGAGGCACAAAAATACTGAAGAAAATATACACATTTTAAATAACCTAATGGTAAAAGGAACAAAACTTTACTGAAGAAAAGAACTTGTTAAAAAGCAAAATTGACCAAATGGGGGGAAAACTACAAAAGCACTAAAGAATATAAGTCCTTAAAATTAAAATTTGGAGAAAAATAGACTTTAGTTGATTGAACTCCACAAGACCTGAAGAAACAGTAAAACAAATACAAAATAATGAAAATAGAAGAAAATGTGGCATTTCATCAGCAAAACAATTACCTAGAAAAGAGAACAAGAAGAGATGATTTAAAAATTATTAAACAACATAAAAAGCATGCTAAAAAGAGGACCTAGATATGATGTTTCAAGAAAACATTATTAAGGAAAACTGCCCCAAATATCTTAAATCCAGAGGCTAAAATAGAAATTAAAAGAATCTGCTTATCACCTCTTGAAAGAGAAATGAAAACTTCTGGAAATATGTTAATTAAATTCTGGAGCTTCCAGATCAAGGAGAAGATATTTCAAGCATCAGGAAAAGAAATAATTCAAATATTATGAAATCATAGATCCCATAAGACTTAGCAGCTTCCATGTTAAAGGAGAAGAGGACTCGGAATATGATATTTTGGAATAAAAAGGAACTGGGATTACAGCCAAGGATTAACTATCCAGCAAAACTGAGTGTAATCATTCAAGGGGGAATGGAAGTTAAATGAAATAGAGAGCTTTTAAACATACCTGATGAAAAACTGAAGAGAATATTTAACATTTAATCATAAGAAAAAGAGAAGAATAAAAGGATATGCATGGAAGAAGAATGGAACAAATAGTTAAACCATTTACATTCCTATATAGAAAGCTGATAAATGTCACTCCCAAGAATTTTATCATTATTAAGATAGTTAAAAGTAGTTTACATAGGGAGAGGGTGTGAAGAGGAGTTGATTATTTTGGGATGATCTCAAAATGAGGGAAGGGGGGTGAGAAAGAGAGATGCACTGGGAGAAAGGAAAAGGGAGAGAGATAATGGGAATTTTTTTTCATAAAAGAGGTATGTCACAAAAAGCATTTATAATAGAGGAGAAAATGGGCAGAAAAAGAGCAGGCAATGCTTAAATTTCATTTTCATAGAAATTTGTTCAAAAAGAAAAGAATGTATACATACACATAATATGTTGGGTATAGAAATTTCTCTTTCCCAATAGAGGAATATGAAGAAAAGAAAACAGAAAATATAAATGGGGGGTTTGAAAAAAATGAAGGGGCAAGTAAAAAGAGACAGTGCTCAGAAATAAAATAGATTTGTGAGGAGAGACTGACTAAAGAGAAAGATATGAAAAAGACAAAAAGAGAAAAAAGGAGGAGAGAGAGAGACAGAGAGAGAGAGAGAGAGAGAGAGAGAGAGAGAGAAGAAAGAAGAGAGAAGAGAGAAGAGGGAAGGAGGGAAGGAGGAGAGAGAGGCAATAGAGGCAGAGACAGAGACACATAGAGACAATGATAGAGAGACAGAGACAGAGAGACAGAGAGAGAGAAGAGAAGAGAAAGAAAAAAAGATGGATAAACTAAAGAAAATAGGATGTAGGGAAAAACAAAGTGATTATAATTGTGAATGTGAATGGAATGAATTAATTCTTAAAACAGAAATGTTTAGCAGAGTGGATTAGAAACCAGAATCCAACAAAGTGTTTTTTCCAAGAGACACATACAGTAACAGAAACAGAACATATACAGAGAGACAGAAAACATTCACACAGATTTAAAATAAAGAACTGCAACATAATCTATTATGTTCAACTGAAGTGAAAAAGGCAGGTATAGAAGTCATGTTCTTAGACAAAACAAAAGCAAAAACAGACCTATTTAAAAGAGATAATCGAAAAAAATACATTTTGCTAAAAGGTCTCATAGGTACCAAATGAAACAATATTTCCAAAATTAGAGCAAGTTTCTATGAAAAAGATGTTGTTTCTCAAAATTTTGGGAACTGTGTCAGATTTATAAAAATAAGAGCCATTTCTCAATTGATAGTCAAAAGATATGAACAGATAGTTTTCAGAAGATATCAAAGCTATCTCTCTTATATAAAAAGGCCCTAGGTCACTATTGATTAGAGAAATACAAATTAAAATAATCCTGAGATACCACCAAAGACCTATAAGAAAAGACAAATGCTGGATGGGATGATGGAAAATAGGTAAATAGGTAAACTAATAAACTACTGGTGGAGTTGTGAACTGGTTCAAACCTTAAGGGGAGAATTTTGAAACTATACCCAAGTGACTATAATACTGTTCATGCCCTTTATCTCAACATTGCCATTACTAGAATGATATTCCAAAGAGATTATAGAAAAAGGTAAAAGACGTATATGTACAAAAATATTTAGAACAACTATTTTTGTGTTGTCAAAGAATTATAAATAGAGGTGGAAATGACTGAAAAAGTTGTGGTTTATGGTTGTGATGGAGTATTATTCTGCTATAAGAAATGACAAGAGGTAAACAGTTTCAGGGAAAAAAAGGAGAAAATCTATATAAATTGATGCAAAGTGAAGTGAAAAGAACCAGGAAATCACTGCACACAGGAACACCAATGTTATAAGTGTGATCAACTGGGAAAGACTTGGCTGCTCTGATTAATAATACAATGATCCAAGACAATTCCAAGGGATTAATGATGGAAAAAAAATGTTATCCACTTCCAGAGAAAGAACTGATGAACTCAGAGTGCACATTTAAGTTTAATTTTATCATTTTATTTTTGTTGCTTTTTTGTGATTTGACTAATATTGATTAGTTTTCAGATGATTTCATATGTAAAATTGATATTATTTGCTTGCCCTCTCAGTGAGTGGAGTGAGGCAGAAAAGAGGGAAAGAATTTGCATCTCAAAACTTAAAAAGAAAAGAATGCTAAAAACAAATAACAAGCTCATAAAAAAAAAATCACTAGTTTACTCCTACTACCAAAACTATTCCAAGATCTGGGATGAGTTCTGAAAATACAAAGACAAAAAAGAAAAAAGAAACTGTCCCCACCTTTTAGAAGTTCCCTTGGTGGAGGTTGAGAATATGGTGGGGGTTTCAGGGAGGTAGAATAATTGAAAAACGTATACATACCAAAAGATTACACACATACATACATAGTAAATACAAAGTAATTTGCAGTTGTTTCTGGTTTTCTTTTAGTATAGTTAAAGTGCCCAGAGGGCAGGACTTCAACCTGACCTGTTTCTTCTGATTGAATGAACCATCTCTTTATTTTGTCCTCATTGAGATGTAAGATGAATCTATTCCCCTGATGACAGAAATATGGTGTAGTTTATCATCATATACTTCTAGAAGTCAAGGGATATGTAGTCTCATTAATGTGGGCACACTCCTTATAATAAGGCAGACCAGAATCCTTTTATGTCTTTTCTTGAAAATAACATTAAATGAATTCTCCACTGGGAGACCAAACAACATTCTTGGTGTTTTCTATTTCTAACGTAATAGAGTGCTAGATAAAATACTGATCTTGGAGTCAGAAAGATTTGGAGTTAAGTCCTTCCCTCAGACATTAAGAATCTTTGTGTCCCTAGCCCTTGGTTTCTTGATCTACAACATGGGGATAATAATGGCACTTAGTTCCCAGGGTTATTGTAAGAATGAAATGAGCATATGGATAGTGCTGTGCATATTTTAAAGGAAAATATAAGCTATTATTACTACTAATATATATTAATGGTATTTTTGTAGCTTAGAAGGCATAAGCGAGTTGCCTAGGACACTAAAAAGTTCAAAAGACATAGTTTTAAAATAAATTTTATTAATTATAATTAATAATATATTTATGATCTATATGTTTATTTTATATATTATATATAGTTACATATTATATATAAATATATGTATTGCATTTATTATATATATGTTACATATTATATGTAATATATTATGTATATAATAGTCAATGTAATTATAATAAAATAATTTATTAATTGTATTATGATAGTGAATAATTTATAAGGGGGGGGGTCAGTGACTTTCTCAAATTTTAAATTCCTTCTTGGTATCCACTCAGTGCTTTTTTGCTCTAGGAAAAGAGGGTGTTCCTGATTGTATCAATTAATTCTGATTGCTTAACAAGTAATGAGAAAATAAATATTATAAGAGATGTCCTTATTCTAATAAGGGCCTGAGGAATGTGACTGAGCACTCAGTCTTAGTCCAAGAGATATGCTCATATCACCCCACCTACAGTAATCTAGATAAAAGAGGAATACAGTTTTATTCACACCTGTCTGACTAAAACACAATGGACTGGAATCTATCAGTTTATCTAACCTGAAATTTCTTTACATTTTGATCAGATATGATTTTTCTAATTGAGTCAGTTTTGGCCGAGATTTAATTATTATGAGCCCTGTACTTCAAAGGCTACTTGAATAACCTACTGGAGTTGATTTCTCAATGATGAAAAGGAAGGTGTAAAACCCTAGTACTAATTCAACAATTGACTTTTATGGTAGGAGAGAAATCATCATTTCTCTCAGTTAAGGGATTTTCTCAGAGTCACAAAGTTATATTCTTTTAGAAATAGGATTTAAATTCAGGTCTTCTTTACTAGAGGTCAACTCTCAACAAACCATGCCATACTACTTTTCACCTAGGATACAATAGACATTTAATGAATGGCTATTGATTGATTAAGAGGAAGAAGAAAAAAAAAAAAACCTTTCACCCAGGAGTCACATACTTGTCATTAGGACATAGTAGATGTTTAATGAATGCTATTGGTTAACTAAATAAGGGAAAGATAATCTTTATCCTAGGCAACTTTAATTCTAGAAGATGAAAAGAGTTCAGAGGCAAAAGTTGGAGGTCTTATTTTCATAAGGTTTTGAGGGAAAATAAACTAATTCCTCCTATCTGTATCCTCCTTGGAGTCAAAATTATTAATTAAACTATAAAATCAGAAGTATCTTCAGGTCCCTGTTGATGTTCTACTGGTCTAGAATGGTAGAAGTCTGGATTTTGTCTGCAATTTACATATCATAGGATCAGAACTTTTACTCTATGGTCTGGATGATTTCCCCTCATTCAGCAATGTGAATTTTAATCAATATATGATACATTTTGTAAATTATGTAAATTATTGCTTTTTAGGATGTTTTATAGGTAACTTCCAGGTTCTCCTTTGCATTATTATATTATCTGTTTTATTTTGATTTATTATATTGACTGCTTATGCTGATTAGAGTATAATCAGTATACTTTATTGGGATTAAAAAAGGGAAGTGGTAGTCAGAAGTACCAGAACAAAATGCAATTATAACACATTTACAATAATGAGGAAACTGAGGCTTACAGAGAGGATGTGATTTGCCCAAGTTCGTATAAGCAAGCACTGAGTCACCTTGGACTATAGTTCAACTGGCATATTCAGGCCTTTTTTGACTATATCAGGCTAGAAATTTTTTTACTTCCTCAGTCTCTTAAAGAGATCACATTAGAATAGAGGGAGCAAATCCTAGTGGTATCTTCCAGTTTATTTAATAATGGTTCATAAAATCCCAGAATCACTAACAGGACTACAAAACAAATCTTAAAAAATTACTCAGCTTGGTAATTTGCACATTGGTAGTAATTGGTCTAGCATAGGTCACTTTTTTGTTTGTTTCTGCCTTATATTTATTAAAGGTAATTCAGTCATGGATGAAATATATTGGGAAGGGGGAAATCATTTCCAACCAAAACAGATTAAATATTTACATAGGGTAGGAAGATGAATTTAGCAAATGCTTAAACTGTTTGTGAATGCTGCTATTTCTACCTTTCCTGGATTATTGAACATTTCTCCCCTTCATACACTTAGTCTACTCATATACCAAGCCTGTTTTACAATTCCCCATTTATTATATTCAAACTCTTTATTCCGTGTTTCTGCATAGGCTGAATAACTGCCTCTGCTTACTTAAGAGAAGACTACCTTTTAAAATTTTCAGTTTTCTCCATGATCTGACTCCAGTGCTACCCTCCAAACACTAGCAGTCTGAAAGAACAAGTGGAGGGAATGTTCTGGAAGTCCATCTTGATCACCAGAGTTCCCAGTGACCTCTTTCCTGAAAATGACTTAACAGATTTTGTGTTTTCTTATCCATTTACAAATTGTCTTCCTCCCTCACTCCAAATCACTCTCAGCAAAGGCAAATTCCCCAAAGGCAGAAATTGATTCATCTCTGTCTATGTACCCAGCACCTAACCCAATGCCTAGGCACATACATATCAGGCCCTTAGTAAGCACTGATTTAACAAATTGTAAATAAAACACACATTTCCCCCCCATTTTTAAAACATCTCTAATTGATATCAACATGGTGTGATATAATTCACTTAAAGAAGAAAAAATTTCTTCAGTGTCATTTGATTGTTAAGAGCTTAGAGGCTGCTAATTAGCTGCTTCTCTGTCTACCAGCTGGGATGGTTTTCAAGGCTCATTGAACAAATAAGAACTCAGGGTCCCCCTTGTTCTCTGTTAGTGCTCAGATGGAAACATAAAATTTTCTCCTTTTATTTCATACAAATCTAACCATATAACCATTCTGGGGGGGGGGGAGATCAAAATTAAGTCATAGGAGTAAAGAGACTTTCTGGATAAAATGGAAGACAGGATGAAAAACCTCCATCATTATCAAATTTAATAATTTGATCAATTATTGTTTAACTAATTAATAAATATTTAATAATTATTTAATAAAGTATTTAATTAATAATTATTTTTTAAAACTAAAAATGGGAACCTACTAATTCTTTTTATTTATTTATTTATTTATTGTGGAGATGTTGTTTAATTTTCAGTCTGATCTGAGTTTTCCCAGAGTGCCAGAGACCCAAGACCCTTATATTTTTAGTTTTGGAAACCAAGAGGGCTGGGCTCCTCCCTGTGGCTCAGCCTGATTTAATGCCACCTGCAGAGATGCTGAAGCAGTAGGGAGTGAGGGCTCAGATCCTAGGCAAGTCTTAAATCCCTCAAGTCCCCCAGACAGGCCTGAAGAAACAAGCAGAAGTGCTGGATGCCCGGAGCAGTCTGAGGGGAAAGAAAGGATGCTCTCCTTCCTAGTAACAACCCGGGCAGATTCCTCCTCTCTTGGAGGTGATGAGGAGAGCTTATTCTTCTGGGATCATTGAGTCTCAAAGCCCTGCCCCACAACAGGAAAGCTGGCCCAGACAAAAGTCCAAGAGATAGTTATGCTGTTGCTCTTCTCATGGGGAATCTATTAATTCTATAAATACTCAATTTACAACAACAACAGCAACAAACTGGAACACATTACTATAAGCATCTACTAGCATTTCTTAATTCTTCACCTTTCTTTTCATTATTTTATGGCCCTGGAATGCCCTCCTTTTAAAGCATTTTCTGTTGACATTCTAATCCTTGTTCAAGGTCCCACTCCAATGCTGAATACTTCATGGAAACTTCTGTGAGTTTTCTAGACAAAAGTGATACTGTCCACCCGGAAACTTTTTTGTGCTTTTCTTTATACTTTTACAAAATTCTTATCTTGTTATCCTTCATGGATGTATTATTTTCCTCATTAGACTATAAATTATGTGCAGGCAGAGCCTATGACACACCATTCAGGTCATTCATCCTGATGACCTGAATCAAGTAAGCATTCATTTACTAGTTGTTGAATTAAGTTGAACATGTATGTTAATATCTTTGAAAGGACAAGATCTGGAGACCTCTTTTGCATTAGGCCAAACAGACAAGGTCCATCTGATTCCACTTAGATTTCATGGTGGCAGCTTTTGAAGAGGTTTGATTCATGGCTGGCCTGAATCCATGGACCAGTCTGTGTGGGACAAGCCACCACCCATAGCTTCTAGGTTTTTTTTTTTGTTTTTTTTTTTTTTAACATGGAGATGAGCATCATACAGCTGGCCATAGTCCTTGCCCTAGCAAAAGAAACAGAAAGGGAAAATGTTTTTCTAACTCTAGCCAGTTCCATTTTTTAGAGGAATTTCCTGCTTTAAAATAGAATCCAGAACAGTCTGTGGAATTCAGCAATGTTTCAACTCTTAGCCAAAAATCCCTTCTTGGACAAGAAAAGGGATGAGAGATTTTTGGCTAAAACTGTCACTCTCATAAGATATCATAAGCTTGTGAACCAGAGAATGGCTAAGAAAAAAATGTATTATGTGGGGTGGGCAGGAGAGTTAGGGAAAGGAGGACCCAAGAAGACAGAAAAGCATTTTCCAACCATCTAAGAAAGGATAATTCCAGAACTTCAAAAGTAGAAGGGACTTCAACAGTCATCTATTCAAATCCACACCTTCTCCCTAAAGAATCCCACCTATTATGTACCTGCCAAGTAGTCTATCCTCTACTAGAACTCCAATGAGGGAAATTCATTACCTCCTGAGACAGCTCATTCCATTATTGAACATCTCTAACTATTCAGAAAGGAATGTGGTTTGCATATAATGGTAGATAATTGTAAGGACAAATACTACCATATTTAATGAGATATATGATCCTTAAGAAATTCACATATCTCTATGCTTCTATACTGCCATAAAGTTCATGCAATATTTTCTTCTCAGAGATGTATCAAAAGTATTATCTTATCTTTCTCTTATAGATAAGGAAATTGAAACTCAGAAACTCAGTGAGTTGCTCAAAGTAACATACTAAATAAATAATAGCAGACAAAGTAGATACTGCATTGCTGTGACAAGTTAAGAATATGTGTGTGTGTTTGTGTGTGTGTGTGTGTGTGCATATATTATAAATATATATAACATATAGTTTAAAATATCATAATATATTATTATATTATTACATCACATAATTATTATATGTTAACTAGTATTGTGGGACATAATTATTATGCAATGTTATATATTGTATTATTATATTATGTTGCATATTAGATTATATGTATATATTTGTATGAAGCTCTTTCTTTTCCTTAATTTTATTGTTCAGTTTGTTCTTTATGTGGGACCAATTGTATTCTTTCCATTCTTTTACCTGCTCTCCCAGTTAATTGGTATGAATCCAAAATATATATTCCCGATACTCATTTTGTAGAAGTAATCTTATTTCAGTTTATTTCAGTTTAGTCCCGTGGTGACTATGGTTCTTGAAGATACAAAGTTCTCTATTTTTAAGCTGTTGGGACTTTGGAATGTTCAATTCAAAAAGATTTATTCATTTTTAAGAAAATTAGATTTAATTGTAAAATATAAGATTTGCTTTACTAAAAAAAAAAAAAATATGTTGTTGAGCCTTCATTTTCTTTCTTTCTTTCCTTTTTTTTTTCTTTGTTGTTGTTGTTGAGGCAATTGGGCTTAAGTAACTTGCCCAGGATCACACAGCTAGGAAATATTAAGTGCCTATGAACAGATTTCAACTTAGGTCCTCCTGATTTCAAGGCTGAGGCTCTATTCACTGCGCCACCTAGATGCCCCTGGTCCTTCATTTTCAAAAAAGACTGATATCTTGCACAGAAATTGGATTTTAGTGCAGCTGGATTACATGAAGTCATCTATTATGGGCCAGAATTCTGTACTTAAAACAAGTATTCTTACAAGGTGCTAATTCAGTAGAATTGATGAGACAATGGTTATCTAGGTTAGCATGGTGATTAATAGTTCTCTAAGTTTAGAATGATTGACTTAATCTTACAACAAATAGTGGTTTCCTAGTGATATAATGATTGGTTTATACTTAGAATAGAGCATATAAGCTAGGGGGGATGCAGAGACAGATTCTTTCCATCTTCATCAGCCTCATGGTGGCTGGCCTGGACTCCTGTACTTCCCCAACTGAGAACAAGACCTATCAGAGCCAGAGACAAGACTCAGAAGGGTCAGACACAGACTCAGAAGGGACCCAGAGATACATTCATTCCGTCATTCACCTTGTGGCAGCTGGCCTCTACTCCTTAGCTTCTCCTATCCAAGACTCTGGAAGGCCTTTAAGAAAGCTAGCCCAGGCCCCAGGTAAAGAAACTAGATTGTGAAGGAGATAATAAAAGATTTGGATTTTAACACCTGGCTATTCTTGTGGTGATTACTCAACTGAAATGAAGGCTGCTCTGAGACCTCCAGAAAACCAAACAAGAACATCGCAGTCATCAACCTCACTCACTGTTCCAGAGTCATCAAGACATAAGTCAGGATGACTGGTCATGGTCCAGAATGCAGTGGATGATCCTGGCATTTTTAATGTCAGACCAAGCTCTAAGTTTGCCACAGCACATTGGGATAAATTGACCTCATCCATCCATTCTACTAGGGGAAGTATTCACATGCTGGGTTGATATTCCCCTACCTCACTAACAAGTTTGAAGTTTATCAGTTACTCTCAACCTTGTTTAGCCTGTCTATCAAGATGGGTTTACCAGGATTTGGCCACTGTGCATGCAAAAGTTTCTTAGAGCTACAAGCTGAAAGGGGGACACCAAGATAAGTAGCCCTGAAAAAGGCTCAGTAAACCCTGAAACTAGAAATGATAGTTCTTCATGAACATATACCCCAAAGTAACCATAATATTATGGGTATGAATATTCAATCCCCTGTAGCAGATTCAATCCCCTTCACATCCTCTCATCCAGCATGATTTTTTGTCTTTTTTCATGGTGAAGATTCCATTAATGTGTGGGAGGCTTCCTTGTGATTCTGATATTTTATAAATCATCTGTACATAATCCATGTATGTATACATACTGGCTATCCATCTGGTATCCCTCAATCTCACTCTGTGACTCATTTTGCAGCAACACAAATCTTTTTAAATGCTTGAAGTTTTTTTTTCTCAACATTTTTCATGTTTAATTTCTAGGATCATAGACAGAGAACTGGAAAAATATCTGATCCAATGCTTTCATTTTACAGATGAGGAAAGTGAGGACCAGAGAGATTATATAGGTAGTAAATATCACAGGCAGATTTTTACCCAGTTTTTCTTTCTGTAATCAGAACTCTTTCCTCTAGACAATGTTGTTTCCTTCATGTTGGTAATATGCTATAAAAGTAAAGAATTTACCTGTAAAAAGTGTGAAAAATCTCCCACGTTACATACTTCAATTGTATTTCTGTAATGTTCCTTGTGTCATCTGCTATTATGATTCTCACAACATTTGGCTATCTCATCAATTGATCAAATAGAAAACATTTATTTATCACTTAGATGCCAGCCACAGTTCTAAATGATGAGGTTACAAATCAAGTTAAAAACAGGTCCTTCTCACAAGAAGATCACATTCTAATAAAAGAAACAATATTCAATTAATTAAGGACATAAATGGTACATACAGAAGATATGGAAGATATAAAGCAACAGTGGGAGAATTCTGGTGTGGAAAAAAAAAAGAATCTTGCAACAGTGGGGAGTTAAGTATCATTGAACATCCCAATTGTGATTTCCCAATTGTGAACCAATCTAATCATGATGGAGGAGAAATTGCTCTGGATTTCAGGTCAGAGGTCCTAAGTTCAAATCTAATGACCCAAGCTTGTTCCTTTTATGATCCTTTTAAGTCACAAACTCTGGAATTCTTTTCCCTCTCCTATAAAATTAGGTGTTCAGACTTTAAGACCTTTTCCAGCTCTTTGATCCTATGTTTTTTTTTTTTTTCTATTTGAGTTCTGAGTCCAGATTATTTTATTATTTTATATCCATAGCTGCTGTCTAAAATATATGCCCATATACATTTTTGCATATATATATATATATGTACACATATATATACACATATATATGTATATATACATACATATATGTGTATATGTATGTATATATACATATATATGCTGGACCTTCAATGTTGTTCAGTAACCCTCTAATTAATCTCTAATTGCATATATCATATTTCCCACAACAGCTGCTCTGAAACTTTTTTTCCCCATTTTCCTGAGGATTACAACACAAATAGGCTCATTTATTTTCTGCAAATATCTAGACTTCCTATTTTATTCAAACAATCCAATAAGTGTAAGTGACAGGCAGTGTGCTACACAATAAGAATGAAGCCATAAGAAGAAACCTTCCTAAATTTTTCCTGTCCCTTCCTCAAAGGTTTCTGTCTCTCCACAGGGCTTTTCTTTCCTTTTGATTTCAGTAATGAAAGGCTCTCTTCTTTTCAAAACTGGTTTTTACTATTATTTCCTTGATCTTATAATTTCCCTGTCTCCAAGTCCTTACTTCATCACTTATCCCTGTGTGTCATGAATCTTCATTATATCTTTCTATTTCGACTTGGATCCCATCTCCTTTGCCTAAAAATGTACTTTATTATTGTTTGCACTAAAACTAACAAAAAAGACTTAGACCCTGGCTACCTCCTTAAACCATAGTCCTCATCAAAAATCCAAACTCATATTCTCTCGGTGATGTTATATTGTTATGAATCATGGAAACCTGATCTCAGAAGAATCAAATTTATTGCAACCCACAGGATAGTGGAAAGACTCAGTGAATCTAAAGGATTATTTATTTTACCAATGATGACTTGTATTCAAGTATTTGTCTAAAATACATCATCAAAAGCAAGTTACTTAACTTGTCTTAGTTCATCTTCTATAACTGTTAAATGAGATGATTATATTGTACAGTTGTTAAAGATTCTTTGAGCTCTCAATTTTTGATCTTATATGAATGCATTACCAGAAAAAGAGGCAGGGTGGTTATGTATCTAAAATGAAGGATGGGGTGAAATATTCTAGTACTGTCTTAATGTTCATGACATGTTACACATAGGAAGCTTTATAGGAAGAACTGAGAAAGATTGAAGATGGTAAGATATGCTCAAAAAAAGAAATACTATACTCCAATCTTGGAATCTTTTGACCCCTCATCTCTTAGATTTCCTATATTGTTCAAGAGTTAACTCAAATCACAGCTCTCACTGGAAGCATAATTCAGTCCCCTGCCCCCTCCACCCAGTGCTACTGCCTTCTCCTTTGAAATTGCCTTCCATCTACCCTGCATATCTGTCAATTCACCCATTAGAATATGAATTTCTGGACTTTCTTTAGTTTGCTTTGTGTCCTGAGTATTTTGCAAAAGTGCCTGACCTACAGCAAGTACTTAACAACTGTGTATTGATTAGCTGCCTGAATAATTGTAGCAATAGAACAAAGAGGTTCTAAAATACAGCTAGAATTCTATAATATAAGATTCAGGAATACCACTACAGAATGCGCATTGGTTGAAAACTGACTGAATAAGTATGGTATTTGAATGTTATGGAATAGCATTGTTCCATAAGAAATGATGCAGCAGAATGATTTCAAAAATACCTGAAAGACTTACATAAACTGATGCTAAGTGAATTGAGTAGAGCCAAGAGAACATTGTACACAGCAACAACAAAATTATGTGATGACTAATTCTGATGGACATGGCTATTTTCAAAAATGAAGTGATTCAGGCCAATTCCAATAGATTTGTTTTGTTTTGTTTTGTTTTTAATAATTTTTTATTGATAGAACGCATGCCAGGGTAATTTTTTACAGCATTATCCCTTGCATTCACTTCTGTTCCGATTTTTCCCCTCCCTCCCTCCACCCCTTCTCCCAGATGGCAAGCAGTCCTTTACATGTTGAATGGGTTACAGTATATCCTAGATATAATATATGTGTGCAGAACCGAACAGTTTTCTTGTTGCACAGGAAGAATTGGTTTCAGAAGGTATAAATAACCCGGAAAGAAAAACAAAAATGCAAGCAGTTTATATTCATTTCCCAGTGTTCTTTCTCTGGGTGTAGCTGCTTCTGTCCATCTTTGATCAATTAAAGCTCTCTTTATCGAAGAGATCCACTTCCATCAGAATACATCCTCAAACAGTATCGTTGTTGAGGTATATAATGATCTCCTGATTCTGCTCATTTCACTTAGCATCAGTTCATGTAAGTCTCGCCAGTCTTCTCTGCATTCATCCTGCTGGTCATTCCTTACAGAACAATAAAATTCCATAACATTCATATACCACAATTTACTCAACCATTCTCCAATTGATGGACATCCTTTCATTTTCCAGCTTCTAGCCATTACAAACAGGGCTGCCACAAACATTTTGGCACATACAGGTCCCTTTCCTTTCTTTAGTATCTCTTTGGGGTATAAGCCCAGTAGAAACACTGCTGGATCAAAGGATATGCACAATTTGATAACTTTTTGAGCATAGTTCCAAATTGCTCTCCAGAATGGCTGGATGTGTTCACAATTCCACCAACAATGTATCAGTGTCCCTGTTTTCCCACATCCCCTCCAACATTCCCCATTATCTTTCCCTGTCATTCTAGCCAATCTGACAGGTGTGTAGTGGTATCTCAGAGTTGTCTTAATTTGCATTTCTCTGATTAATAATGATTTGGAGCATATTTTCATATGTCTATAAATAGTTTCAATTTCTTCGTCTGAGAATTGTCTGTTCATATCCTTTGACCATTTATCAATTGGAGAATGGTAATTCCAATAGATTTGTGATGGACAGAGCTATCTGCATCCAGAAAAGGCACGTGAAGACAATGTGGATCACAACATAGTATTTTCACCTTTTTCTTGTTGTTTACTTTTGTTTTCTTTCTCATTTTTTTTTCCTTTTAAATCTGAATTTTCTTGTCCAATATGATTGTGGAAATATATAGAGAAGAATTGTACATGTCCGACACATATTGGATTACTTGCTGTGTAGGGGTGGGAGAAGGGAGGGAGAAAAAATTTGGAACACAAGGTTTTGCAAGGGTGAATGTTGAAAATTATTTTTGCATATATTTTGAAAATAAAAAGTTAGTTAAAAAAAGAATACCATCCATTTTTCAGGTTAACAGAAACAATGGACTGATTCTTAATAATGCAAAATAATATTAGGAATAGAACTTCAGTGTCTCATGAAATAAAACCCTAGTGTTTGGTATTTAAAATACAAGCCAATAAAAAGTTTTATTTCATTCAATTACAAGTCAAAAGAGAGGGGAACATCACCTAATATATAGAGATGAGACACTTACATGAGGCAAGGGACTTGCAAATATAACTCATTGACCACATGTTCTTATGTATATAAAAGCATATAATTCTTCTGGGTTCATAATAGATCAGCAACTAGCTTTGGTTGAAATTCATTGCATTCCAAGAATAAGGCAGAGACTTCCTATTATGTTTGTTTTTTTGCCTGGAAAAGATATATTTTGTTTTCTTTTTGTTCTTTGGTCCTCCCTAAGTGCTGGCATAAAGAAATACAACAAAAAGAGTTAATCAGAACTGGTTAATTAGATGAAAATGGAGTGATTAGGGCAATCTGTTTGTTGGTTTCATCAAATGGGATGGTTAGAAAAGGAATGGAAGTAGTCCTGGACTGGGAATCAATAAGACCCCAAATGGAGTCATGGAGAGAGACATATCCCTTAAATGACAGCAACACACATAACTGTGAGGATCAACTAAGACAACATATGTAAAGCACTTTAAAAACCTTAAACAATTATATGAATTATATTATTATTATCATTAAATTATGAGGTTCCTTTCTGTGGGTCACAAAAAAACATGACAACAAAGAAGAAAAATAATCTGTGAATGTAGTTTGTTAAATGATTTATCTGTATCTGTTATTTTAAGAACCATTTGATGAGCAACTACTCTATCCCCAACTATGGGGACCAAGTAGAAGAAATATAAGATATAAACTTTATTCTCATGGGTTACTCTTTTATTATCTTTGAAGATAGATGGAGAAATTATAGTAAACAGCTAAAAAAGAATTGTGTTAAATTCTTTGGTCCTAGTTAAGTGCCCTAGGAGTTTGCAAAAGAAAGAGAGAGCAAATCATCTTTTATTGATCATGTTATTTATGACTGACTTATTTTGTTTTGTTTTGTTTTGTTCTTTGGCAGAATGAATTAAGAACTGCACTCTCTTCCCCTTGGCTCAATTATTCCTTGTTTTTCTGCACCACTCACCCTAAAATTGACAACAGCCAAGGTTGGCTGGGTGGGTCATGCTGAGCTAGTCACAAATGCCATAACACATTATCTAAGACACCGGATATAATGACCTTCTCACAAGTGACAATTAGTGAACATACCTCCCTTCTCTTTTATTTAGAATTCGACAAATGCAAAGTGATTGAAGCCAAGGATCATAACTACAAATCTCTGCACCTAAAAAATATTCACTTTGACACCAAATATTCAGGGTGGGTGAGTAGTTTATTGCAAAGGACATGGATTGAAGGAGTGGGAGACCTTGGTTCCAGTATTGCCTAAAAGGTTTAGCTTGTTGTCTGATGCCGAGTAAATCACAACTTCTTTGACAATATGAAACATCTTATTTTTCAACTTTGCAGACATATAAGATCATTCTATAGCATCTACATGATATTGTGTAGGTATGCTGATCTAAAGATTAAATCATGATCAGTCTTTTCATGAAAGGATAAAAATTGGCGATTAGGGGCAGGAAAATACTGTTTCTATATATCATCTGTTGCCAAAGCTGATATTTTGCTTTTTCAAGTTATCGTTTTATATGAGTCTTCAATAGGTAAACAAACATTTATTAAGCATTTACTTTGTCAGGCTCTATACTAAGTGTTAGAAACATAAACAAAAGGAAAAAAAAAATTAGTTCCTGTCATTAAAGAGTTTGTAATCTAGTAGATAAGACAACATATAAAAGGAAGGTGAAGGGGTGAAAAGAAAGTATAGAGAATGAAAAGGAGATGTTGGAGATGTCCAGACAAATGGAGTGGTAGCAATTACAATAACTGGAATGATTAGTTATTAAAATATCTTTTATTAGTCTGGCTTCTTGGTGTCAAATGCAAGACCTAGGAATTCCAATATACTTGTGATGGAAAGAACCACTCATATCCAGAGAGAGAACTATGGAGACAGAATGTGGATTAAAGGATAGATTTTTTCACCTTTTTTTTTTTTGCTTGTTGTTTATTTCCTTTTTTTTTCTTTTTAGTGTTTTTCCCCCTTTTTATCTGATTTTTTTGGACAGTATGACAAATAAGGACATATGTTCATAAGAACTGTACATGTTTAACCTAACTTTAGCTGTCCAAGAGAGAGGGGGAAAAAGAGGGAGAAAAAAAATGGAACCCAAGGTTTTGTAAAGATGAATGTTGGAAACTATCTTTGCATATATTTGGAAAAATGAAAAGCTATTATTAAAAAAAACAACAATAAAATACAAACACATCTGGATTAACTAAAGACCACAAGCTAGAGAGATTCTAGATGAGATTCTAATATGGGAATATTGGCCCATTTTATTTAAATAATTGGTTTCAAATAGTTCTAGAGTACACATAAATATTAGGATACTTAAATATTTTTAAAAGTTGCCAAAATAATGTAAACTTGGAATTAGGAGGTAAGTCATTATCAAACTAATTAAGTATATAAAATAGAAATGATAATTTCTTAGAAGACGACAATTATTTTTGCATCATTTTAGTCATGTTTGACTCAAGGTGAACCCATTTAGGGTTTTCTAGACAAAGATTCTATTTGCTATTTCCTTCTTTAGCTCATTTTACAGATTAACAATTGAGGCAAACAGGTTTAGATGACTAGCTAGGATCACGCAGATTAATAAATATCTTTATTATTTTGATTTGGATATGAATCTTCCTGATTCCAAATCCAGTGCTCTCCACTGAACCACTTTGCTACCCTTAATAAGAATAATTCCATTTATTAGACATACACGAAAGTGATACTCTTAATTACTTTTCCCTGTATCTTTCTTTCTTTTTTTTTAATTTTTATTTTCATTTATTTATTTATTTATTTTTTGCTGAGACAATTGGGGTTAAATGACTTGCCCAAGTCATACAGCTCGGAAGTATTAAGTGTCTTAGGCCAGATTTGAACTCAGGTCCTCCTGCTTTCAGGGCTGGTGCTTTATCCATTGCACCATTTAGCTGCCCTGTATCTCTTATTTTTTCATCCTATTACCAACACAATTCCCATTTCAGTAATTTTCAAAATCACAAAATGTCAATGTCAGCACAAAGATAAAAAGATAGTCCAAATCATACATTGAAAAAGGCTCATCATTTTCTACTTAAGTTTTTGAAACTCATCAAAAAATAAAAGGCAATTGGAGATGTGAAAAAAAAAAAGAAAAAGGTTCATCTCTACTATATACTGGGCCAAGTTATCATACATTTCTTTCCTGAAGACTTCTGATCTACTTTTAAAGGCTTCATATTGCACTTTAGGGTAGCTCCATCTCTTAGGGATTTCTACCTTATGTCAGACCTGCCCAGTTTCTCTCTCTTCTCTAGACTTACCCTATAAAGTTCCCTCAGATGATTTTCATAACTGATCAACTATGAAATATTTTGGTTCATCTCAGTGGTTCAGAGATCCAAGGCAATCTCAATAAACTTTGGAAAGAAAATGCCATCTGCTTCCAGAGAGAGAACTATGGAGACTGAATGTAAATCAACACATGCTATGCTCACTTTTTTCTTTTTCTTCTGTTTTTTTTTTTTTTTTGTAGTTTTTTTCCCTTTTTTCTGAATTTCTGGTCTCACAACATGGTTCATAAATAAATGTGTATTTAAAAAATTAACATACATGTATAACCAAAGAAAAATAAAACTGTAAAAAAAATGATTCTCATACCTTGAGAACAAGGAACCTTCACAAAAGTACCTTGAAAACATAGTAATTTATCAATGATTTTTTAATGCCGTATGCAGAAAAGATCCCAATAAGCCCCTATGTGTCTGAATAGGATAGAGGGGAAAATCAAACTAGTGACAAAAGAGAAAGACCACTGCCACCCTGATGATATATTCTTTCTTTCTTTCCTTAGTTATTCAAACCAACATTGATAAAATTCATCAGACTTTCCCACACTCGGTGCTTCATTTTCATTCTAGTTTCTTCCTCTCCAGAGATATCCCTTAATTTTTGCTGTCATTTTGCTTATTGTAGGATACCTCTGGTTAAAAATGAAACATTAGCACTTCTTTCAAATACATAAATTGAAGAGTATTTCATGAAAAGGGGTATCCAGCGGGAGAGAGTGGCCATCAGCTGATAATTAAAAAGTAAAAAAAAAAAAAAAAAAAAAAAAAAAAAAAAAAAAAAAAAAAAACACTTGGAATCAGACCTCAAGCTTCTAAAGAATTAGTTTCCTTGGAAAAGTTAAGGGATGTGGGCTCTTGCTACCTGAACCCTAGTCTGATGCATCCAGTCCAAGACCAGAAGTCCCCAGTGACAGTGTAGGGGAAGATTTAATGGTATTCTTTCACATAGGATTAAAAACAGGAAGTCTTGGGGGGGTTCTTGAACCTGGCCCCCAAAGAAAAGCTGACATTTTTAATCAAAACTCTTAAGTTGGCTGCTCCCCAGGGTACAGTAACAGAGAAGAAAATGAGCAGGTGGTGGTAATTGCCATCACATCTTTTTGGGGATTTTCTCTAACTTGGATTACCATGGAAGGTTTTTTTTTTTCCTTTCAGGAAAACTTCC
Source organism: Antechinus flavipes (assembly GCF_016432865.1). Taxonomy (NCBI): domain Eukaryota; kingdom Metazoa; phylum Chordata; class Mammalia; order Dasyuromorphia; family Dasyuridae; genus Antechinus; species Antechinus flavipes. The sequence goes on from NC_067398.1 coordinate 623,384,769, forward strand.
ATGAATCTTGTATATTTTAGAATCCTTTGATAATCACTTCTATCGTAGATTTCACAGCTGAAGATTTAAAAAAAAGTTTGTTTTTTTCTTAAGGATCAGTGGAATTATCCATTACCCTCTCCCCTTTACTCCTCCTTTCCCCTTTAGTCCTCCTCTTCACACATGGTTCCCTGAGACTAGTTCTATTTTTTTATGATCTTAATAGATGCCAATTTATCCTTGTTCCTTTCAAACTGAAACAAGAGGTGAAATTGTTATAAGTGCAAGTGGCTGCTAAAAATTGCTAGTGAATTCTAGAAAGAATAGAGGAGGAAGGAGCAAGAGAAAGATTAGTGTATTTTTTTTTCTTTTAAAGAAAGGGAAAGTGCTTTGGTTAGAGCACCAGCCCTGAAGTCAGGAGGATCTGAGTTCAAATGTGATCTCAGATACTAAACACTTCCTAGCTGTGCAGACCCTGTGCAAGTCAATTGACTCCAATTGCCTCAGGAAAAAAAAGGAAAGAAAGGGAAAGCATTTCAATACCTGCATCCATTCTGAGCTAAAACATAAAACACTAACCTATTTCATTAAGCCACTCTCCTCATCAGTTATATTTGTCCACATCAGGGTGTTGTTGCAATAGAGTCTAAGAGATGGATGATTTGGATTAACTCTGCCTTTGATTCTCTATAAAAATGGAGGGCTTCATTTCCTTACCTGTAGAATGAATGGGTTTCACTAGATCAGAGATTCTATACTTTTTTTTATTTGTTTCATGGACAACTTTAGTAAACCAGATGGCCCCATTTTCAGAATAATGTTTTTAAGTAAATAAAATAAAATGTATAGAATCACAAAGGAATCCAATTATATTGAAGTTAAAAAAAAAAAAAAAACAATGTAAATACATTCATCGACTCCAGGGAAAGACTTCTGCACTAGATGTTGAACTTTCTATATTTCTATATATCTTAAAAGAGTTCCTCCCTATTACAACCATCTTATTCCTAAATAAAGCAACACAGATAAATAGCAATTAGATCATCATGTAGCTAGCAAGGAAAAGATATCCAAAGTACTTAAATGTAAATACCTTTATAGAATCATCTTCAGAATGAACTTCTTCCTTATTCAGAAAGAGATGATGGGAAAAGACAGAGACTACACTTCACATTCTGGTATCTATTCTTATAGTGGGAAATTTATAATGAAAATCACTTTTTGGCTACTGAGAAATCTTTCAGTAAAGATTGGATGATGACTGCTCAGATAGGATAAAGAGGAATATCTTTTGAATGTCACATGATAACTTTATTACATTTTTAAAAGGGATAGCAACTTATACATAATAGAATTGCAGTTTTATGTGCAATCATCTTTTTAAAAATTCTACTATCTTAAAGAAATACTTGTTTTATTTCATAAATTAAAAATAATGATAATAATAATAAACCTATATTGGGGAAGATATCTAGCAAATAATTATGAACAAATAAACTATATACAAGATAAATAGGAAATAAACCATAAAAGGAAGACAAGACTGGAAAGGAATGTCGTATACTACTTCACCTAAGGCATACCTCACTAAGAATTCTGTCTTCAACATAAACAAGTAGTTACCTGATCTTAAATAGAAAATTCTTATTCTAGAATGGTATGAATTAAAATACTTCAACATTCACTACCATCTCCAAGATTTGGAAATTTTGTGAGAGAAATTATAATGATTATAATGCTGATAATTATGATATGTAATGGGCTGAGGCTTGAATTGATGCACTGAGGTCCTAAGCACATGAGGCTAAAGAGTAATTGGGCCCCAAAACATCATTTCCTATACAATACATCTCAAGTGTCTTATTTCACAGCTACCTATATTGCTATCACAATCCTTTTTCACCTCTTCACTTCAATAAAGATTGAAGATTTTCCTCTTAACCTGAATTCCTGACTACGGCTGATTTTAAATACACAGTCATCACAATGACAGATATAGAAATTTAAAGTTTACAAAGTACATTACAAACATTTAATTTTATCCTCACAATAAACTTCTGATTTAGGTGCTATTATCACTACATTTTACAGTAAAAGAAATTAAGACAAGCAAAAGTTAAGTGACTTTCCCAAAATTAAATTACTAGTAATCAAATGAAACTGGATTTGAATTCATATCTTTTGGCTCCAGGTTAGGTGCTCTATCAACTATTTTGTTTAGCAGAATTGTGTAGCTTTCCTAAGTTTGAAGAATTACTTATTGTCAGGTCTGGAACTCAAATCCACATTCTCCAGCTCAGACTTCTGCCTATGTGATCACATTACATATTTGCATCACATTCCAAATTTTCCACTTAAATCACAATTTGTATCAAATTTGAGCAGAAAATCTCTTATATTGAGCTGACAGCCAACTCCACCTGTTGGCTAAAGGACTGATTTGCATGTGACTGTTAAGTATGTAGTTCATGCACAACATTTCATGTCCTGCCTCCATGTCTTTGTAAAGCCTGCCTATCACAGCAAGTGTTCATTCCCTCCACACTTCTATGCCTTGTCAGAAAGATAAAAAAAAAATTGTTATGCATTTTTATATGTTCCAGGTCCTGTGCTAAGTTCTAGGCACACAAAAAAGAAAAAAATATTGCTTTTCCCTTAAGGAATTCACATTCCTGGGAGAAGAATTAAAACAATTGTTCATAAAAATATTTACAAATTAAGTAGAAGATAATTTAAGAAGCAAAACACTAGAGGGAAACTGTGAGAGAGTGCACTAGAAAAATCTCCTGAAAAAGGGAAAGTTTGATCAGAGCCTTGAAGAAAGTCATGGAGGATAGGATGCCCAGTCTGGGAAGTGAGAGCATTGAAAAACTGAGGAGAATTAAAGTAAATGGCTGTAGTCTTTTTCTTTTCTTTTTTTTTTTTAAATAACTTTTTTTATTGACAGAACCCATGCAAGGGTAATTTTTTACAACATTATCCCTTGCACTCATTTCTGTTCTGATTTTTCCCCTTCCTCTCTCCACCTCCTCCCCCAGATGGCAAGCAGTCTTATACATGTTAAATATGACATAGTATATCCTAGATACAATATATGTGTGCAGAACTGAACAGTTCTCTTGTTGCACAGGGAGAATTGGATTCAGAAGGTAAAAATAACCCAAGAAGAAAAACAAAAATGCAAACAGTTTATATTCATTTTCCAGTGTTCTTTCTTTGAGTGTATCTGCTTCTGTCCATCATTGATCAATTGAAACTGAGTTAGATCTCTTTGTCAAAGAAATGCAGTTCCATCAGAATACATCTTCATACAATATCGTTGTTGAAGTATATAATGATCTCCTGGTTCTGCTCATTTCACTTAGCATCAGTTCATGTAAGTCTCTTCAAGCCTCTCTGTATTCATCCTGCTGGTCATTCCTTACAGAACAATAATATCCATAACATTCATATACCACAATTTACCCAGCCATTCTCCAATTGATGGGCATCCATTCATTTTCCAGTTTCTAGCCACTACAAACAGGGCTGCCACAAACATTTTGGCACATACAGGTCCCTTTCCCTTCTTTAGTATCTCTTTGGGGTATAAGACCCGTAGTAGCACTGCTGGATCAAAGGCTATGCACAGTTTGATAACTTTTGGGGCATAATTCCAGATTGCTCTCCAGTTCGTTCACAACTCCAACAACAATGCATCAGTATCCCAGTTTTCCCAGATCTCCTCCAACATTCACATTATTTTTTTCCTGTCATCTTAGCCAATTTGACAGGTGTATAGTGGTATCTCAGAGTTGTCTTAATTTGCATTTCTCTGATCAATAGTGATTTGGAATACATTTTCATGTGGCTAGAAATAGTTTCAATTTCATCATCTGAAAATTGTCTGTTCATATACTTTGACCATTTATCAATTGGAGAATGGCTTGATTTCTTATAAACTAGAGTCAATTCTCTATATATTTGGAAATGAAGCCTTTATCAGAACCTTTAACTGTGAAGATGTTTTCCTAGTTTGTTGCTTCCCTTCTAATTTTATTTGCATTAGTTTTGTTTGTACAAAGGCTTTTTAATTTGATGTAATCAAAATTTTCTATTTTGTGATCAATAATGGTATCTAGTTCATCTTTGGTCACAAATTTCTTCCTCCTCCACAAGGCTGAGAGATAAACTATCCTATGTTCCTCTCATTTGTTTATAATCTTGTTCTTTATGCCTAAATCATGGACCCATTTTGGTCTTATCTTGGTATACAGTGTTAAGTGTGGATCCATGCCTAATTTCTGCCATGCTAATTTCCAGTTATCCCAGCGGTTTTTATCAAGTAGTTAATTCTTATCCCAAAAATTAGGATCTTTGGGTTTGTCAAACACTAAATTGCTATAGTTGACTATTTTGTCTTGTGAACCTAACCTATTCCATTGATCAACTAATCTATTTCTTAGCCAATACCAAATAGTTTTGGTGACTGATGCTTTATAATATAGTTTTAGATCAGGTATAGCTAGGCCACCTTCATTTGATTTTATTTTTTCATTAATTCCCTTGAGATTCTCAATCTTTTATTCTTCCATATGAATTTTGTTGTTATTTTTTCTAGATCATTAAAATATTTTCTTGGAAGTCTAATTGGTATAGCACTATATAGATTAGTTTAGGGAGTATTGTCATCTTCATTATATTCAGTTGGCCTATCCAAGAGCACTTAATAGTTTTCCAATTATTTAAATTTAACTTTATTTGCATCGAAAGTGTTTTATAATTTTGATCATATAATTCCTGATTTTCCTTTGGTAGATAGATTCCCAAATAGTTTATGTTGTCGACAATTATCTTGAAAGGAATTTCTCTTTGTATATCTTGCTGTTGGATTTTGTTGGTGATGTATAAAAATGCTGAGGATTTATGGGGATTTATTTTGTAACCTGCAATTTGGCTAAAGTTATGAATTATTTCTAATAGCTTTTTAGTAGAATCTCTGGGGTTCTCTAGGTATACCATCATATCATCTGCAAAGAGTGATAGTTTGGTTTCCTCATTGCCTACTCTAATTCCTTTAATATCTTTCTCGACTCTTATTGCCGAGGCTAGTGTTTCTAATACAATATTGAATAATAATGGTGATAGTGGGCAACCTTGCTTCACTCCAGATCCTACTGGGAAAGGTTCCAGTTTTTCGCATTGCATATGATGCTTACTGATGGTTTTAAATATATGCTCCTGACTATTTTAAGGAAAAGTCCATTGATTCCTATACTCTCAAGTGTTTTTATTAGAAATGAATGTTGGATTTTATCAAATGCTTTTTTTGCATTTATTGAGATGATCATATGGTTTTTTGTTAATTTGGTTATTGATATAGTCAATTATGCTAATAGTTTTCCTAATATTGAACCAGCCCTGCATTCCTGATATAAATCCTACTTGGTCATAGTGTATTATCCTGGGAATGATTTTCTGTAATCTTTTTGCTAATATTTTATTTAAGATTTTAGCATCAATATTCATTAGGGAGATTGGTTTATAATTTTCTTTCTCTGTTTTCAACCTACCTGGTTTAGATATCAGTACCATGTCTGTGTCTTAAAAGGAGTTTGGTAGGACTCCTTCAATCCCTTTTTTTTTTCAAATAGTTTATATAGCATTGGAGTTAATTGTTCTTTAAATGTTTGGTAGAATTCATATGTAAATCCATCTGGTCCTGGGGATTTTTTTTTTCTTAGGGAGTTGGTTAATAGCTTGTTCTATTTCTTTATCTAAAATGGGACTGTTTAGGATATTTACTTCTTCCTCTGTTAATCTGGACAAGCTATATTTTTGAAGGTATTCTTCCATTTCATTTAAGTTGTCGAATTTATTGGCATAAAGTTTGGCAAAGTAACTCCTAATTATTGCTCTAATTTCCTCTTCTTTAGTGGTGAGATCTCCCTTTTCATTTTTAATACTAACAATTTGATTTTCCTCTTTCCTTTTTTTAATCAGATTTATTAGGAGTTTGTCTATTTTGTTGGTTTTTTAATAGAACCAACTCTTAGTTTTATTAATTAATTCAATAGTGTTTTTTTTTTTTACTTTCAATTTTATTGATCTCTTCTTTTATTTTTAGAATTTCAAGTTTAGTGTTTGACTGGGGGTTTTTAATTTGTACCTTTTCTGGCATTTTCAGTTGCAAGCCCAATTCATTGACCTTCTCTTTCTCTATTTTATGCAAGTAGGCCTCTAGAGATATGAGATTTCCTCTTATTACTGCTTTGGATGCATCTCACACATTTTGGTATGATGTCTCATTATTGTCATTTTCTTGGGTGAAGATATTAATTTTGTCTATGACTTGCTGTTTTACCCAATCATTCTTTAGTATAAGATTATTTACTTTCCAATTATTTTTTTGGTCTATTTTCCCCTGTCTTTTTGTTGAATATAATTTTCATTGCATTGTGGTCTGAAAAGGATGAATTTACTATTTCTGCCTTACTGCATTTGAGTTGGAGGTTTTTATGTCCTAATATATGGTCAATTTTTGTATAGGTTCCATGAACTGCTAAGAAGAAAGTGTACTCTTTTTTGTCTCCATTTAGTTTTCTCCAGAGATCTATCATATCTAACTTTTCTAGTATTCTTTTTATCTCTTTGACTTCTTTCTTATTTATTTTGTGGTTTGATTTATCTAATTCTGAGAGTGCAAGGTTGAGTTCTCCCACTATTATAGTTTTACTGTCTATTTCTTCTTGCAGTTCTCTTAACTTCTCTTTTAAGAATTGAGATGCTATACCACTTGGTGCATAGATGTTTAATAGTGATATTGCTTCATTAGCTATGCTACCCTTTAGCAAGATATAGTGGCCTTCCTTATCTCTTTTAATTAGATCAATTTTTGCTTTTGCTTGATCTGAGATCAGGATGGTTACCCCTGCTTTTTTTACTTCACCTGAAGCATGGTAGATTCTGCTCCAACCTTTTACCTTTACTCTGTGTGTATCTCCCTGCTTCAGGTATGTTTCATGTAAACAACATATTGTACGATTCTGGCTTTTAATCCATTCTGCTAACCACTTTCTCTTTATGGGGGAGTTTACCCTGTTCACATTTATGTTTAAAATGACCAATTCTGTATTACTTGCCATCTTGTTAACCCTGTTTATGCTTTTCTCCCTTCTTTCCCCTTAACCCCCCTCCCCAGTATTAAACTTGTGAGCACCTCTTGCTTCTCACAGCCCTCCCTTTTTAGTATCCCTCCCCCCATCTTACTCCTTTTCCTCACAGTTTTTGTATTCTCTTCTGCCTAACTTATTCCTTCCCTTTTCATTTTTCCCTTCCTACTTTTTTTTTTATTAAAAGGCATTGGGTCACAGTTTTGCTGTCCTAATGCTTGTGGGTCACTACCATCTGAGGGTACCCCACCAGCACCAGATGACATCTGTGGGGCTGAAGATGAGCCATTAGCTGGAACAGGGCTTGAGGCATGCTCAGAGCCACCCAGAGGAGAAGGATAACCTTGAGAATGCCGATTCATTGGGCTTGGAGGAGGCCCTATCCCTGTATGTCCCCCAGACCTCATTCCCATCCCTTTCATCTGGTTATATCAAGGATCATCCATCATTCCCTTCTCATGCATGGAATACATTGACTTATGCATTTGATGCATATTATCTTGAGGATAACCTCCAGGGCCCTGAGGTGGTATGGGATGTCCTGCTAAAGGTGGCCCAGGGCTAGGGCCCATCATGCTGTGTGCAGAACCAGGTGAAGGTCCAGGACTAGGGCCCAGCATAGCACCAGGGGATGGATCAGGCCCAGGAGAAAGTCCTGGATGAGGTGTTCCTCCCAGGGGTGGGTCTGGAGTAGACATCCTCAAAGAAGTTGCTCAAAATGGTCTCCTACTACCTACCGGACCTGGGAGGAGCCACCACTGCCAGCAGCACCACATCCCCAGCACTACCTCCTCCTCTGCCGGGGCCAGGGCCCATTGCTGGCTCTCAAGTCCTCTCTTCTCCACATGGAACAAAGATGCCACCACCATGTGAGGGGAAGCTGGTGCGCCCCAAATGACATATAGTCTTGAGATGGAGGACTCTGTATGAAAGACACCAAGAAGACAAGTGTTTCTGGATTGTAAGACATGTTAAAATGTAGAAAGACAGAAAAAAAGTTAGATACTAGGTAGTGAAAAGCTTTACATGCCAAACAAAGAGTCCTATATTGGACTTTTTTTAATCAGATTTATTAGGAGTTTGTCTATTTTGTTGGTTTTTTAATAGAACCAACTCTTAGTTTTATTAATTAATTCAATCATACTGGTTGGTCAGTACCATCCAGTCCAAGTTTTAACTCACTCAGATAATTTGAGGTGTCAGTACTGGGCCAGTCCTCACAAGCCAACATGAAATGAAGTCATGCAAGATCAGAATGTTCTTGGGCTAACTCAAATTTCAGTTGACCATGACTCAAATAGATGATTCACTAAAAGTCTTTCCATGACAACCAATCACCTTTGGTATCAATGTTTGGCTTTCTACTTTTTGTGCAAAGTTCATGTTGAATTTTGCTCATGTTTCTCATATCCCCCAGTTTTAAATCTTTTTGATCTACCTAGGAGCAAAATTTATAGCACTCTAAGGATGAAGGAAGAGTTTTCCATATGTGGGAAAGTTTCCTTAGGAGGAAGAATTGAATTCTGTACCTCTTATCTGTGACAAGCAGAGTATCTGCTTCATACTACCCAGGCCTTCTTCACAAAATCATACCCTCCAAAACTGGGAGACTTAAAAGATGAGCTAATCCAAGTTTTTCATTTTAAAATGCCAGAAATTACCTTGGAGAGGTATATGTCCCTATGTGCTGCTACAAGGATGTGTGTGTGTGTGTGTGTGTGTGTGTGTGTGTGTGTGTAAAAGAGGGAGAGAGGGAGAGAGAGAGAGGGAAAGAGAGAGAGACTATTTCCTGAAAACCAACAAGATAAATCTGTCCATCTTGTAAGTATATGAGCTATAAACTATTTTGGTACAAGCTAAACTACCTCTCATCCATTCCTCTTCTCCGAGATGCCACTATGAGTCACAGCTAAGCTCAAACATATATAGGTTAAATAGCAGGTAGCAGGGACCCGAATGGAGAGAATTACCCAAATCACTATAACCTGGGAACACAGGGATAACTCCATTAGACAAAAGAGATAAAAAGAAAAAAAGTCAAGTCTATAATGTAGGTGGCACACATAATCTTTCACTTTTTACTCAAAGTAAAAACATATATTTAGTCCAGTTGAACAAAATACTAGACACCATTATTTTGCATAGTTTCTATCAAAAGAATCCAAGAATATTAGGCTGATGAAGCTTATCTTGGCTCAAAATTCCCCCCACATCAACTCTAAGGAGATAAATATTTGAGTCAATAAAACTCAAGCACTCTGTGTTACTGTCAAAATAACACAGGCAAAAAGAATGACACAGACATCAGATTCCTTTGCTTTCTATCAGTCAGGCCTTTATGGAGTATAAAGTGTTTGGGAGACCATTTAGAGACTACTGCTTAATAGCATCCATGGTGTACTCACCTTGAGACAGTTCTCAATGTGGATTTTGGAGCATGCACACTTATTCTATGATTGTTTCTGGACCCCTTATATTCTGAGTAAGCAAAGATGAAAAAGATTTCTCAATAATGTTTAGAGCTAGAACTGATTTTACATATACAAAGCTCCAACACCATGCTCTTTTCTTTCTGGTTGCACTTAATGAGGAATCGATAATTGTTGTAAGTCTTGGGGTTAGGGATAGGGGTTGGGGATAGAGAAGTGTGGAGGAGGAGAGAGCTAGCACAAGTAACCTAATCTCCCCACTGCAGTCACCATAAAACTATGAGTACACACTCCTGACATTGTTTATACCCTGTGATGACCACGTATTTAAAATCAGTCAGAGTCAGGAATTTAGGTTGAGGGAAAAATCTTCAATCTTTATTCTTTTTGAGATGAAGGGGGATTGCAATAGCAATATGGGCAGCTGTGACAGGAAGCCAGCTAGCAGAGGTGAAGGGGGATTGCTGGTGGGTTGGAGGTGAAGGGGGGGTCACCATCACAATGTGAGCAGCTATGACAAGATGCCAGCCAGCAGTCTCTCTTTCCACTTCCCTTTCCATTCCCCTGCCTCCACCCACCAAAATCATCATTTCCTATGCAATACATCAGGACTTGCACAAAGAGTGGGTGAGAGCCATTCATTCTCTAAGCATATATGTTAATAGATTATGGTCCAATTACTATTTAGCCTCACGTGCTTGGGACCTCAGTGCATCAACTCAAGCCTCAGCCCATTACATTTCCCGTTTTTTTTTTTTTTTTTTTTTTTTTTTTTTTTTTTTTTAGGACACAGGTGGTCATGCCATCCCTGATTCTTCAGGGAGGTGAGAGCCCCCAAGGAGAGGTGATCACATCCTCCCTGAATTCTCAGGAAAAGAGTTGACTGCACAGAAAAGGAGGTGATCACACCCTCCCTGACATCTCAGGAAGGGAGATGAAAAGCACCAAAGGGAAGTAGGGATTGCTAGCAGGTTTCTGGGCTGAAGGGTCTTATTAGAAACAGGTATGCACAAGCCCATCAGCATGGGAGGCATTACACAAGCACATAGCAATAACGCAGAGGCTTTTAGTGATGACTCTCCCCACAGTCAGTGCAGGCTTGATGTGGTGTAACAAACATGAATTGTACACGCAAGTAATGGTATAACAAACAATATAAATCAACATGGTGTTGTAAAAGATTGCCAGAAGTCCTAGAAGAAGAATATGTAAACAGCAGTCACATATACACCTTTTTCAACAGCCAAGAGATAGTCCAAAACCAATCTATTGTCCATTGCTTCACATGTCAGGGAATCCAATGATCCCCCCAAGTTTTTGAAGTCCTACAAAAGTCTTTTTATGTGTTAGGGAATCCAATGATTCCAGCAGATTTTGAAGTCCTGTAACAATCTTATCATTTCTCAGAAAATCCAATGATTCCTGAGGGTTTTCAAGTCCTACAACAATCTTATGTCTCAGAGAATCCAATGATTCCTGAGGGTTTTCAAGTCCTACAACAATCTTATCATGTCTCAGAAAATCCAATGATTCCTGAGGGTTTTGAAGTCCAACAATTTTCTATGTCCATGAGTCAAACGCCATAACTGCCACGCTCTTTCAATGGTGAGCACAATCAGCAACAGAACCACCCGATGTTTCTTGGGTCTTCTCCTTCGTTTCAAGGGTCTGCTCTGTCTCTCTGCAATGGACAAGGCGAATACGGCTCATTGGCACCCATCTGATTCCTTCTCTACTTGTAGAAATACAAGCAAACTCTCACCCCCAAGCAGTTAGCCTATCTGGTCCCTTCCATTCACCGCTTTCTGGGTCTCTCCACATCACCTGGCGATTATCTAAAGATAGTGGAGCTGCTTGCACTGGACACTGCCCTTCCAGTGGGTTATAAAACCTGTCTGTTGGAGCCAGTGCATCTTTATCAAAAATCAAGAAGTTAATAGTATAAAGCATTAGATTTAGAAATTCTCTAGGGTTACCTGTAGCTCCCCCTCTCTTTTGTTTTTGGAGCAGCATCTTAATGTCTCTGTTTCTCCTTTCTACTATTGCCTGTCCTTGAGGATTAAAAGGTATGCCAGTGGTGTGTAAAATCTTATACTATACACAAAAGTGTGCAAAATATTTGGAGGTGTATGCAGGACCATTGTCTGTTTTTATTGCTTGTGGCACACCCATAATGGCAAATGCTTGCGTGAGGAATTCAGTGACCACTCGGGCTGTCTCTTTTGCTGCTGGTATTGCAAAAGTGAAGCCTGAAAAGGTGTCTACCACAATGTGGACAAAAGACAGAGGACCAAAAGATTTATAATGGGTCACATCAATTTGCCAGATTTCATTGGGTCTTAAACCACGAGGGTTCTTCCCTGGAGGCAGTGTAGGAACGTGGAAAGGAAGGCAAGCCATACAGGCTTTTACTATGCTCCTAGCTTCCTCTCTTGTTATTCCAAATTGTAAACGTAAAGCTCTAGCAGCCTGATGATATTTATAATGAGATGCCTGGGCTTCTTGGAATAAAGGAGTATTGACCAGCATAGTTAGAAGGCTATCTCCCTTTGAATTACCATCAAAAATGGAAACTGGAAGTCCACTATGAGAGTGGAAATGCAAAATATAAATCTTACCTGGATGCTTTCTCACTTGCTCTTGAAGTTTCTTAAAGAGCTGATATATATTAAAGGATGAAAATTTTATTTGGGCTGTGGCAATTCTTTATACCACACCTACTGAATAGGCCAAATCAAATATTATATTTATGTCTCCTAGATAATAAGTAAGAGCTAGAATGATTGTATACAATTCATTCTGCTGAGTGGATTGAAAAGGAGTTCTGACTACTCTCTTTATAGTTAAGTCATGAGAATATACAGCACAAATATTATGTTGGGATGCATCTGTAAAGATAGTTGGTCCTTTAAGAGGAACTTTTGAAACTTTTTCTTCAAGAATACATTGCCAATTATGTAAAAGTCTGGTTATCTTTAATGGAGACCCATGTGTAAAATTTGGAGCCATGGCTAATAAAATTTGCCACTCTGGGATGGTCTCACAGCACACATTAATTTGTGCATCAGTATAAAAGATGTATATCTTATCAGGTCTTGCCCCAGATAATTGTACTGCTCGCTTAATGGCCTTTAACAAAATTCTAGCCACAAGCACTAGGTAAGGAATAAGGCTTTGTTCTGGTTGTGCCAGGAGGTTCACCTACTCTATCACACTGTTTCCTTGATGAAGGACTGCTGTGGGTATCTCTTATGTGGCAAAAACTGATATTTCCAAGGGTTTTTGAGTGACTCTTTCAACCACATTGGGTAAAGCCAGTTCAATTTCTCTCAAAGCCTCTTCAGCTTCTTTTGTAAGCTGACGTGGTGAATTTAAAGCACTGTCTCCCCTTAAAATATCATATAATGGCTGTAACTGATAAGTAGTCAAGCCTAACACTGGTTGCATCCATTGGATATCTCCTATCAATTTCTGAAAATCATTTAAGGTGTTTAGCTTCTCTGTTCTTAAGGACAGTTTTTGTACTGTAAGCATCTTAGGGTATACTTTGTATCCTAAATATTGAAAAGGAGCATGTCTTTCAATTTTTTCTTCAGCTATGTACAATTTGTAATTCCTTAGTGTTTCTATGATCTTTTGTAGACATGCTTCTAACATTTGTTCCTCAGGTGCACATCCCAATATATCATCCGTATAATGTAATAGTATAACTTTTGGAAATGCTTTTCTTACTGGAGCAAGAACAGCAGCAACATATATTTGACACATAGTGGGGCTGTTTTTCATTCCCTTTGGCAAAACTTTCCATTCATATCTTTTATAAGGCTCAGCTAAGTTAACACTGGGCACTGAAAAGGCAAATCTTTTCATATCCTCCTTATTCAGAGGGAGAGAATAGAAACAATCCTTAATATCTATGACCCAAAGAGTCATTCTCTAGGCAACTGAATAGGAGATGGAAGTCCAGGCTGAAGAGTTCCCATAGTTTCCATCTGTTCATTCACTTTTTTTAAATCAGTGAGCATCCTCCATTTTCCAGATTTCTTTTTTACAACGAACACTGGGGAATTCCAAGGACTTAGAGAAGGTTGTAAGTGCCCTTGTTCAAGCTGTTCCTGTACTATATCTAATAAGGCCTGAATTTTATCACTACCTAAGGGCCACTGTTCTATCCACACTGGTGTATCAGTTTGCCATTGGATAGGAACAGGTGAAAGTGTTGGCAGGCCTTCAAGAGCAACCCTGCTTAAAAAACCAAAGTACTCATTTTTAACCCTAACTGCTGTAAAACGTCTCTTCCCCACAGATTGATGGGGATTTTTTCAACTATAAAAGGAGTAAAAACTCCTGTTTTGCCTTTAAAAGTCCATCTTATAGGGGCAGCACTAACTTCAGCTGCTATTGATCCTCCTACACTAGACATGTAGGTGTCTGCTTTAATCTTTGGCCAGTGACTGGGCCAATTGGCACCTCTAATGACTGTATGATCTGCACCTGTGTCTACCAATCCTTCCAATGGTAGGCCATTTATATAGATCGTGAGCATAGGTCGGTCAGTTGTTACAGCTGCTGTCCAGTATATTTCTGGATTTTGTGGTCTGGAGTCAGAATCTGGGTGACTATCACCAGGTTGCTTATTAGGATTCTGTATGAGTAAACCTGATGCTACTACTTCTCCTGAGTGATAAGTCACACATTGTCTACCTGTATTAGTGACTGGGATATTATCTACACATTCCCCAGTTTCCCACATCAGTGTGTGGATAGATACTGTTTTGTACGTACAAAAAGGAGGTGAAATGATCAAGCCTACTGTGCCTGGAGGCAAGGGATCCATAGGCTGGAGAGGAACAGATTTCACCTCTCCAGGGGGTATCTCAGTTGTTCCAGTTGCATACAGCTCTATTCTCCCCAAATGTCATTCCTTTCTCTATCAGGTTGCTTCCTGGCTGGTTGATTGTGTAATTCCCTTCTCCCATCATATGGCTTTCTAGCTGATTGGTCATGTCTGGGTACTGGATTTGTAGGCACTCTCTGGGAGCACCATTGGCTGCCATCATGCCCCAAGTATTTATTGCCTTGGGCCCTGGGGCTGGGCCCCTCATCCTGTTTCCCTGAATCTGTCTACATTCTGAGGCCCAATGGAAGTCTCTGTTGCATTTTGGACATGGGGTTCTTGTTCTCCCACCCTGTTTTCTCATTCTATCGCTATACTAACATTGAGCTTTAAGATGCCCTACTTTACCACACTGAAAGCATTGACGAGTCTCTCTGGAAGTCCCTTGCCAAAAGAGACCCTGTCTTCCCATGTTGGGATCTTGGGAAGTCTGCATCATAGCCTGGCTATAAAAGGCATTTGTGCCCACTGTAGCACACCATCTTATAATCTCCTGTAAAGGAGCACCATTGCATAGTCCTAGTATAATTCTTCTACAAACCTCATTAGCATTTTCTTTAGCAAGTTGCCTTATTATAATATCTGTTACTGCATGTTCACCATTAGTTCATATGATAGCTGTCTGCAAATCTCCCACAAAATCAGCAAAGAGTTCATTGGGTCATTGTGCAATTTTTGAGAAGGCCTCAGCTTTGTTGTTTTTATTGGAGAGAGAAGCTCATGCTTTGATAGCAGAGCAGCAATTTGCTCATATGCTGCTATGGAATAATTTTTTTAATTTAATATTTATTTAATAATTACTTTATATTGACACTCATTTCTGTTCCGATTATTTTCCCCTCCCTCCCTCCACCCCCTCCCCTAGATGGCAAGCAGTCCTTTATATGTTGGATATGTTGCAGTATACCCTAGATACAATATATGTTTGCAGAACCAAACAGTTCTCTTGTTGCATAGGGAGAATTGGATTCAGAAGGTATAAATAACCCGAGAAGAAAAACAAAAATGCAGATAGTTCACATTCGTTTCCCAGTGTTCTTTCTTTGGGTGTAGCTGCTTTTGTCCGTCATTTATCAATTGAAACTCGGGTCTCTTTGTCAAAGAAATCCACTTCCATCAAAATATGGCCTCATACAATATCGTTGTCGAAGTGTATAATGATCTCCTGGTTCTGCTCATTTCACTTAGCATCAGTTCATGTAAGTCTCGCCAGTCCTCTCTGTATTCATCCTGCTGGTCATTTCTTACAGAACAATGATATTCCATAACATTCATATACCACAATTTACCCAGCCATTCTCCACTTGATTGGCATCCATTCATTTTCCAGTTTCTAGCCACTACAAACAGGGCTGCTATAAACATTTTGGCACATACAGGTCCCTTTCCCTTCTTTAGTATTTCTTTGGGATATAAGCCCAATAGAAACACTGCTGGATCAAAGGGTATGCACAATTTGATAATTTTTTGGGCATAATTCCAGATTGCTCTCCAGAATGGTTGGATTCGTTCACAACTCCACCAACAATGCATTAGTGTCCCAGTTTTCCCGCATCCCCTCCAACATTCATCATTATTTTTTCCTGTCATCTTAGCCAATCTGACAGGTGTGTAGTGGTATCTCAGAGTTGTCTTAATTTGCATTTCTCTGATCAATAATGATTTGGAACACTCTTTCATATGAGTGGTAATAGTTTCAATTTCATCCTCTGAAAATTGTCTGTTCATATGCTTTGACCATTTGTCAATTGGAGAATGGCTTGATTTCTTTTTTTTTTTAATTTTTTATTTAATAATTACATTATATTGACACTCGTTTCTGTTCCGATTTTTTTCCCCCTCCCTCCCTCCACCCCCTCCCCTAGATGGCAAGCAGTCCTTTATATGTTGGATATGTTGCAGTATATCCTAGATACAATATATGTTTGCAGAACCGAACAGTTCTCTTGTTGCGTAAGGAGAATTGGATTCAGAAGGTATAAATAATCCGGGAAGAAAAACAAAAATGCAGATAGTTTACATTCGTTTCCCAGTGTTCTTTCTTTGGGTGTAGCTGCTTTTGTCCGTCATTTATCAATTGAAACTCAGGTCTCTTTGTCAAAGAAATCCACTTCCATCAAAATATGTCCTCATATAATATCGTTGTCGAAGTGTATAATGATCTCCTGGTTCTGCTCATTTCACTTAGCATCAGTTCATGTAAGTCTCGCCAGTCCTCTCTGTATTCATCCTGCTGGTCATTTCTTACAGAACAATAATATTCCATAACATTCATATACCACAATTTACCCAGCCATTCTCCAATTGATGGGCATCCATTCATTTTCCAGTTTCTAGCCACTACAAACAGGGCTGCTACAAACATTTTGGCACATACAGGTCCCTTTCCCTTCTTTAGTATTTCTTTGGGATATAAGCCCAATAGAAACACTGCTGGATCAAAGGGTATGCACAATTTGATAATTTTTTGGGCATAATTCCAGATTGCTCTCCAGAATGGTTGGATTCGTTCACAACTCCACCAACAATGCATTAGTGTCCCAGTTTTCCCGCATCCCCTCCAACATTCATCATTATTTTTTCCTGTCATCTTAATGGCTTGATTTCTTATAAATTTGAGTCAGTTCTCTATATATTTTGGAAATGAGGCCTTTATCAGAACCTTTAACTGTGAAAATGTTTTCCCAGTTTGTTGCTTCCCTTCTAATCTTGTTTGCATTAGTTTTATTTGTACAAAGGCTTTTTAAATTGATGTAATCAAAATTTTCTATTTTGTGATCAGTAATGGTCTCTAGTTCATCTTTGGTCACAAATTTCTTTCTCCTCCACAAGTCTGAGAGATAAACTATTCTATGTTCCTCTAATTTATTTATAATCTCATTCTTTATGCCTAGGTCATAGACCCATTTTGATCTTATCTTGGTATATGGTGTTAAGTGTGGGTCCATGCCTAATTTCTGCCATACTAATTTCCAATTATCCCAGCAGTTTTTATCAAATAATGAATTCTTTTCCCAGAGGTTAGGGGCTTTGGGTTTGTCAAACACTAGATTGCTATAGTTGACTATTCTGTCTTGTGAACCTAGCCTTTTCCACTGATCCACTAATCTATTTCTTAGCCAATACCAAATGGTTTTGGTGACTGCTGCTTTATAATATAATTTTAGATCAGGTACAGCTAGGCCACCTTCATTTGATTTTTTTTTCATTAATTCCCTTGAGATTCTCGACTTTTTATTGTTCCATATGAATTTTGTTGTTATTTTTTCTAGATCAATAAAATATTTTCTTGGAAGTTTAATTGGTATAGCACTAAATAAATAGATTAGTTTAGGGAGTATTGTCATCTTTATTATGTTCGCTCGGCCGATCCAAGAGCACTTAATATTTTTCCAATTATTTAATCTGACTTTATTTGTGTGGAGACTTTTTTTATAATTTTGCTCATATAATTCCTGACTTTCCTTTGGTAGATAGATTCCCAAATATTTTATGGTATCAACAGTTATTCTGAATGGAATTTCTCTTTGTATCTCTTGCTGTTGGGTTTTGTTGGTGATGTATAAAAATGCTGAAGATTTATGGGGATTTATTTTGTAGCCAACTACTTTGCTAAAATTATGAATTATTTCCAATAGCTTTTTAGTAGAATCTCTGGGGTTCTCTAGGTATACCATCATATCATCTGAAAAGAGTGATAGTTTGGTTTCCTCATTGCCTACTCTAATTCCTTTAATATCTTTCTCGACTCTTATTGCCGAGGCTAGTGTTTCTAATACGATATTAAATAATAATGGTGATAGTGGGCAACCTTGCTTCACTCCAGATCTTACTGGGAAAGGTTCCAGTTTTTCCCCATTGCATATGATGCTTACTGATGGTTTTAAATATATGCTCCTGACTATTTTAAGGAAAAGTCCATTTATTCCTATGCTCTCAAGTGTTTTTATTAGGAATGGATGTTGGATTTTATCAAATGCTTTTTCTGCATCTATTGAGATGATCATATGGTTTTTGTTTGGTTGGTTATTGATATAGTCAATTATGCTAATAGTTTTCCTAATATTGAACCAGCCCTGCATTCCTGGTATAAATCCTACTTGGTCATAGTGTATTATCCTGGTGACGATTTTCTGTAATCTTTTTGCTAATATTTTATTTAAGATTTTAGCATCAATATTCATTGGGGAGATTGGTCTATAATTTTCTTTCTCTGTTTTCAGCCTACCTGGTTTAGGTATCAGTACCATGTCTGTGTCATAAAAGGAGTTTGGTAGGACTCCTTCAATCCCTATTTTTTCAAATAGTTTATATAACATTGGAGTTAATTGTTCTTTAAATGTTTGGTAGAATTCACATGTAAATCCATCTGGTCCTGGGGATTTTTTCTTAGGGAGTTGATTGATAGTTTGTTCTATTTCTTTTTCTGAGATGGGACTGTTTAGGATATTTACTTCTTCCTCTGTTAGTTTGGGCAAGCTATATTTTTGGAGGTATTTTTCTATTTCATTTAAGTTGTCGAATTTATTGGCATAAAGTTGGGCAAAGCAACTCCTAACTATTGCTCTAATTTCCTCTTCGTTAGTGGTGAGTTCTCCCTTTTCATTTTTAAGACTAACAATTTGATTTTCCTCTTTCCTTTTTTTAATCAGATTTACTAAGGGTTTGTCTATTTTGTTGGTTTTTTCATAGAACCAACTCTTAGTTTTATTAATCAATTCAATAGTTTTTTTACTTTCAATTTTATTGATCTCTCCTTTTATTTTTAGAATTTCAAGTTTAGTGTTTGACTGGGGGTTTTTAATTTGTTCCTTTTCTAGCATTTTTAGTTGTAAACCCAATTCATTGACCTTCTCTTTCTCTATTTTATACAAATAGGCCTCTAGAGATATGAGATTTCCCCTTATTACCGCTTTGGCTGCATCCTATACATTTTGGTATGATGTCTCATTATTATCGTTTTCTTGGGTGAAGTTATTAATTATGTCTATGATTTGCTGTTTCACCCAATCATTCTTTAGTATGAAATTATTTAGTTTCCAATTATTTTTTGGTCTACTTCCCCCTGGTTTTTTGTTGAATGTAATTTTCATTGCATCGTGGTCTGAAAAGGATGCATTTACTATTTCTGCCTTACTGCATTTGAGTTTGAGGTTTTTATGTCCTAATATATGGTCAATTTTTGTATAGGTTCCATGAACTGCTGAAAAGAAAGTGTATTCCTTTCTGTCTCCATTACATTTTCTCCAGAGATCTATCATATCTAACTTTTCTAGTATTCTATTTACCTCTTTGACTTCTTTCTTATTTATTTTGTGGTTTGATTTATCTAATTCTGAGAGTGCAAGGTTAAGATCTCCCACTATTATAGTTTTACTGTCTATTTCTTCTTGCAGCTCTCTTAGTTTCTCTTTTAAGAATTTAGATGCTACCCCACTTGGTGCATATATGTTTAATATAGATACTGCTTCATTATCCACGCTACTCTTTAGCAAGATATAGTGTCCTTCCTTATCTCTTTTAATTAGATCAACTTTTGCTTTAGCTTGATCTGAGATCAGGATGGCTACCCCTGCTTTTTTGACTTCACCTGAAGCATAGTAGATTTTGCTCCAACCTTTTACCTTTAACCTGCATGTATCTCCCTGCTTCAGGTGTGTTTCCTGTAAACAACATATTGTAGGATTCTGGCTTTTAATCCATTCTGCTAACCGCTTCCTCTTTATGGGGGAGTTTACCCCGTTCATGTTTATGGTTAGAATGACCAATTCTGTATTACTTGCCATCTTGTTAACCCCGGTTTATGCTTTTCTCCCTTCTTTCCCCTTTCCCCCCCTTCCCAGTATTAAGCTTGTGAGCACCACTTGCTTCTCACAGCCCTCCCTTTTTAGTATCCCTCCCCCCGCCTTAGAGTTCCTCCCCCTATCTTACCCCTTTGCCTCCCAGTTCCCGTATTCACTTCCGCTTACCTTATTCTTTCCCTTTTCACTTTTCCCTTCTCACTTTTCAATGAGGTGGGAGAAGTTTCACCATAGATTGAATATGTCTTAAGATTTTTCACTTAAAGCCAATTCTGAAGGCAGTAAGATACCCACTATATTCATCCCCCTCCATTCTTTCTCTCAGATATAATAGGTTTCCTATGCCTCTTCATGAGATGTACTACCCCCACTTTACACTTTTTCTGATACAATGTCCTTTCCACATCAATTTCTAGAACAAGGTATACATGTATTCTTTATACATCTATATAGTCAAAATATAGTTCCCAAGATTAATCTTTACCTTTTTAGGTTTCTCTTGAGTTCTATATTTGTAGATCAAACTTTTTGTTAAGTTCTGGTTTTTTCATCAGAAATAGATGAAATTCGCTTACTTCGTTGAATGTCCATCTTCTTCCCTGGAAAAAGATGCTCATTCTCGCTGGGTAAGTTATTTTTGGTTGCATACCAAGTTCCTTAGCCTTTCGGAATATCATATTTCAGGCCCTTCAATCTTTTAATGTGGATGCTGCCAGATCCTGGGTGATCCTTATTGTGACTCCTTGATACTTGAATTGGGTTTTTCTAGCCACTTGCAATATTTTTTCCTTCATCTGAGGGTTCTGGCATTTGGCCACTATATTCCTTGGGGTTTTGATTTTAGGATCCCTTTCAGTGGGTGATCGATGAATCCTTTCAATGCTTATTTTTTCCTCTGTTCCTATGACTTCTGGGCAGTTCTCTTTGATAATTTCCTGGAAAATAGTGTCCAGGCTCTTTTTTTCATCATGTTTTTCTGGAAGTCCAATGATTCTCAGATTGTCTCTCCTGGATCTGTTTTCCAGGTCTGTTGTCTTCCCCAGAAGGTATTTCACATTTTTCTCCATTGTTTGATTTTTTTGGATTTGCTTGACTGATTCTTCTTGTCTCCTCGAGTCATTCAATTCCACTTGTTCAATTCTGATTTTCAGTGAAGTATTTTCTTCACTCACTTTTTTAAAATTTTTTTCTAATTGTCCAATTGAGTTCTTTTGTTCTGTGGAATTTTTTTCCATTTCGCCAATTTTGTTTTTTAGAGAGCTGTTTTCTGTTTCCAATTCACTAATCCTATTTTTCAAGGATTTTACTTCTTTATCCACTCTCTCTTTAACTTTCTCCAGGCTCTTTTGCCAAGCCTCCCTCTCCTTTTCCCAAGCCTCACTCTGCTTTCTCCATTTTTCTTCTAGCTCCCTTGTGAGAGCCTTTTTAATCACTTCTATGAGGTTCATCTGTGCTGAGGAACAGATGATCTTCTCCTTTGGGGATTCACCTGGGGAGTGTCTGTTTTTAGTCTCCTCAGGATTTAGAGTCTGCTCTCTATCTGTATAGAAGCTGTCAAGGGTTAAAGTCCTCTTCAGCTTCTTGCTCATTCTGTCTAATAATCAGAGACAAACTACCAAAGAAAAACAGAAAAAACTGGAGTCTTTCTTTGGGGGAGGGGCTGGGTATGTTATCGAGCTTCCTCTACAGACTGCGGGGAGCAGCAGTGAGGCACTAGCAGGACTGTGTGCGCCTGAGGTCTGAGATCCCAGAGCGTGCTGAGTCACTGTCGGGGGAAGGGGGGGGAAGGGGGGGGCGGCCAGGTCCCGAGAGACTCCAGCTATTTGGGGTTGTATTCTTCATCCCCGGTGTTTTTAGCTTCTCTGCTGGGCTGCTGACTTGCTGCCGGAGCAAAGTATCCAAACCTGTAGCGAAGCTCTCTCCGCAGAGATGGCTGCGATCACTCCCCACCTCCTCTCCCGTCTGCTCCTGTGCTCTCATTGCCGCTGCCCACAGCCTGCGCCCGATCTAAAACCGTCCCAGCCCTCCAGTAAAGACAGACCTTTCTTGGCGAATCTCAAGGATGGCTTCTCTTGGTAACTATATGTGGGTTTTTTTTCAGTCAAGCATTAATTCAGAGGCTTGTAATGAAATGGATAGTGAGAGAAAGCATGGAGCTTATGCAGCTGTGTGCCTCCTCTCCGCCATCTTAACCAGAAGTCCCCCCATCTTAACCGGAAGTCCCCGCTATGGAATAATTAATCTGTACTGTGACGTCTGCATAGGAACCTACACCTGTTAGTAGGTCATAGGTGATTGCAGCATGAACTCCACTTTGACTATTTTGTTGGGTTTGTATCTTACAGAGCTTACTATATTCAGAAAGCCACAAGTAGTTTTGTCCAGGTTCTAGGGCTATCCTTGTTATAGATTTCCAGTCATTAGGGGTCAAGATTTCAAAAGCCAAATTTTGTAATAACATCTTAACATAAGCTGATGTAGCTCCATAAAGAGTGCAAACCTTTTTCAGGTCTTTGAGGATTTCTATATCAAAGGAGCATATTTTCTGCTTTCTTGACCTGAAGAATTAAACTGTTGAATTACAGGAAAAATGTGGTGTTGAAATTCCGATACATTTCTCCCTTCTGCCTTGGCCTTAATTAGTCCCTTTTGCAATCTAGTCATAGGAGCAGCTGGATGCTGGGAGGGAGGTGCTGGTGCTGTCACTGCCCCCCCACATTACCCCTCCTCCCTCCATCCCAGAGGGTGGAGTTGATGGAGGAGAGTCAATTACTTGCTCCTTAGGTGGGGCTGAAGCTGCCTCAAATTCACCATACCCTTGAGCCTCACTTAAGTCTCCATGCCCTGTGGGGATATGGTCATTAATCTGTTCATTATCTTCCTCCTTTATCTCAGGCTTCCCCATTTGGCTATTCCTAGAACTTTTTCCCTTTCTTCTATAACTTATCTGATTTCTTAAGGCAAATTCTATTATATTGTATAAATAGAATGCCTCGATGGAAATTGAATGAGGACCATTTTCATTGTAATATGTGGAGAGCTGTTGCCCAATTAATGTCCAATTATCTGTAGAGATTTGCTCTTCTTCTAAGAACCAAGGGGAGGTGCATTTTAATGTACCCAAATGTCTAGCTGTCTGTTTCCAAGTTATAAGTAGCCCTTGATCTTCTATCAGCTTAAGTATGCTTTCTATAGCACCACTTCTGGGTGGGGTTGGGGGGGTTGCGGTGGGGGATGGAGAATCTTTAGCTAGCATCTGTCCCATTTCAGCCAAAAAAGGTTACTAGTTTATTTAGTCTTTAAGAAAATAAGTTCCTTGTTTATCTATTATACTCACCTAAGTTCCTGGCCACTAGAGACTTCTTCAGTGAAAGTAGGGTCCTTGGTTCCCATGCTTGGGCGCCAAATGTGATGACAGCATATTTAAAATCAGCTGGAGTCAGGAATTCAGGTTAAGGGAAAAATCTTCAGTCTTTATTCTTTTTGAGGTGAAGGGGGATTGCAATAGCAATATGGGCAGCTGTGACAGGAAGCCAGCTAGCAGAGGTGAAAGGGGATTGCCAGTGGGTCGGAAGTGAAGAGGGGTCGTGATCACAATGTGAGCAGCTATGACAAGACACCAGCCAGCAGCATCTCTTTGCACTTCCCTTTCCACTTCCCTGCCTCCACCCACCAAAATCGTCATTGCCTATACAACACATCAGGACTTGCACAAAGAGTGGGCGGGGGCCATTCTTTCTCTAAGCATATTTGTTAATAGAGTATGGTCCAATTACTATTTAGCCTCACGTGCTTGGGACCTAAGTGCATCAACTCAAGCCTCGGCCCATTACAATGCTCTATTATTTAAATTCTTTTCTGCTTAGTTAAAGGGAGAAAGAAGATAAGTCTGTGACCTTGTGAGCTTTGAAATACTGGAAAAAGCAAACTACCAGACTAGTGATAGAAGTCCATGCTAGAGTTTGGGAAAAGCTTAGCCCAGTGAGGAGTAAAGACCTAAATGACCTATTTGACCTGTTGTAGCAGTGAATCCAAGGAAGCTTAAAGAAAAGGACTGATCCATTGATTATAAAACTTTTGGAAGTCAACTTGGTGGAGATGAACATTTTCAGGAACTATTTTAAGTTTGAGTCTCTTTTCTTCAAATCTGAATTTATATGAGGGTAGTTTAATTTCAGTTACTTGAAGAAAATCTCTGTATCTCTCCTTTTGCTATATCTTTTCAGCAAATATTCCCTTATAAAAACTAATTAGAGCTAGTGGGTTAAATGATAGGAACTAATTACTCTAAATTGATATTGTGGAAAAAATATCAGAACTGTAGTTTAAACATTTGTCGTAAACCACCACCTCTTAGGAATATTCTAAAATCCAGAGCGGGGAATATAGAAAGCCAGGGAATCCAACCCAATGATATAAGGAGTGTGAAATAGGATTTCATTGTCTATATGAAAGCATCTATCAAGGATATGAAATATAAATATACCTCCTCAAGATGCATTTAATTTTCTGGATAGGGGTTGGGAAGAGAAGCTAGATAAATGAAGTAATAAAGGAATATATGACAACATGTATCATCTGTAAATTAAAAGACTGTTAAGTATTAGATAAAGACTTGTCTTCTTGGATTCAGGATGTAAAGCAAATTCCGGTCAAATATTGGCTGTGTTACTCCAAAAAAGTCACATAACCTTTTGGTGCCCTCAAGAAAATCTTTGTGATTATAAGATACATTATAAGATATATAATGGATTTTATAAATCTATTATTTAGATTTATATAAGATAAATAATAAGATTTATTTGACACTTTTTATCAGCAGTGTTTCCTCACTGTAAGTTTCTTACATCTAGGAAATTGTATCCTGTCCAAAAATAGCATATCAAAAGATAGTATGGTATCATAAACTGGCTACTGGACTTGGAATCCAGAGTTTTGTTTGGATGCCCCCTATAACACTTATTGGAACTATGTCAATGGACAAATCTCTTAGCCTCAGTTTCCTCATGTGTAAAAAGGTAAATAAAATATCAGTCTTACCTAATTATCAATTATTGTGAGGATCAAAAAACAGATATGAGAAAAGAAGCACTAAAAAAAAGTGATCACTATAATATGTCACTATTTATAGTATAAGTCAGAGAAAGGAGAAGACACAGTTATAGAAATTTATTGAACTTTGTGGATATTTACAGCTTTAAAGGAAAATTTGAGTTCAAGCTGCCAAAC
Source organism: Antechinus flavipes (assembly GCF_016432865.1). Classification (NCBI taxonomy): domain Eukaryota; kingdom Metazoa; phylum Chordata; class Mammalia; order Dasyuromorphia; family Dasyuridae; genus Antechinus; species Antechinus flavipes. The sequence goes on from NC_067398.1 coordinate 623,410,255, forward strand.
CTTCATAGTTTGAAAATAAGGAAAATGAAGTCCACAGAGATTGTGAATCTTTCAACATCATACAAAGCTAGAATTTAAAAGTAAGTCCTCTAACTCCAAATAAAGTACTTTTTCCACTATCTTACAAATAATGTTAACATACATTTTAATAGCATTTTGAAATCTGCATAAACTGATTTCCTCACTAGCAACTCAAGAAATAGATGAAAAAATGGATGAAATTGTTTCCCCTATAGATAGAAAAAACCAATAACAACCACAACAATTGAAGTTCTGAGAAACTTGCTCAGTGTCACACAAACAAGTGGCTCAACTGGAATTTGAACACAAGTTTCCTCATTCCAAAGTTTAACACTTTTTCCAAAGCATTTAATATCTTAAGATAGCTGGATAGCAATCCCTGAAAAGAAAAGCCTCCCTCAAAAGGAAAGTTCATGGACAAATGATGTTCATCTCTGTGGAGCTTCAAAACTCACAAAGATCTAAACTGATTAAACATTGTGGAAAATGAAATTCCATGCTTTGGAGGCCAATGATAATGTGTTCTCTCTCAAAGATATTGAGCCTTTTATGATCACAGAGCTTTGGTGAAGAGGCAGATATATTTGTGTGTGTATGTGTGTGTGTGTGTATGTATGTGTACATATACACACACACACACACATGTGTCTATCTATAACTTTAGAGAAATACTACAGATACAGGTTATTAATATTTCTTTGATGTCAGGAAGATGCTATCTAAATGCTGATCACTATTTTTCATTTTTTCTGTTTTCTCTCTCTCCCCTATGTGACACTGACCCTAGGTAAATGATTTGAGCATCAAGTGCAGGATTCACAGAGCCAGATTTCAACTCAATAAATAAAACAATAATTTCTTCAAAAGTAAAACCATATAAAAGTACATAGAACTAGCTACCTTAGAAGACTGTATTTTGTATCACTGAAGGTCTTCTTGGGAGACTGATTAACAATTAGTTGGTATATCCATGCAATATAGATGGCCTCAGAAATGCATTTGAGATATTTTCCATCTATGAGAACAATTATTGTAATTCCAGCCAGGTGTCTGGGAGATATGCAACTCTGATTATAAATAAAACCAAGCAAGAACAGATGTATGATTAAGTGCAAAAATATCCCCACTACTAGAAAAGCAATTCCATGTCTATATTTTCTAGATGAAGTTAATTATCATTATACCAGTATTGCTTTTTTCTTCTGTTTACTTTTCTCCTTTCTTCCTCTCTCTAATTATTTTCCATTTACCTTAAGCAATTTTTTTTATTTTTCTCCCTCTCTCCTTCTATTTGCATTCTTTTTTTTTCTTTGATTGCTTTCCTTTCTTTCTTTCCTCTTCTTCCCTTTCTTTCTTCCTTCCTTCTCCCTCCTTCCCTCTTTTTGCCTTCCTAATTCTCTCCCTCCTTTTTTTCTTCCTTCCTTTCTTTTTTCTTTCTTCCTTCCTTCTCCCTCCTTCCCTCTTCCTTCTTTCCTTCCTTCCCTCCTTTCTTCTTTCCCTTCTTCCTTCTTTCTCTTTCTTTCTTTCTTTCCTCTTCTTCCCTTTCTTTCTTCCTTCTTTCTTTCCTCTTCTTCCCTTTCTTTCTTCCTTCTTTCTTCCTTCCTTTCTTTTTTCTTTTTTCTTTCTTCCTTTCTTTCTCTCTTCTTTTTTTATTATTCATTTCTTTTTCTCCTTCTTGTAATTTTATCAACAAAGATAACAAATTTAACAAGGGAGCTTCCTCTACTAAATCACTCTCAAGAGTGTCCTTGCACAGTAGGTAGATTTGTAATTAACGATTGTCCTTGTCACAGTGAAAGTGACAAATCACATTAAGCTGAGGAGAATTCATTGGGAGGTGGGGCAAATGAATGTTCATATATCACTCTAATCCTTGCTTAAGCAACAGTGAAAATAGAGACCCCTTCTATTATAACTGATAATAATAGTTGATATTTATATAGTCTTTTAAAGTCTGTAGGGCACTTTAAATACATTGTCTTCTTTGAACCTTACAATAGTCTGTGAGGTAGGTCTTTTATGGGATCAGTACATAGGATATGGAAACTATATGGAAACATATATGAAGAATGGAAACTATACAAAGACTTGACAAAGATTGTTGTTCCTTGGCTGAAGAATTAGCATTCATAACATGAGACTCTTGGATCTAAGGATTCTGATGGCCCTATTTTTTCCAATTGGTTTGCCAAAGAAATATTGAGAGGAAATTCCAATGTGGTTCAAGGGCCTGTTTACTTGTCCAGTCTCTTCTAATTAAAATAAACAAAAAATGCCTTTTTCAGATTTTAACAGTTAAATATACCTGATGAGAAAAATACTCACAAAATCAATTGCACTTTTGATTCCCAGAAATACTTCAGAAGAAAGCATGTAAAAGAAGCAGGCTGCAAATTAACAATAATATTTGAAATGTATCTTCTTTAAAAAAAAAAAAAGCAATATTATTGCAGCTCAAGATAAAATCATATGTTAAAATCCCATGTCAAGGTAAAGCTCTAAGGAACTCCAGGAAACATCTATGCTTGGTAGAGAACAAACCTGATGAGTAAATGGTCATATATATATATATAGTTCATGGGTAATAATTATGTAGTAGTAATGCTATTATAATGTCATGAAAAATTTCATTCGATAAACTACTAATGGAAAGCATTTGGTTTCCCATCACTAATTTACTTTATGATTATGGATCACAGAATACTAGAAGTGGGAGTTTTTAGATATAATAAAAGTCAAAACTGCTGTGGCAAGAGGGCTGCAAATAGCTTCAAAGGATTTGATTCAAATCCCACATTAGATTTTAAGTATCTATGTGACCTTTGATCAATAATTTAATTGTGCCTCAGTTTCTTCATCTAAAAAATAAATGCATTGAATTGTATAGACTTTGAGGTTGCATCCACCTCTGAATAGCCGATGCTATCGATCTTCACATTTTACAATTTAAGAAACTGAGTCTCAAAGTTTAAGTAACTTTTATAAGGTCAAATAGTATCAGAATCAGGGGCATAGAGCCCAAGATAATTAAAAGAAATTAATCAAAATCAACAAAATAACAAATGAATATAGTAAAATCATACCCAAACCAAAGAAAATGAAAAGTATTACCAGAACATATTATATATGGTTATAATGCAACAAAAAATATCAAAAATAAAAAAAAATCAAAAAGATATTTTAAGCCTCCCCTCCCCAATCTCCACAAAAGAAATAGAATTAGCTGTAAGGGGAGGGGGAGAAAGGAAGCCAAAAAAGAGAACTAAACCTTAATTAATACTTATATGAAATATTCTCAAAATTCTGAGAAATTGGTCTAACAAACTCTTTTATGAACTATATTCCCCATGTCTAGTGAAAAAAAAAACAAATATATTGAATTTCAGACTAATGCTAATGAAATATTAATTAAAAACTTAATTATGAACTTAAAACTTAAAACTTAAAAATGAACTCATGGCAAAACATTAACTATTGTGATTTATCAAAGAAATCATTCATTATAAACAAATTGGATTTCTACACAAAGATAATTCAATCTGAAAAAATAAGAATAATTGATTTTTTTAAATCCAAAATCACATTAATATCTCAATAGAGTTATAAAGAAGGCTTTGGCAAGGTATAATATGTTAAGAACTCTAGAGGTGGAGCCAAGATGATGGAGAAGACACACACTTCATTCTAAGCTCCTCTTATACCCTCACTAATAATTACCAAATTCGGCTTCAGAAATAGTGCTTGACTGGTAAAATCCACGAATACAGAGAATACAACAAATTACCAGTCAAAGATAATCTGCAAGATCATCAGAAAAGGTTCATCCTGATCAGTAGGAGGAGCAAGCCAGCACAGGCAGGGAGGGAGAACCAGAGGCTAGCACACTGAGCAGAACAGGATGGGGACAGTCCCTGTACGGGTGGAGATTTTACAGGGAGGACTCTACCATAGGTAAGTTGCTCTACTTTGGTTGCAAAGTAGTAAATCAGCAGAGAAGTTACAAAAAGACCAAAGGTAGAGTGTACTCCAAAACACGCCAGAATCTAACAGGATCTGGCTACACCCAGCCAACATCAGAAGTGACTCAACACAGAACACAACACAGCTGTGCAATCACATTCTGCAACATGGGGTTTTTCCCCAGGGGAATAACACTTCTGCACACCAGGGGGTCTCTGCCCAGGGAAGCCATAAATATTTACAGCAGGAGGGCTCTTCCCTGGAGCAATAGAACTTTCACAGCCCGCCCTGCTTCCCAGGGCAGAGACACTTCCAGTGTGGGGCTCTTCCCAGGGCATTTCCACAGCTCTGCTTCTCTTAGCAGCCTGTTTGCAGGACAGCTATTGTCCATATATCTATCCCTGATCTGCAGAGGAATCTGATAACCCCCCTTGCCCTGAAGGCAGACCTTAAAGGCTTTTTAAAAAATGAGAAAAAACCAAGCATATGCTAATCATTGACAGCTTCTATAAAGAAAGAGAGCAGGTTTCAACCCCGAGGAGACAAATAGCAGAGAGTCTCCAGACAAAATCCCAAAGGGGGATGTAACCTGGTCCCCATCACACAATGCTCTCCTAGATGAAATTATTAAAAATCTTAAAAGAAAGCTAGAAGAAAAATGGGGAAAGGAAAGAGAAGCTATGCAAGAAAGTACAGAAAAGCCATATAACTCACTTAAAGAAAAATTTGATAAAGTGGAAAAAGAAAACAACTTCCTGAAATATGAATTGGAAAAGATAAAGAATTCCCAGGGAAACAGAATTTATGAATGGGAAAAGATAAAGAACTCCCAGGAAAGTGGGATTTGTGAATTGGAAAAAGAAAATAACTCAGTAAAAAAAAAGATAGTGAAATGGAAAAAAGAATCAATAAAGCAAAACAACTCATTTAAAAACTTAATTGGATATATACAAAAAGAAGTTAAAAAAAAAACTAATGGAGAAAATAACTCAATAAAAATCAGAACTGGATAAATAGAAATGAATGATTCATTGAGACATCAAGAATCAGTCAAGCAAAATAAAAAAAAAATTAAAAATTAAAAAAAATCTACTTGGAAAATTAACAGACCTGGAAAAAAAATAGATCTAGGAGAGCTAATCTGAGGATTATTGGACTTCCTGAAAATTAGGATGAAAAAAGAACCTAGATACTATTTTACAGGAAATCATCAAAGAGAACTGCCCAGAGGTAATAGAATCAGAAGGTAAAATAGGTATTGAAAGAATTCATCAAACACCTTCTGAAAAAGACCCTAAAATAAAAACTCCAAGGAATATTGTGGCTAAATTTCAGAACTATCAGACTAAAGAAAAACTGTTACAAGCAGTCAAAAAAAAAAAAAAAAAAAAAAAAAACCTCAAATACTGAGGAGTCACAATAAGGATCACCCAAGATCTAGCTGCTTCCACATTGAAAGATCAAAGGGCCTGGAATCTGATATTCCAAAGGTGCAAAAGAACTTGGAATGCAGCAAAAAACAAACTACCCAGCTAAGCTGAGCATTTTCTTCCACAAAAGATTTCTTCCACATCTAATGAAACAGATGTATTCCAGTTGTTTCCAATGAAAAAACCAGAGCTAAACAAAAAATGTGACCTCCCCTATAAGACTCAAGAGAATTACAAAAAGGTAAAAAGAATTCTTGAGAACTGTATTTCTGTTATGGGCATACATAAAGAGTCCATGTATAATTTGATTTTACTGATATAATATAAAAAAAGGAAATAGAAATGGAAAGGGGATGTATCAGAAAAAGGGAAAGGGGGGGATAAAAAGAAAGAAACTACATCCCACAGAGAGGCAAAGAAAACCTATCATATCTGAGGGGATTTAGAGAGAGGGAGGATCTTTGTGTGAATCTTACTCTCATAAGATTTGGCTCAAAGAGAAAATAATTGACATATTTGGTTTACAGAGAAGTTTCTCATGTAATTAATAAGTGGGAGAGCAAAAGGGAAAAGGAAAAGAGTAATAAGGGAAAGGTATAACAAGAAGAAGGAATTCAAAGGAGGTGGGAGGGATTCTAGGGAGACCTGAGTGAGGTAAGTGGTTCCAATAAGTTTAATACTGGAAGGGGGGTCAAGAGGGGTATGAAAAAGAAAAGCATAATCTGGGGATAATAAGATGGCAGGAAATATATAATTAGTTATTTTAACCATAAATGTGAATGGGATGAACTCTCCCATAAAGCAGAGCCACATAGTCAACTGGATCAAAAGCCAGAAGCCTATAACATGTTATTTAGAAGAAACACATTTAAAGCAGGGTGACACCTACAGAGTAAAGGTAAAAGGCTGGAGCAGAATCTATTATGGTTCAGGTAAAGTAAAAAAAGCAGGGGTAGTCATCCTTATCTCAAATCAAGCAAAAGCAAAAATTGATCTAATTAAAAGAGATAAGGAAGGAAACTATATTTTGCTAAAGGGTAGCATAGACAATGAAGCAATATCAATACTAAACATATATACACCAAGTGGTAAAGCATCTAACTTCCTAAAGGAGAAGTTATGAGAATTGCAAGAAGAAATGGACAGCAAAACTATAATAGTGTGAAATCTCAACCTTGCATTCTCAGAATTAGATAAATCAAGCCACAAAATAAATAAGAAAAGTCAAAGAAGTAAATAGACTATTAGAAAATTTAGGTATGATAGATCTTTGTATAGAACTAAATGAGACAGAAAGGAGTACACTTTTTTCTCAGCAATTCATGTAACCTATACAAAAATTGACCATATATTAGGACATAAAGGCCTCAAAATCAAATGCAGAAAGGCAGAAATAGTAAGTGCATTCTTTTCCAATCATGATGCAATTAAAAACTACATTCAACAAAAAGCTAGGGGTAAATAGATCAAAAAGTAATTGGAAACTAAATAATCTCGTCCTAAAGAATGATTGGGTGAAACAGCAAATCATAGACACATTTAATAATTTCATCCAAGAAAATGACAACAATGAGACATCATACCAAAATTTGCGGGATGCAGCCAAAGTGGTAATAAGGGGAAATTATATATCTTTAGAGGGTTACTTGAATAAAATAGAGAAAGAGAATACCAATGAATTGGGTTTGCAATTTAAAAAGCTAGAAAAGGAACAAATTAAAACCCACAATTAAATACTAAACTTGAAATTCTAAAATTAAAAGGAGAAAATAATAAAATTGAAAGTAAGCAAAGAACTATTGAATTAATAAATAAACTTATGAGTTGGTCTTATGAAAAAACCAATATAATAGATAAACCTTTGGCAAATCTGATTAGAAAAAGGGAAGAGGAAAATCAAATTGTTGATCTTAAAAATGAAAAAGGAGAACTTTCCACCAATGAAGAGGAAATTAGAGGAATAATTAGGAGCTACTTTGCCCAACTTCATGCCAACAAATTTGATAACCTAAGTAAAATGGATGACTACCTGCAAAAATATAGCTTATAGATCAACAGAGGAGGAAGCAAATTGCTTAAACAGTCCCATTTTAGAAAGACAAGTACAACAAGCTATTAATCAATTCCCTAAGAAAAAAATCCCCAGGATGAGATGGATTTACATGCTAATTCCACCAAACATTTAAAAAACAATTAAGTCCAATGCTATATAAACTATTTGAAAAAATAGGGAATGGAGGAGTCCTATCAAATTCCTTTTATGACACAGACATGGTACTGATACCTAAACCAGTTAGGTTGAAAGTAAAGAAAATTATAGACCAATCTCCCTAATGAATATTGATGCTAAAATCTTAAATAAAATATTAGCAAAAAGGCTACATAAAATCATCCCCAGGATAATACACTATGATCAAGTAGGATTTACACCAGGAATGCAGGATTAGTTCAATATTAGGAAAACTATTATTATAATTGACCATATCAATAACCAAATTAACAAGAACCATATGATCATCTCAATAGATGCAGAAAAAGCATTTGATGAAATCCAATATCCATTCCTGTTAAAACCACTTGAGAGTATAGAAATAAATGGACTCTTCCATAAAATAATCAGTAGCATCTTTTTAAAACCATCAGTAAGCATCATATGTAATGGAGATAAACTGGAACCATTCCCAATAAGATCAGGAGTGAAACAAGATTGCCCACTATCACCATTACTATTCAGTAATGCATTAGAAATGCTAGCTTTGGCAACAAGAGTTGAGAAAGAGATTAAAGGAATTAGAGTAGGTAATGAGGAAACCAAATTATCACTCTTTGTTGATGATATGATTATATACTTAGAGAACCCCAGAGTTTCTACTAAAAAGCCATTAGAAATAATCCACACCTTTAGCAAAGTTGCAAAATACAAAATAATCCCACATATCTCATCAGCATTCTTATATATCACTAACAAAATCCCATAGTTAGAGTTAAAAAGAGAAATTTCATTCAAAATAACTGGTGATAGTATAAAAATGGGAATCTATCTCCCAAGGGAAAGTTAGGAACTATATGAGCAAAACTACAAAATACTTTCCACACAATTAAAGTCATATCTAAACAATTGGAAAAATATTAAGTGCTCTTGGATAGAATGAGCAAATATAATAAAGATGACAATACCACCTAAACTAATCTATTTATTTAGTGCTATACCAATCAGACTCCCAAGAAATTATTTTAATGATCTAGAAAAAATAACAACAAAATTAATCTGGAATAACAAAAAGTCAAGACTTTCAAGGGAACTAATAAAAAAAAAAATCAAATGAAGGTGGCATGGTGAATACATCCAGCCATTCTGGAGAGTGATTTGGAATTATTCTCAAAAAGTCATCAAACTGTGCATACCCTTTGATCTAGCAGTGTTACTACTGGGTTATGTCCCAAAGGGATCTTAAAGAAGGGAAAGGGACCTGTATGTGCAAGAATGTTTGTGGCAGCCCTCTTTGTAGGGCCAGAAACTGGAAATTGAGGAGATGCCCATCAATTGGAGAATGGCTGAATAAACTGTGTTATATGAATGTCATGGGATATTTTTGTTCTGTAAGAAATGATCAGCAGGAGGATTTCAGAAAGGCCTGAGAGACTTACATGAACTGATACTGAGTGAAATGAGCAGGACCAGGAGATCATTATATTCTTCAACAACAATACTATATGATGATCACTTCTGATAACTGTGGCTCTCTTCAACAATGAGATGATTCAACCCAATTCCCATTGTTCAGTAATGACGAGAACACGCTACACCCAGCAAAAGAACTCTGGAAAATAAGTGTGAACCACCACATAGCATTCCCAATCCCTCTATTTTTGTCCACCTGCATTTTTGATTTCCTTCACAGGTTAATTGCACATTATTTCAAAGTCTGATTCTCCTTGTGCAGCAAAATAACTTTATGGATATGTATACATATATTGTATTTAGCATATATTTCAACATATTTAACATGTATTAGTCTACCTGCCATCTTGGGGAGAGGGTGGAAGGAAGCAGGGGAAAAATTGGAACAAAAGGTTGCAGTTGTCAGTGTTGAAAAATTACCCATGTATATATCTTGTAAATAAAAAGGTATAATAGTAATTTTTAAAAAGAGTAATTCTGCTCATGTTGATATGGAGAATTGTAGAACTGGGAATAATCATAATTTCACTACTTATCTTATGAGATTTTTGTGAGGAAAAATAGTTTATAAAACTTGGAAGAACACTTTAAAAGCAACTATTATTTAAATACATACATACATACATACATATATATGTATGTATATACACACTTTACATAGTTTTAACAGTAATTCCTTAAATAAAAATCAATCTAGAAGAGTTTATTAAGTACTTGAAAAAAAAGAACTCTATAATATATATATAAATCCTATAGCAGATATAATACGTTATTGTAATATTCTAGAAGTTTTCCTAATAAAAAGAAGAATAAAGCCAATTTGCTCTTTTTTTTTTCTTTACTATTTGATATAGTTCTAGAAATGGTAAAAATAGTAATAGAACTAGTGAAAAATTAATGGTTGAAGATATTGACATTATCCCTTTTCCTTCTACTTCCCTTTTTTATGTTATATCAGTAAAATCAAATTATACATGTAGTCTTTTTGTATATCCACAACAGAAATATGATTCTCAAGAGTTCCTTTTACCTTTTCTGCATCTCTTGAGTCCTATGGTTGGAGACCAAATTTTTTGTTTAATTCTGGTTTTTTTCCTTAGAAACAAATGGAATTCATTTGTTTCATTAAATGTCCATCTTCTTCCCTGGAAGAAAATGTTCAGCTTAGCTGGGTAGTTTATTGTTGGCTGTATTCCAAGTTCTTTTGCCTTTTGGAATATCAGATTCCAGGCCCTTTGATCCTTTAATGTGGAAGCACCCAGATCTTGGATGATTCTTATTGTGGCACCTTGGTATTTAAATTTTTTTTTCTGGCTGCTTGTAAATTTTTTTCCTTAATCTGATAGTTCTGAAATTTGGCCACAATATTCCTTGGAGTTTTTTTTTTTTTTTTTTGGGGGGTCCTTTTCAGAAGGTGTTTGATGAATTCTTTCAATGCCTATTTTACCTTCTGATTCTATTACCTCTGGACAGTTCTCTTTGATGATTTCTTGTAAAATAGTATCTAGGCTCTTTTTTTCATCATAATTTTTGGAAAGTCCAATAATCCTCAGATTATCTCTCCTAGATCTATGTTCCAGATCTGTCATTTTTCCAAGTAGATATTTCATGTTTTTTTCCCCAATTTATCATTTTTTTGCTTTTGCTTGACTGATTCTTGCTGTCTCAATGAATCATTAGTTTCTATTTCTTCAGTTCTGATTTTTAATGAATTATTTTCTTCATTAGCTTTTTTTACTTCTTTCTATATATGTCCAATTGAGTTTTTCAATGAATTGTTTTGCTCTATGGAATTTTTTTCCATTTCACTATTTTTTTTTCCTAGTGAATTATTTTCTTTTTCCAATTCACAAATTTTGTTTCCCTGAACTTCCTGGGACTTGTTTACCTTTTCCAATTCATATTTCAAAGCTCCTTCCCCCATTTTTCTTCTAACTCTCTTTGGAGATTTTTAATGGTCTTTTCTATGAGAGTTTTATGTAAAAGGGGACAGGTAACATTCCCCTTTGGGGTATTGTCTGGTGACTGTTTGCTATTATTCTCTTCGGGGTTGTGGATCTGCTCTTTTTCTGTATAGAAGTTATCAATCGTCCTTTTAAATTTTTTACTCATTTTTTAAAATCTTTAGGATCTGCCTTCAGGACAAGGGGGTTACCAGCTTCCTCTGCAGAGCAGGGAGAGGTGTAACCCGGCTTCAGCCTCCAAGGTGTGGGAGTGCTCTGAGTGAAAGTTTCCCCTTCCCCCAACTGGAGGTGATTTAGCACGGGCCAAGCTATGGATGTGTCCAGTGGAGCTGTGTGGTTTAGTGACTGCCCTAAAGCTAAAGACTAAACAGTGAAAGTGTAACTGCCCCAGGCCAGAGCCCCCTTGTGGGTCTGTGAGCATTAGCAGCTGACCAGCAAATAGCCCGGTTTGGACTGGAAGTCTCTGCCCAGAAGCAGATCACCCTGTGAAAGTTCTATTGCCTCAAGCTGAGCCCCCCACTGTGTAGAGTAAGGCTGCCCCAGACTGTTGCCCCGTACTACGGGTTGGGGCTGCAATCTTGTGCTGTGATCTGTGCTCTCACTTCTGGTTTGGGGTTCCACTTGGAGCCTCTAGTTCTCTCCCTGCCTGCGCTGATCTTCTCCCTGGCCCAAGGACAAACCTTTTCTGGCGAGATTCCAGATTATCTTTGGCTGGGAGTTGTTGTACTTCTAATCTTTATGAGTTGTAGCAGTCAAGTCTATTTTTAAGGCTGAATATAATATTGATAGTGAGGGTAAGAGAGGAGCTTAGAAAGTCATGTGTGCCTTCTCTGCCATCTTGGCTCCACCCCCACAATGGTTGAAGATATTGAAAGAGGTGACAAAACTAACCCTACTTGCTACCATACTGTTTTTATTTGTTTATTTTTAATTTATGGGATAAAACAAGAATTCCCACAGCAGTGTAATTTTTAAAATGCACAACAAACAAACAAAAAAATATATTATATACAACTTGAAAAAATCAAAACAACAATAATATGAAAAAATGTTCTGTCATAATATTTTACATACAAAATCCTGTATAAACTTTAATGATATTAATTGACAACAGCTTCAGCTAATTTTGAAAATACAAAATAATTCACAAGATGAACATTTCTACATGATAAACAAAATGTGAGAGGCAATGAGAGAAGAGAAAACCTCATTCAACATAAATAGGAAATCAACATCTTGGACACTATGGAAGATATCAGAATATCTTGGAGCAAATATATTCAAACAAGCAATATTTAGATTCAGGTACAAAATTCCTCTTCAAGATATAAAATTCAACTTGAAAATCTGGAGATTTCTTTAATGCCCATGGTTGAGTCAGTGCCAATGTAATAAAAATAAAAATATTTCCTATCTTAATATGCAGTTTTAATGTTTTACCAATCAAACTACCAATGTGATATTTTTATAAAGGCAGAAAAAGTAGGACTCAAAATTTATTTGTAAGAACAAAAAGTATAGAATATTAAGGAAAATGTAAAGTGAAAAATAGGAATTTCGAAACTATAATACATGTATTATATGTGTATGGCAGGAACTAGGCATTGACCCACACTTAACACCATAGACTAAGCTCTCAAACAACATTATAAAGTAGCATTCTTCAAAATTTATTTGCTGGTTAGAAAAATAAATGCATGGAGAAGGATAAAATAAAGAGAATAAAGAATAATGGAATTCAGTAACCAGATGACAGGTTATTAAATAATAATAATTGGATATATAATAATAATAATAATAATAATATCTAATAACCTGATGTTCCCTAAACCCATAAACATAAATTAATTAAGAAAGAGTTTCCTCTTTGCTAAGAGCTACAAGTGGAAAATAGTTTTGTAATAATTAGGGTGAAAGGAACATCTTGCATCATGTTCCAAATCCCAAAATGAATACATCAACTGAATATCATATATGGTAACAGAAAATTAGAATAGAAACATGTCATTAATCTTTAATATTTGTAGCTAGGAGATCTATTCTTAATTAAACAGAGACATTTTGCAAATGTAAAATACAGCTAATTTTGATTAAATCAAATTGAAGAAGTTTTCAATAAACAAAAATAATGGATGCATCTAAGATAAGAAGGAAAATACTTGACTAGAGAAAATATCTTTCCATCAAATATCTCATAAAGATTTTATATCCATACATCCATGAAATATGAGAGACAGAGACAAAGATACAGAGACAGAAATAGAAACATAAACTAACAGTAAACAGTAACATATAAGAACAAAAGCCATTCCTCAATAGAGAAGTGGTCAAAGAATATGAACAAACTCTTCCCAGAAGGAAAATTGTAAATTATTAACAATCATATAAATAACTGCTAGAACCACAAATCACAAATGGTTACAAAAATTTGAAAAACTTCATATCAAGATAAGTAATCAGGACCAGGTAAATAAAATACACAATGATTAGATAAATATAAGTGGAAAGAATTACACTATATAATGAAAACTGAATGTTATGGAAATATAAAGAAAATGCCTTTCGTTTGTGAAAAGCAAATAAAAACAACCATAAGGTTTTACCCTCATACTAAACAAATGAGCAATGATGATAAGACAAATAATAGTAACAGTCATTTTTGGATGAGTTATGGAGGGGGAAAAAGAACACTACTGCTTTATTGGTGGAAATGTAAATTGGTATAATTATTTCCATTCTGAAAAGCAATTTGGAATTATTCAAATCAGGAGACTAAAATATCAATATTCTTTGATTCAGAGAATTTATTACTAGACTTATAGTCCAAGAAAGTAATTGCTGAAACAAAAGGTTTATTCTGAATCAAAATACTAATGCTGGCAATTCTTATGATAACAAAGAAATGGAAACAAAGCAGATGCTTATCAATTAGAAAGTGACTAAATATATTTTGGTACATGAATATAATGGAATATTATTGTAGAATAAAAATGACAAGAATGATACACATAGGAAACTATAGAAAAACTTGAATAAATTCATATCAAGAAAAGTAATCAGGACCAGGTAAATAAAATATACAATGATTAGATAAATATAAGTGCAAAGAACCAAATGTAGTAGAAATATAAAGAAAAAGCTTAGATCCAAAGAAGCAATATAAGAAGAAATCTTTACCTTCTCATTGGCAAACATATGGGTCTAGGAAAACAGGATACTACACATTTAAAGATTTTGTACATGTTAAAAGGTTTATATTAGTTGTTCTTCCTCTTTTTATTACTTTTGAAAATTATGTATTATAAATTATGCTTCTCTGGAATGATGGACATGTGAGTTAGAAGAAAATATAAGCATATGAAACCAAAATGTATCTTTAAAAGTTCATTTAAAAACACCTCACAAAAAATTAATTTTAAAACAGATGTTGGTCAATCCAACAGATCAAGGTTCCTTGATAGATATCAGGTTATATAATATTACCAAAATGACTAAACATAGTTTCCGGTTAAACTCAGACTTTTTGGCTCCAAATACAGTTCTTTCCTTCAAATTTATGTCTTTTTCATTCCAAGAACTTACTATATCTGTCATTGAAGCATTAAACCAGAGTCAGAAGGACCACTTGTTGCAGAGATTGTAGATAAGATTCATGTATAAAGATGGAGTTAGAATAAGTGACTAGTCAACTTCTTGCAAAGATAAGATTCTTAAATTCTGGCCTTATCTTCTTTGCATAATAATGGGGACTTCACTCAACTAGAGACTTCTCATAGTCATGTATACTGATCATGCCACATTTTTCTATTAAAATCTAGGTACTTGGTAGTATAAATGTTAAGTTCCTTGATGGGCAGGAGTTGGCTAAAGATATAGATCAATGTACTTATTCAACAGATGATAGAAAATACAGACTTGGGAGCAATAGCCAGCACAGCAAATATTACAACCAATATCCAAATAGTTCTAAAAAATCTAGAACATGACTGAATCTGATTAGATGAAAATTAGAAGTAATCTGATATAAAATAAACATCTATTAAAGTACAAACTGAGAGAAATACAACAGGAGAGTAATTAGTTTGAAAATATTCATGAGCATTTAGTGACCTGTAAATTCAGAATGAGTCAACAATATGTTTCTATAACAATAAAAAACAAGGCTGTGAGGTATTATGATAGGTATACTGGATTGAAGTTAGTGCTCATGAATTCAAATCTTTACTCTAATGTTTAGTATCTGTGAGGTCTTAAACAACTTACTGAACCTATCTTGATCTCAATTTTCTCAGATAAATGATAAAGTGTAAGTAGATTGTTCTGAAGATTCTTTCAAAAGTCAAGATTCTGGGACTCAAAGACTTTAGAGGTCTTATAATGTTTTCTGGTATTATTTTTATTTGCTGTATACTCTTCCCAGCCTCCCATTCCCTGGAGAATGTAATCACCTTATAGATGGGGCCTGTTTTCACACAATCCATATATCTTCACTATTAAAAGACTGAATGCAGGAAGCATTGAATAAAGGCTTGTTGAATTAGAGTGGATTGGATTACATATAGAAGCATTGTTTTATGCTTCCTAATCCTTTAACAGAATTTTGGGCTTTTTTTTTTCTTAGATAGAAGTGTGTGTGTGTGTGTGTGTGTGTGTGTGTGTGTGTGTGTGTGTATGTGTATGTGTGTGTGAAGGGTAGGGACAGTCATCATTCAAATGGTTTAATTCATGGAAAAAAAGGCTTTGACTCTGAGAAAAATCAGAGACATAGAATGTAATAATTATAACAATATATCTATTGCATAAATAAGCTGAATGTCCAAGAATGCTTTCTATATGATTATCTAGAGTGCCATTATCACATAGCAATTTTGGCAGTTTCTCCATTGGCATAGTGTAGAATGCTACATAGAAGACCAAGCATAATGCAGTAATTATAGAGAAATATTCACTGATTAACTGATTAAAGCTCACAATGAGTCAATAGTGTGGTGTGGCAGCAAAAAAAAAAAAAAAAAAAAAAAAGCTAACAACCTTAGAAGGAATTTGAGAGAGTCATAGTATTCAAGGTTAGGAAAGTGAGAATTACTGTGTGCTTTATTCTGACCACTTCTGGTGTACTAAATTAGGATCTGGAAATCACCTTTAGTAGAGACATTTAAGCAACAAACATTTATTAAACAGGTAGTTTGTATCAGGCAAAATGCTAAGTGCCTAAGTTACATCAAAAAGCAAAAATACATGAAATTGTCCCAGATCCCAAGAGGTACACATTCTATAGACACACACACACACACACACATATACACACACACACACACACACACACATGGACAATACAGTATAATATATAGACACATAGGTTGGTAAAAAAAAAAAAAACCTCATATGTACATTTACACAATGTAGTATAGCATAGTAGTGATTTATTTTTTGCCTTGGGGATGATATTGTCAACAATTAGTGCCTTGTACATAGTTAAGTATTTAATAAATGCTAGCTTGTGTGACTGACTTGTTTACCATTTTTGTCAGGCTGAGAGGTGTTAGGTATAATTTCTAGGTTGTTTTAATGTACATTAAATAGGGGTTTGGAGTATTTTTCATGATTGATAATGCCTTGGGTTTCTTTTCTGGAAAACTGCCTGCTCCTATTAGGCAATGGTTTAGTTTCATAAATTAGAATCTTAAGTGTGTGTGTATATGTACATATGTATATATGTGTGTATTTTCACATACATACAGACATACACACATATACATATATATGTAATAAAGTTGAACTTTATCAAAGGAACTTGTTGCAAAGATTTTCTTTTACCCAGTTACCTGTTTCTCTTCTAATTTATGCTGTTAGATTGTGTAAATTGTTTTTCATGTTATTTAATCAGTTGTTCCTTTTATCTTGTGTAATACTTTCTTTCCTGTTTAATTATAAAATGCTCCCTATTCATAGATCAAAAGGTAATTTTTCTTGTTCCTCTAAATTTTTTTAAGGCTGTAACCTTTGTTTCTATGCCATATAGCCATTTTGAACTTATCTTGATATGGTTTAAATTATTACTTTAAACATAATTCTTCCAGGATATTGTACAGTTTTCTCAAAAGTTCTTTGATGTATCATGATGCATTATTTTCCCCAAATAATCAGTGTCTTTGGGTTCATCAAACAATATTACACAAAAATAATTAGGCAAATATAATATTATACAACTTCATGTTTTATAAATACTATGCTTGATTCTATATATGTTCCTAATCTTTGCACAACTGATTGAACAAAGGATTTTTTCCTTCAAATTTCTTAATCAAAGGGAAAAGAAATTTTTTTTATTTAAAGTTTAAAATCATGTAAGAGTCAAATGAAGTGTTGCTGTTGTTCTTTTAGGGATGGAGGAATTCTAGATATATGGTCTACTTTAAATAAGAAGTCAGTACATAAGGAGAGAGTAAGATAAGAAAAACAATGAATGAAGGGATGAATTTCCTAAAGTTACAGTAGATTTGGAGTTGACAACTCATGGAGTTGAAAAGCTGAATGTAATGGGGCTTACCTTTATAAAGACAAAGGCCAAATAATTTAGTATTGAAGGATCCCAAAATTCCAGATTCTGGGATAAGAACTCACTATTTCATAAACATTGCTGGAAAAACTGGAAAACAATAAGTCAAAAACTCAGCATAGTTTGATATCTCACATTCCATACCGAAATAAGGTCAAAGTGGGTACATGCTTTGGGCATAAAAAGTGATGCCATAGGCAAATTAGTAAAGCAGGGAAAATTTATCTATCAGATCTTCAGAGAAGAGAGGACTTTATGGCCAATGAAGAATTAGAAAACATTATGAAATGCAAAATATATAACTTTGATTATATTAAGTTAAAATGTTTTTTACAAAAAAAATCAACATAAACAAGTTTAAAAGGTAATCATGAAGATGGGGGGTGGGGGGAAATCTACAGTCAGTGTTTCTGACAAAGTTCTCATTTCTAAAATATATAAAGAACTCTGTCAATATATATAAGAATGCAAGTCATTCACCAATTGATGAATGGTTAAAGGATATGAACAGACAATTTTCAGATGAAAAAATTTAAGCATCTATAATCATATGAAAAAATACTCTAAATCACTATTGATTAGAGAAATGCAAATCAAAACAAAAATTAAAATTCATACCTTTCAGATTGGCTAAGATGACAGGAAAAGATAATGATAAATCTTGGGCATGTGGGAAAACTGGAATACAAATGCATTGTTGGTGGAGTTGTGAAATGATCCAATCATTCTGGAGAGCAATTTGGAACTATGCCTAAAGAGTTATAAAACTGTGCATAACCATTGATCCAGTTGTACAACTTCTGGGTCTGTATCCCAAAGACAACATAAAAGAGGTAAAAGTACCCGCATGTGCAAAATGTTTGTAACAGTTCTTTTATTAGAGGCAAAGAATAGGAAAATGAATAGGTATCCATCAATTGAGGAATGGCTGAATAAGTTATGGTATATGAAATAATGGAATATTATTGTTCTATAAAAATGATGAAGATGCTGATTTCATAATAACCTGCAAATATTTACACAAACTAATGCTGAGCAAAACAAAAAGAAATCAGAAATACACTGTACACAGTAATAGCAAGATAACGCAATGATCAACTATGAAAGTCTTGGTTCTTCTTAGAGTTCAGTGATTTAAAATAATCCCAATAAACTTTTAATGAAATATGCTATTTGTATCCACAGAGAGAACTATGGAGACTGAATGTAAATCAATATATTCTATGTTCACTTTTTTCTTTCTGTTTTTTTTTTTTCCGTCGTGGTTTTTCGCTTTTGTTCTGATTTTTCTCTTCCAATATTATTTATAATAAAATATGTTTAAAAATAAATGTACATGTATAATCAGAAAAAATAAAACAATAATAAAAAGATAAAATACTTCTTCCTCAGACACTAGAACAAAAGCAGAGAGAATGAGTTATGATGTGGAGCCATTTTTAATCTATGGGGGGAAAGAGAAGAAGTACCAAATGAGGAATGAAGATTTTTCTCATTAAGGTAGAAGATGAATTAGTTGAGTGGCAACTAGATGGCAAAGTGGATACAGGGTTGGTACCACAATCAGGAAGATATGAGTTAAAATTGAATTTCATATATTTCCTAACAAGTTGACTTTGAGGAAGTCATTTTACTTCTGCCTGCCTCAAGTTCTTCATTCAGAAACATAGTGGGGTTAAATATAGCATTTCTCTCCCTGAGTTGTTTTAAGGATAACATGTTTAAGGATAAGGGGCTTTGAAAATCTAAAGTGTTATATAAATGTCTACTATTAGTAGATGCAGTCTCTTTCAGAGAGGATGGGCATTGGTAGTAGTTTAGGGGGACTGCAAAAAGAAGAAAAGCTTCCAGATTTGAGGACCTGGTTGAGTCCTGCCATATGGCAAGAAACTGTAGTGGGACAAATTGCTATTGTGTGTAATTTTCTCCTACTGGCAATCTACAGTAACATTTGAGTAGAAGTGAAGTGTGATCATAAATCTATTTTAGGGTTAGAATTTAAAAAAAAAAGAACAACTAAGTGGCATAGTAGATAGAGCACTGGCCTTGAAGTCAAGAGGTCAGGAGGAACTAATCAACTTCAGACACGAGTTATGTGACTCTTGGCACATTCCTTAACCCAGATTGCCTCAAAAAAGAAAGAAAGAAAGAAAGAAAGAAAGAAAGAAAGAAAGAAAGAAAGAAAAGAAAGAAAGAAAGAAAGAAAGAAAGAAAGAAAGGAAGGAAGGAAGGAAGGAAGGAAGGAAGGAAGGAAGGAAGGAAGGAAGGAAGGAAGGAAGGAAGGAAGGAAGGAAGGAAGGAAGGAAGGAAGGAAAGGAAAAAAGAAAGAAAGAAAGAAAAAGATTTTTCAAGGAGTGAACATCTGAAGAACACAGTAGATAAGCATAGAAGGTAACTTTCTTTGGCTTCTAAGTCCTAAGTGTGCATTGTAGAGAAGACCCATTTGTTGAATTGATCAATTCTAGTAAACCATTGCATATCTGCCAGTACTAGTCCATTGCATTGGTGATAGTAGATATTAGTTCCTTACTTAGAGTGAAATTCTAAAATTTAAGACTATTTGTTAGGATTTTGCAAATGATTGTAAGCAGTATTAGAATATGGAAGTATGTATAGGATAAAATTTACTTTTTTCTTACTCCATAAAAGACTCTGAATTTTATTCAAGGTCAAATTCAAGGTCTAAATTATCCTAAAAACAGGGAAGAAAATTTTGCAAGCATGAGCTATGTTTTACATGCTATAAAAGGAGAAATTTTAAAATATTCTTATTTCAAATTAAGGAGAAGGCATTTAGATTTATTTAGCAATTATACTGAATCATTATCATATTATCCTCAACAGAAGAGGGAAAATGTCTCTCAGAAGCTAGCAGTAAATTGGGTTTGTTTCTATTCAGTAAATATTTTCTCTAGCTAGAAATACTATTGGAAGCAGGGATGGAGATCACTAAGGTTAACAGCTTGTGGCTTCTTGCCAACCAAATTTATAAATCATTAGTTGTAATCAAGAACATATATCTGAATACAACTTTCTTTTGTTTTATAACTTTTCCTTAAGATTCTAAAAATGTAACAGTCTTCTTCCTGTGCCTCCTCTTTTCTTAAGATGAAAAATGGATAGATGTGTTTGTGTGTATATATATGTATGATATACATGTCAACATATACCTATATACATATATACACACAAATAGTTTGTATATATGGACATTTATGTATATACTATCTATACCTATACACACACACACACACACAGATAATAGCCAAGATTAAATTGGAACTATCATCACAGACAGTTGCTATAATGAACATAACTCAAGTGACTCCTGCAATTTATAGACAAAACTACAGTTTCTCTACTGTAACAGGAAATCCAACAGAAGGAATAATCCCTTGGATCAGATGGATGGATGATAAAACATTTGTTATATATTCACTAAATTACAAGAATTACATTGAGAGCTGAGGATATAGATACCAGCAATCAAATCAGGATAACTAGAGAACAGATACCCTATGCTTTGAACCCAATGCTATTCATAGAAAGGGCAAGAAAGAAAAGAAACTCCAATACTGCTATAGGTGAAAGTGTCACATTCCTGGTAACATTCCAAATTCTTACATTTAATCAGCAGCCAAAAAATGGTCCATGAGTCAATAGAGCAAATAAATCCTATCTAACAATCAACTGCACTTAAGCTACTGGGATCTATTTTCAATAGTTGCCTATAATTCTACTCACAATGATAACTTCAGTTTAGGAGATATTTCTAATCCTCATTCTCTCTTCAAACTATCTCTAAGTGAATCTCATTTAACCTCAGAGGAACATGAGATTTAGACATGGAATGTCACAAAATATAAATATGTAGTATACATATACACTACACGTATAGGAAATGTGTGCATATATGTATATGCACAATATACACAAATCTAATCTAATCTCTCTCTCTCATTTTTTTTTAACAAAGGAGGAAACTATATCTTGATAGTTTATAGAATTTGCCCAAGGTTGGATAACAATAAGTAGGATAGTCAGAATTTCAACTAAGATCTGCATCTCCAAATTCTGTGGTTTTCCACTATTGCCTGCAATCAATGCCCTCTCTATTTCCATTGCTTCAGTTAGGCTTTTGGCTGATTCATGCTGCATTAACCCATATGATCCCTACAGAAATATCCCAAAAGTCTAGGTCCCTCCTTATTTGGGTGCTCAGTTCACTGAAGCTACCCTATTTCCTTCTTCTATGGAGGAAAACATTTCTGTGAACTCCATACTATTACATGATAGTTTCTATGTATTGCCCATAACTATAAAATAACAGGGAAAAATGCATATATCGTTTAAGGAATGGTTGAAATATAGGCCATAAATGTAATTGAATATTATTTACTATAAGAAATTATTACAATAATGGATTCAGAGAAAATTCAGAGTGAAGTGGGCAAACAAAAATAGTTTATACAATTACAAAAATTATAAAGAAAAAAACTTAGAAAAATTTTAAAACTTTGATCAATATAATGAAAACAATACAATTCCAGAGAATTGAACATAAAGCACACTATCCTGTGCTGACAGAAAGATGTTGGGACCAAAATACAAAAAGTGACATAGCAAATTTGTTTCACTCAACTATATATTTTATGAGGGTTTTCTTTTCTTTTCTTTTTTAGTTTGAAATAAGGCAGTAGAAGAGGGAAAATGTAGTGTTCTTCTTTTTTAAAATATAAACATTCTCTGGAAGCAGATTTCTTGGGAGGCTTCTGGAGGCAGCCTTAGTTTCAGTTCTGTATAATAATCACCTCAAATGCAGGTAGGGATTAAAGTCCAGTCCTTTTATTGTCTCTTCCAAAATAGCCTAGTTAGCTTTCCTTGGTTCCAAGAGCTCTTGTTGCTACTCCTTTGCCTCTGCCAGCTTCAGTCTCTCTTCTTCCAAATCTCCAGTTCTACCTGACTGCAGTCTCTGGCTTCTCAATCTCCTAAACTGACTCCTCGCTGAGGCTCCAAGACCTTCTTATATATGATCTCTTAAAGGTGTGAACTCAAAGGTTGACTCCTCCTTGGAGAGAGTGAGATTGTGGGTTCCTGACTTGTGAATCTCCTGGACTTGTGAATCTCCTGACTGAATCCTGACTTGTGAATCTCAGAATGCTAATGTGTGAACTAATATGTGAACGCTTAAAGGTGTGAACTTAAGTACATAAGCATTGTTTTTGTCAATTTCAATGAGTTAGCACCTTGTTTCAAGTCCTGGTCCATAATAGGAAAATACACACACACACACACACACACACACACACACACACACACACACACACTGTGCTGCCCCTTCCAGTGATATTTGTTTTTGGAAGGAGAAAGGAGGGAGAATTAAAAAGCTGAGTCAAAAGAATAGAATCAGTTATAGGTTACAACACATAAATCATGGTGATTATAGCATTATAGAAATTTAGTGAAGCTTTTCTTCCTATATCTATAAGTAAAGCCCAAACAGAAGTCAACCTGTCCACAAAGCCACATTTGCTTCTGAATCTTTTACTGCTATATTCTGAACTTCACAATCAGATAAACAGATGAGCCCATAGAGGTGGGAAGACAAACACGGATGGAGCAGAATTTACTTTCTCTGTATGCTACAGGTGTCAGAGATGCCATTCCCACTCATAACTACCCTTCAGGAATAAAGAAGTATACTCTACCAATGACCAAGATCATCTAGGCACTATCTTTTTCCATTTTCCCCAGACTCCTTTTATTCTTTTGATTTGAGAAGCTGAAAATAATTAAGAGCATTGTCCGCATCACTGGCCATGCTGTGGAAAGTCCCTCTTCTCGAATATTTCAATTTCAGCTAAAAAATAAGATTTTACTACAATAGTCTTTATCTCTTACTACCAATTTCTAAAGAAAAACCTGCATTACCCTTTCCTGACTTTTCTTGACATATATAATTTTTTAATGCATCCAGACTTCTAACTCTGCAAGGAGCCTCTTTCCTCCTTTATTCCTCCTTTCTTCTTCCTTTCCTCCCTCCCACCCTCCTTTTCTCCTTCTTTTTCTTTCTTCCTCTTTTCCCCTTCTTCCTTTCTTCCTTTCCTCTCTTCTGATCTCCCTTTCCCTCCCTCCTTCCTTCCTTCCTTCCTTCTTTCATGTCTTTCTTCCTTCTTTTTGTCCTTTTCTTCTTTCCTATTGAAAATTGAGTGGAAACTAAATGAATTCATGGAAAAGAGACAGACAAGAATTACCCAGAACAAAGGTTAAATGGTTTTCTATCTGCCCGGGAAAAGCTGATTATGACACCAGCAAGATCATAAATTCATCAAACTGATCTTTATTTCCTTTCTAAGAGTTCACTTTGACTTAAATTGTGACCAATACAATAAATAAAGATCCAATTGCAAATCCTATTTCTCCTTGATTAAAGACTATGCTAGTCATCTGAATCTGGGGTTCCTCATTGTTAAAATGAAGATGATAATATCTCTCTATCAAAATCAATCTTTGGTGAGGTTTAGATGAGATCATATCAAGAAAGCATTTTATGACGCTTAAAATGCATCTCAAATGCTAAAAAGGATGATGACAAGCATGATGATGCTATATGTTGAATGGGGTGGATGTGAGCATGTGATTTCTATTGTAATGGAACTCCTATGAAGACAATACATTCCACTGTTAGAAAGATAGCTCATAGTCTTAGAAAATTGTTTGGGAAACTATGAGCTTAAATGAATTAGCCATTGTCACTTAGTATGTGTCAGAGGTAAGCTTTGAACCCAGATCACCTGGCTCCAAGAAGCTTGCCTTCTAGTGTCTATACAATTAGGTATCATAATGGACACAGTGCTGGACCTAAAGTGAAGAATTGGGATAAAAACTAGAACCAGGCATTTACTAGCCATATAACTATTAAAAAATCTTTATACTCTGTTTGCCTCAACTATAAATTGGCAAAAAGGAGTAATAATAGCATCTATTTTCTGTCAAGGTTGTTGTGAAGGTCAAAGTATATAATATTTTTAAATTGCTTAAATTTCCTGGCACATAGTAGGTGCTTAACAAATTGTTTCCTCCCATACTCCCTACTATTTATATTTACATATACTTGTATTTTGATATGGAACACCCATATTCTTCAAACAAATGTTACAAATGCATGGGGAAAAAAATGGAAAATATGCCAGACACTTTGACATTTTCTTTTCCAGCTGGGAAGCAAAAAAAAAAAAAAAATAGGAAATGCTTCTTAAGAGATTTCCAGGAATATATTCTTAGTAGCTTATGCTAGGAGAAAAGCCCTTAAGATGCCACATCAGGTGATTTTTAAAGCAATCCAGGAAAAAGATTAGCCAAATGGGATGTTGGCCCCTTTCCCCCAGCTGTGCACAGCAGTAGCAGGAGTTGATCCAGTCTTTTTCCAGTGGGGTAATTAGGTCTGCCTGCTTCTCTCTCTCCCTCCCAAAGGATTAATTCTCTTCCCAACAGATGATGGCAGCCAGCTTCCATTTCCTTGGGTAGACTCCATCAGCAGACTGATTTCAATTAGAGAAGTGAAGCTCTATTGACTTATCCTATGTACAAGGAGGTGTAGGAGACAGATAACAAACAGGATTACAGCATTAATCTTATGGTCATGGACACTAGAAAGATTTTAAAATGCATTATCTACTTCCCAGAGGAATAACAGAGGAGATTTTTTTCTATTACAATAGACTTAATCTTGATACAAGGTGATGGGTTGATAAATTAATAGACAGCAAAGCCTCATTCCCAGCATCTGTCACCCCACCCTCCTCACGAGAAGAGTACTTGTCAATTTCTGTGCATTGACTGAAACTGTGGTTTTGACTTAAAGATGCCAGTTATCCAGATGTTTAGCATCCCTTAAAACAAATGAATCTCCCTAAAACAGTTGAATATGGAAACACTAAATAAAATATCCACATGTTTGTTGATTTGACACCCAGTGGATGGCTACTTTGGCCTGATGTAGATAGTCAATATAAAGATCCCTTTATCATCATAACTGCAGAGTCAAACTCCCAGTAAAAATTTATAATCCCTAAATTCTTTTTTTTCTATTTTTTTATTATAGCTTTTTATTTACAAGATATATCCATGGGTAATTTTTCAGCATTGACAATTGCAAAACCTTTTGTTCCAACTTTTCCTCTCCTTCCCCCCACCTCCTCCCCCAGATGGCAGATTGACCAATACATGTTAAATATGTTAAAGTATAAGTTAAATACAATATATGTATACATGTCCAAAGTTATTTTGCTGTACAAAAAGAATCAGACTTTGAAATAGTGTACAATTAGCCTGTGAAGGAAATCAAAAATGCAGGTGGACAAAAATAAAGGGATAGGAAATTCTATGTAGTGGTTCATAGTCATCTCCGAGAGTTCTTTCGCTGAACCCCTAAATTCTTAATGAGAAATACGGTATCAAAGTTAGTAGAGAACCTGGGTTCGCATCTTGACTCTGACATATATTACATATATTAGTTGCATGGCCCTGATCTTTTGATGCTCCAGACAATTCTTTACGATGTTGAAATGTAAAGAAGATTCCAACATACATTGATAAAGTCCCTTTATTTGAGTTACTCACTGAAATCACAGATGTGATCCTCCCCTTTATTTGTCTATCCTTATGTAAGAAGAATGTTTCATACCCCTATATTAACAAGTACATAAGGCCTGGCTTTCTTTTTAAATTAATCAAAAAAAGATATAACCTCAATGGAAATAGCATATAGAATTTCTATTTAATCATTAAATAAAAGCAGTTTCAACTCATCATGACAAGCAGAGTATTAGGTTTGGTTGAAAAAACTCAGTATCCTCATGCCTGTGGGACTGTATTAAAATATCAGGCTAAACTGGAATGGGGAATGCAAATATGTAGCATTTTAGAGTATACGGTAGTTCTAGCCAAGCCCTTAAGAGGGAATTGCAGCAGAAAATTGTACCATGATTAAGGGGAGCTTCATGTCATCATCAGGAAATTGGGGGGTGGGAGGAGGAAAAAATTAATAATTGAATTCTAGCTGTGAATAAATCCTTTGCTACTTATGCTTTAAACTTGAGCTCACTTTCTTTTGTAATCTAGATAAATCTTTTTATAATGTGGAATCTGGAAAAATTCTTTTGTAATTTGGAGACTATACTTCCAATGTGGGGAGATGAGATCGGGATGAGGGGAATGTTTTGCACAAATTTTTCATGTTATACCACTTTAGTAAAACCTGTTTCTAAAAAGCTAATTAAGTCTAGATGGTATTAAATCACAGAGGAGAAAGTACATTCATGAGGCCTTGTGGAGTAAAGGTCAGATTTTCTGAAACACCTAGACACTTAATGAAGGAAATAACAGCTCCCCTTTGAAGACCTGACCAGACAGAGTAAACTGCAGTCGAATGGTATCATCAATGGATATGTTATAATTATAGTAGCTGGAAGATTATAAATAAGTTTTTCATGTATTTTTTTCATTTGGTCTTCATGAGAAGTATATGAGGGCAGATATTATTATCTCAATGTTTTTGATGAGAAAACTAAAACATACAGAAATAGTGCTAAAGTTTGGCTCTATTCTTGTGGTAGAGGGTATGCTGTCCCAAGTTTAAAGCTTTTTGTGCTTTTTTTTTTCAGAGCTTTTGGGGTTCTGTAAATTTCAGTTCTTTCTGGGTGCTGTAATCTAAGAAAAGGCGTGGTCAGAGCTCTCTTGGTCAGTACTTTCATCTGTGAGTGACCACAAACACTTTCTCTACTCTGGACCTGTGATCAAGGCTTACAGAGATGAACTCAAGGTACATAGTAAGAATGTGATATACAACTTTAATCTAAGTCATTTAACTTTGTATCTAATATTCTTTCCAAAATAATTATGCCTGTTCAGTTGTTCTTTCTTTTAATTTACACTTTACAATTTTAAAAAATGAAATAATCATCATTACCCAAACTCAACCAATGTTTTACTTTCTGAGTGATTTTGTTCAGACTTCTCTAGCTCCTCTTTCTTGCTATTGTAGAAAGAGAAGTAGCTTTAGAGTAAAAAAAAAGCATATTACTTAACCCCAAAATCTTCATTTTACAAATGATAAAATTGGGACCCATAGATATTAAGTGATTTGTCCAAATTCACAAGATAAGATAGTTTTATTTCAAAGTGGGGCTTTGAGCTGGAAGCCAAGATGGCAAAATAAAATCAAGAACTTGGCTTAAATCTTACAAATTTCCCTGCAAACAATTTAATAATAACACTTCAAAATGAATTCTAGAGCAGTTGAACCATCAAAGGATAGTGTTAAAAAACTGTCCAGTCCAAGACAACTTAGAAATTTGTCTGGAAACATGTCTCTTACTAGGGTGAGAGTGGAATGCAACCCAGCACAGACTGCAACACAATAAGCTAGCAGCAGACCCTGGGAGGAACTGAATTGGCAGGAGTGATTTGCAGAGTCACTCCCCCCAAAATGATAAGGATTTTGGACAACTGGTTAGGAGTTTAAAAGATAACCTTTGCTGGCATGGGATACGGGGTTCTGTTGTATTGCCCATATGTGATTCTAAGTCCTGGTAAGGGAGAGAAGGAGCAGCTCTAGCACAATAGAGAATGTAGCTACAAAGCTACAAGAGCCCTGCTCACAGTTTCAGGGTAGAAATAAGTGTTTGTGGTTACTCACAGATGAAAGTATTGACTAAGTGCATTGACCCCATCTTTTCTTAGATTGTAGCATCTAGAAAGAACTGCAACTTACAGAACCTCGAAAAAAGATCTGAGAAAAAAACAGCACAAAATGTTTTAAACTTGGCACAGTCTCTCCTCCACCACAAGAATAGAGCCAAACTTTAGCATTAAGTTAAAAATCAAGAAATAGGCTGAGCAAGAAACAACAACAACAACAAAGACACACACACACACACAAAAGAAGAAACTGACTATAGAAAGTTACTATTGTGTTAAGAAAGACTAAAAAAAAAAAGTCAAAACAGTGTCAGGCTCAAAAATAATTCCTTAAAGAGCTCAAAAAGAATTTTAAAAAGCAAATAAATTAAAAAAAAGGAAAATTGGGGAAAATAAATGACAGTGATACAAGAAAATGATGAAAAAGTCAACATCTTGGTTAAACCCACACACATAGTAAAGAATATAAAAAAAAACAGAATATGCCAAAGTTTTTTAAAAAGGCAAAAAAATTCATTGATGCAAAGAACTTAAAAAGCAGAATTAACCACATTGGAAAAAGTCTACAGAAATTCACTGAAGAAAACAATTTCTTAAAAATTAGGATTGGGCAAGTAGAAACTAATGATTCCATGTGACATCAAATAACAACAATAACCCCCCCAAAAAAGGAAAGAATGAAAAAAATAGAATACAATTTGAACCACATCACTGATAATTTCAAAATTCTAAACTACCAAAAGCCATGATTTTTAAAAACCCCAAAATCATAAGAAATTATCAAGAATGCTGAGTGAAATGAGCAGGACTAGGAGATCATTATATACTCCAACAACAATACTATGTGATGATCAATTCTGATGGACATGGCCATCTTCGCCAATGAGATGAACTAAATCAATTCCAATAAAACAGTGATGAATTGAACCAGCTACACCCAGTGAAAGAACTCTGAGAGACAATTATGAATCACTACATAGAATCCCCAATCCCTCTATTTTTGTCCACCTGCATTTTTGATTTCCTTCACAGGCTAATTGTACACTATTTCAAAGTCTGATTCCTTTTGTACAGCAAAATAACTGTTTGGACATGTATATTTATATTGGATTTAATTTATACTTTAATATATTTAACATGTATTGGTTAACCTGCCATCTGGGAGAGGGGGTAGGGGAAAGGAGGGGAAAAATTGGAACAAAAAGTTTGGCAATTGTCAATGCTGTAAAATTATCCATGCATATAATTTGTAAACAAATAGCTATATTAAAGAGAGAGAGAGAGAGAGAGAGAGAGAGAGAGAGAGAGAGAGAGAGAAAGAAATTATCAAGAAAACAATTCTGATATCCTAGAACTAGAGGGAAAAAAAGAAACTGAAAGACTCTACTGACCACTTCCTGAAAGAGATCCCCAAATGAAAACTTCCAGGAATAGTGCCACTACATTCCAGAGCTCCCAAATCAAATACATACATGCATATATACATATATAAATAGAAAGAAAAAATGAAATATTGTGAAGTCATGGTTAGGACACCACAAGATTTAGCTGCTTCTGCATTAAGGATTTTTTTTTTAAATAAATAAATAATATAGGTATATATAATATAAATATTTATTTATATATAATATATTTTTAAATAAAAAATAAGTATTTTTATTTATTTTATATTTATACATATGATATAAGGTATATAAATATACATATATTATCTATTATTTTAGAAGGCAAAGAAGCAAGAATTACCAAAAAGAATTACTTATGAGCAAAACTGAATATACTTTTTTGGGGGAGGAGGAGGAGGCATGTTATTAAATGAAATAGAACTTTCAAGAGAACTTCCAAACATTACCAATGAAAAGGCCAAATAGGATATTTGCAGATAAAAGACTCAAGAGAATCATACTTAAGGTAAACAGGAAAGAGAAACCATAAGGCATTCAATAAAGTCAAACTATTTACAGAGGGCAGGGGGAATGATACTTTGGAACCCTTAAGAAATGTATCATTATTAATCCAGTTAGAAGGTAGAAGAATAAGTATGTAGGAATATATAAATTCAAATCTCAATTCAGACACTTACTTGTGTGACTCTTGGAAAGTCATTTAAATTCTTTAAGCCTCCATTTCCTCTCCTGTAAAATGGGAATAAAATAATGTATTGCTATATATATACAAATATATTTTATTTGTTAAAATAATAATGTAAGTGCACATGTCTTAGAAGGCTGTTGTGAAGGATCCCAATGAGAAAACATTTCTAGTACTTTGCAAACATTATATCAATGCTAGCTGTTGTCATTAATTACTTTTCTACTTAGTTAATCAGTAATTTAAATTAAAAGCCTACTCTCAGGTAGATATCATAAGAAATGGAAGTACAAATAAAAAGGAGAAATGATATTTGTTCTCAAGGAGATTGTATTATAAAGGCAGTCATTCATCTAAATCATGTGGGACCTTCTTCACGCCAGGCCTGACACTCTATTGACTGCATCCCCTAGCGGTCCTTTAAAGTACAGTCAGATACAAATGGTATAGCTAGAGTTGAATAGGAAGAAAGATAATGGTGATGATATAACTAAAATGAAACATTTTATTGGAAGAAACGAGTCAATGCCAAATTATACTGAGAAAAGGAAAGAAAAGGAATATTGAAGGTAAGATCATTGTTTATAAATAAGGAGCCTGGTAAGTGGAGGTGAAGTGTTGCTTTTTAAGAAAATTGATGTCATGAGGAATCCATAACTACCCATCTCACTTAAATTACAATTTCAAATCTCCAATAGCCCATAGGATATCTTTATCTTTAACTCTTTTAATGTTTTTGCTTAACAAAGTTCTTGGCACCTGGGAAATAAATAAATGTTGATTAATTTATCAGTTATGAGCACACTCACCTTTCATTTCTTCACTTCCTAAAATAGACTTTGCATATAAAAGTAGCTTAAGAATGTCTGAGTTGAAGCACGTGTAATGAAATAAAATTTAATTAAATCAATGGAGGGGGATAAAAATTAATGCAAACTTAACATTGTAAACACTAAGGAATCTGGAGGTCATGAGGAAAGAAAATTGAGACTCACAATCAGTTAAAATGGGTAGCTACTTTGGTTTTTATTTCTTTTTATTTCTAATTTTTATTTTTATTTTTATTTTAAATCATTTTTTATTTATTTAGTAGAAAATGAAATAAATTAACCTAATATTCCACTATGGTTGCAATATAGAGCACTTGAAAAGGAGTGTCAGAAGATGATATTGAGGGAGGGAATCTGGTTGTTTAGTTGTTGTCCTTCATTCTTTAAGAGGACCAAAATGATGTCATTATATTAGAGTCAAGTTACAGTGTGTCTGATTGTAGCTGATCAGAAACAATATGAGCTCAGAATGCTCTGCCACAGGTCAGGCACAAATAGTCCCTATGAATAGTTGGGATGGACTCTCTAACTTTGCTCATCTCACTTTTATTTTGCGCTAATTCAATTCTGCTTTGCTCATAGAACATAGCATCTTCTCTGATGAGAGCATACCATGATGGCCAGTCCTGTGCTAATGTCTCCCATGATTAAGTCTAAAGTTCTTAAAAGAGACCCTGAAAGTGTCATATTGATTTTTTGGAACACTTTGTGAGCACTTACCCTGTGTAAGTTCCCATAAAATAATCTCTTTGGCAAGCATATATTTGACATTCAAAGAATGTGACCAGCATAAAAGAATTATGCTCTCTGAAACAGAAATGGAGTGTTTAGCAGTTTAATTTGGAAAAGGATCTTAATATCTGGTATCTTATCCTGCCAGGTGATCTTCAGAATCTTCCTAAGAGAATTCAAATGGAAGTGATTTGGTTTCCTGGCATGAAACTAGCATACCGTCCAGATTTCAGAGGCAAACAACTAAAAGGTCAGCACAACAGTTCTGCAGACCTTCAATTTGGTAGTCAGACTAATACCTCACCTCACCTGTACTTTCCTTCAGAGCTTCCAAACACTGAACTGGCTTTGGCAATGAGTGTGTCAATCTCATTTTCAATATGGACATCCCTAGAAAGAGTAGTGTTAGAGCTTAGACATCAACCAAAAAGGGACCTTAGTGGTCCAAATCTCTCCTATCACAGATGAGAAAAGTATGACCAACAGAGGTTAAGGGACTTGTCGCCCAAAGGTGACATTGGTAACATCAAAACACATCACAACCTGAATACAGGTCCTCTGAATTCCAATGGTTTCTAGTTATTTCTCTCAAAAATAAAGATTAAAAGGCTTTCTCAAAATTACTATAATAACTATAAATTATATGTAAGTTCAGTTTACTCATATGAAAAA
Organism: Antechinus flavipes; assembly: GCF_016432865.1. NCBI lineage: Eukaryota > Metazoa > Chordata > Mammalia > Dasyuromorphia > Dasyuridae > Antechinus > Antechinus flavipes. The sequence goes on from NC_067398.1 coordinate 623,442,897, forward strand.
ATGCACAGATTAAATTTTATTTAGTTTCCCTTCCAACTTTAAATATATGGTTCTGGCAGGGGTTAAATAAGGAATCAATTCAGCTCTTCTGAAAGATTCCTATGATCCTTCCATTCCAGTTTCTTACAGTCAAATGAGTCAAATGTGAGAAAAGTAGCTTTCTTCAAATAATTTAATTTGAGATATTATTACCATGAATGTTTTCTAAACTCCTCAATCCTATCTTCTATACATTAAGTTTCTTCAAAAGCCCATGAGAAAACCTGCCCACAAGGAAAGTATGTTCTAATAGTGGGGGAGAATGCACATAAAAGAATGCCATCAAGAGTCATAGTTGTAGGAAAATTATAAATGCTGATAAGGATCTTAGAGGAGTAGACTGATACACTTCTTCCAGGAATAATGACAGCATTTATTTGATCATGATTTCAGAACTAGGAAAAGGAGTGTGGGGAGAGGGAAGGAAAGGAGAGTGCAAAAGCTGCAACAAAAGCTTTTACCTGCTACTACATTCATTGCAATGGCCTGGGGTTATATCCAATCAGTGCAATATTATTCACTAAAAGGAGCATCTGGGAGATTTCAACATGCATGGGAAATTTTTGGTTAAACTAGATTCTTCCAGTATCTTCTCTATCACAATGATAAATACTTTTGTAAGCATACATTTCCCAGCTTTATGCTTCCCTTGAAGTTTATTTCAGATGGTCATTGAATAAGTATATATTACAAGAGTCCTAACAGACATTAAAAAAGGAAGATGCTTTGTTCAAAAGAGTATGTAGGATATAATTTTGTTCCATCCGGTTGTTAATTTATACTCACCAAACAATAAGCACAAAAAAATATCATATGTTCCACATCTTTGAATCACTATGGGTAGTAAAGATAAGGTCCATTGTTGAATATCATTTATTTATTCCCAATTAATACTGTTATTGAGGATGTTCTTAATTTTTTAGAGATGACTCTCTTAAAGATTTTGTATAGATAAAAATATATGCATGGAGAAGTATAAACTTGAAGTTCTGTCATGTTTCATTTTTATCAATAAGATTTGAGATAAAATCATAGAAGCTAAGTTTAATGTTTTTCAATGAAAACATTTCACCATCATAGTTGTATGTCATTGAAACCAGGAGTATAATTGCTACTAAAAAAATAAAGATTAGTATTTCACAGACATCAATGAAAAGAAGCATAATAGGTTTCAACAGGCTGTGATATAAAACCAACAAGGAACTCCAAAGAAGAATATGATTAAAAGATGTCAGGGAAGAATTATATAAGAAAAAAAAAAGATGAACTGGTAACAAGGGGAGACCTGGGGGTAGCAAGTAAACAGCTCCATTAAAACCTTAATGATTAAAGAAGTCTCCAGCCATCCTTTTCTGGGTCCTTGTTATTAGCTTATGGAAGGATATGGATGAGAGTAGCGTAGGATAAGCAGGAATGGATGAGTTGAAATCTGCTTCATGGAAGGAAATTCAAAAATTTAAGAGATCTCAGGTTCATTTGAATATTTGAGCAGTAGAAGTTTCTTAGAATTGAAAGGAATCCCACAAAATAATTTCTACCACTTGAAGGAATATGCTCTTTAGTATTCCTGTCATGGCAAAATCTTAACATTTCTTCGGGCAATCATCTCACTGCTGCATCATGCAGACTTTTTCAATAGTGACTAGTTCTATTTGATAAAAAGTTCTTTCTAAGATCAAATCAAAAGTTATTTCCTTGTGACTTCATGCCATTTGTCCTATTCCAGCTTCCACAATTAGATAAAATAAGTATAATCCTTCAACAAAATAACAACTCTTCTAAACCTCGAAGACATTGTATCTAGTTTTTGGCATGTTCTCGCTCTCATTAGATTTTGAACTCCTTAAGACTAGGTCCCATTTTTGTTCTTTTGCCTTTCTTCTATCTATAATACTTTTGTTCTTCTTTGTCCTTCATCCTTGAAGAGGACCATGGAAAGAGGAAGGGATGTCATAACTTGCAAATGAATTAGATTGAAATAAGGGACAACTATGAAAAGTTATCAACTCCACTCTTTCCTCCAGAGTCATCTAAGTCCACTGTTAAAATATAGGGATGAAGTGGGAGACATTGGCCTTTTTAAATTAAGGTCATTCCCAAATCCCAGTTTTATTGAGACAATGTCATTCCTTGTAAGAAATGAGGCAAATAATAGCTTCTTTTATCTACTTAAAGAAATTCTATTCAGGAGGGCAAGAACCTCAGAGTTTCTCACCAAAACAATTGCTATTTACACTTACTTTGATCAATCAGGGAACAAATGACGACCAAGTGAGGATCAGGCTGGCACCTATTGTTGGCAAATCAAAGAGAGCCAGAGTGATTTGATTTAACACATGGTACTTAAGAAAGAAATCTAGCCCATAAACCCCAAGAGTTTTCAGAGATCAAAATTTATGTGATTATTAGGTAGTGAAATTCAATTCAATTAATCTTTTTGAAAAATTCTATTAAAGCTTTTTATTTTCAAAACATGTTCATGGGCAAAATTTCAACATTGACCCTTGCAAAACTTTCTGTTTCAAATTTTTCCCTCCTTCATCCATACCCTTTCCTAGATGGCAGGTATCCCCATACATATTAAATATGTTAAAATATATGTAAGTCCAGTATATGTATACATATTTATACAGTGATCTTGCTGCACAAGAAAAATTGGATCTAGGGGAAAAAAAAAACCTTGAGAAGGAAAACGAAATGAATGCAAACATCAACAGAAACCCTGAAAATGCTATGTTCTGGTCCATATTTAGTTCCCACAGGCCTCTCTCTGGGTGTAAATGGATCTTCACTGAACAATTAGAACTGGTTTGAATCATCTCATTGTGCAAGAGAACCATGTCCATCAGAATTGATCATCATATAATCTTGTTGTTGCTATGTAGAATGATCTCTTAGTTTTGCTCATTTCACTTAGCATCAGTTCATGTAAGTCTCTCCAGGCCTCTCTAAAATTATGCTGTTGGTCATTTTATACAGAACAATAATATTCCATAAAATTTATATATTATAATTTATTTAGCCATTCTCCAAATAATGGGCTAATAATAATTCAGTTTCCAGCTTCTAGCCACTACAACAAAGGCTGCCACAAACATTTTTGCATGTGTGGGTTCTGTTGCTTCCTTTAAGATCTTTTTGGTATATAAGCAAAGTAAAAACAACGCTGGATCAAAGGGTATGCTGGTTTGATAACTTTTTGAGCGTAGTTCCAATTTGCTCTCCAGAATGGTTGGATTCATTCACAGTTCCACCAACAATGTATCAGTCCCAGAGTTTTTCCACCTCCCCTCCAACATTCATCATTATCTTTTTTTCTTATCTTAGCCAATCTGACAGCTGCGTAGTGGTATCTCAGAATTGTCCTAATTTACATTTCTCTGATCAATACTGATTTGGAGCAACTTTTCAGAAGACTAAAAATAGTTTCAATTTCTTCATTTAAAATTGTCTGTTCATATCCTTTGACCATTTATCAATTGGAGAATGGCTTGAACTATTATAAATTTGAGCCAATGAGACCTTTATCAGAACCTTTGAATGTAAAAAATGTTTATTTCCAGTTTATTGCTTCCCTTCTAATCCTATCTGTATTAGTTTTGTTTGTACAAAAACTTTTTAACTTAATATAATCAAAATTATCTATTTTGTTATCAATAATGATCTTTAATTCTTCTTTAGTCACAAATTTCTTCCTCCTTCATAGACCTGAGAGGTAAACTAAACTATGTTCTTCCAATTTGTTTATTATATCATTCTTTATGTCTAGATCATGAACTCATTTTGACCTTATCTTGGTATATGTTGTTATGTGTGGGTCAATGCCTATGTTCCCAGCAGTTTTTGTCAAATAGTGAGTTCTTATCCCAAAAGTTGGGGTCTTTGGGTTTGTCAAGCTCCATATTACTATAATCATTGACTATTTTGTCCTGTTAACCCAACCTATTGTACTGATCAACTACTCTGTTTCTTAGCCAGTACCAAATGATTTTGATGACTGATCCTTTATAATATAGTTTTAGATCTAATACAGCTAGGCCACCGTAATTTGCTTTTTTTTTTCATTCATTCCCTTGAAATTCTTGACCTTTTGTTCTAGTGGCATAAAGTTGGACAAAGTAACTCCTAATTATTGCTCCTTTTCTTTGGTGGAAATTCTCCCTTTTCATTTTAAGGCAACAATTTGATTTTCCTCTTTCTTTTTTTTCTAATCAAATTAATTAAATGTTTATCTATTTTGTTTTTTTTTCTTTTTTACTTTGAATTGCATTACTCTGTCCTTTTATTTTTAGGATTTCAAGTTTGGTATTTGATAGGGGATTTTTAATTTGTTCTTTTTCTAGTTTTTTTAGTTACAAGACCAATGTACTGATTTTCTCTTTCTCTGTTTTAAGCAAGTAAGCATCTAGAGATATAAAATTTCCCCTTATTACTGCTTTGCCTGCATGCCACAAATTTTGGTATGTTGCTTCATTATTCTCATTCTCTTGGATGAAATTATTGATTGTGTCTATGATTTGCTGTTTCACTCAATTGTTCTCTAGGATGAGATTGTTTAGTTTCCAATTACTTTTTGGTCTATTTTCTCCTGGCCTTATATTGCATATGATTTTTATTACATCATAATCTGAAAGTTTGCATTTACTATTTCTGCCTTTCTGCATTTGATTTTGACGTTTTTATGCCCTAATACATGGTCAATTTTTGTAAAAGGTCCATGAACCACTGAGAAAAAAAGTAATCTCCCTTCTGTCTCCATTTAATTTTCTTCAAAGATCTACCATACCTAACTTTTCTAACATTTTGTTTACCTCCTTAACTTCTTTCTTATTTATTTTGTGGTTCAATTTGTTTTGTTGTGTATTTTTTCTTGTATCTCTCATAACTTCTCCTCTAGGAATTTCCATGCTATATCATTTGATGCATATATGGTTAGTATTGATATTATTTCATTAGCTATGTGCCTTTTAGCAAGATATAGTTTCCTTCCTTATCTCTTTTAATTAGACGATCTTTGCTTTTACTTAATCTGAGATCAGGATTGCTACTCCCGATTTTTTTTTTCTTCTTCGCCTGAAGCATAACATATTCTGCTCCAGCCCTTTACCTTCACTTTATATGTATCACTACGCTTTAAATTTTTTTCTTGTAAACAACATATTGTAGGATTCTGGCTTTTAACCCAGTCTGCCAACTACTTCCATTTTATGGGGGATTCATCCCATTCACATTCACAGTTAAAATAATTGATTCTGTATTTCTTGCCATCGTATTTATCCTAGGTTATGCTTTTCTCTTCCCTATCCCCCTTCTGTCCTCCCCAATATTTTGCTTTTGAAGACTACCTCCTTCAAACAATTCTCCCCCTTTAAAGCTACTCCTCCTTTTTTATACTTTTCCCCTAATTCTTCTGTTATCCCTTCTATTAGTCTTTCCCTTTCTTTTCTCCATTTCCTTCCTACTTCCTTATAATGTGAGAAGTTTCTTTTTGATACCAAATATGTTTGATATTCTCTTATAATAGGTTTTCTTTGCCTGTTCATGAGACATAATTTCTCTTATTTTACCTTCTTTTTCCTCTTCTTCCAGAATGATCCCCCTTCCACCTCTAGTTTATTTTTTATTATTATCATAATAAAATCAAATTTTATCCACATTCTCTAAATATACACATAACAGAAATACAGTTCTCAAGATTTCTTTCCTTTTTACCTTTTTTCGCTACTTTGAATTCTGTGTTTGGAGATCAAATTTTTTGTTCAGTTCTGGCCTTTTCATTAGAAATAAGTGAAATTCACCTATATCATTGAATGTCCATCTTCTTTCCTGAAAGATAATTCTCATTTTGGCTGTAATCCCAGTTCCTTTGCTTTTCAGAATATCAGATTCCAGGCCCTTTGACCTTTTAAGTTGGAATCTGCTAGGTGCTGGGTGATCTTAATTGTGACTCCTCGGTATTTAAGTTGTTTCTTTCTGGCTGCTTGCAATATATCTTTTCCTTGGTACAATAGTTCTGAAATACAGCCACGATATTCCTTGGAGATTTGATTGTGGGGTCTCTTTCAGGCGGTGACTAGTGGGTTCTTTCTATGGCTATAAAATCCAAGCTAGCTCCCTGGAGGCCTCAGGATAAGCCAGAGTCAGGATAAGCAAAAGTCCTTGGGCTTTAGGGGAGAAGTGAAGGAGATGGACAAAACTGCCAGGAGTTTGGCCAAGAATCACTCCTTGATTCTAGAGTCCAGAATCTCCACACTTTTCTCCTCCTCATTCTGCGGCCAAGTGCACTTCTCTCGCCTCTCTCACTCCACCCCCTATCTGTATACACCAAACATCGAACCAGCAGGGAACAGTGAGAAGGGCCATTTTCCCAAACATATGCTAATAGAATCATTTGTTCAATAGGTAATTAGCCTTAAGTGCTCAGTTGTCTGATTCAAGCACACCTTTTAAGTTTCAGCCCTTTACAGAAGGATATTTTGCCTTCTGATTCTAAAATATCAGGGCAGTTTTCTTTTATGGTTTCCTGTAAGACAATTTCTAGATTCTTTTTTTTTTCATCATGGCTTGAGGAAGCCAAATAATCCTTAGATTGTCTCTCCTGGATCTATTTTCCAGATCAGTTATTTTTCCTAGGAGATATTTCATATTTTCTTCTTCTTTTTTTTTTCATTTTTTTTTGTTTTTGTTTGATTCTTGAATTCTTATTGAGTCATTTACTTCCATTTGTTTAATTCTAATTTTTAGTGTATTATTTTCTTCAGTTACCTTTTTTAGCTCCTTTTGCAATTGTCCAATTAATTTTTTTTTCTTCATTGCATTCTTTTTTTCCATTGCTTCTTGCAATGATCGCATTTCATTTCCCCATTTTTCTTCTAATTTTTCTTCTTACTCTCTTTTAAGATTCTTTATGCAATCTTTGAAGAAAGCCTTGTGAAATGGGAAACAGCTCATGTCTCTCTTTGGGGCTTCTTTTGGAGTTGCTTTGCTTTTAGGAACCTCAGGATTTGAGGTCTGTTCTTCTATCTCTCTCCATAAAAATTGTCTATGATGAGAGATTTTTTGTTGTTTTTATTCATTTTTTAAGGCTTGAGGTCTGTTCAATTCAAAGAAGGGATGGCTGCTTTCATTTAATTTGCCCTGGGGCAGTTCTGTTGATGATTACCCAGGCTGGGTAATGGTGGCTAGGTGCAGTGCTCTTCTGGAGCACAGTGGTTTAATTTGCCTTTAGTAGTAAATCTATCAAACCACCTGCTTGCAGGCAGGACAGAATAGCCTAAGAGTCTCACAGAAGATTTTCAGGCTTGTGGAACTGCAATGCTCTAACTAGCTGCCCCAAATCCTTGCCCCATCATCCTGAATTGTGTTCTGGGTTATGTAGATTGTCCCCCTGCCTGATTGAAACAGACCTGTTCTGATGTTCTTCCAAGGTATCTTCTTCTAGAAATGTGTTGAACTCCAAATACTTGTGGATTCATTGACTTCAAAACCAGTTTAGAGGTATAAACTGCTCTTGGTTTGAGAGAAGGTTAGAGGAAGTTTCAGAGAGTCATTTTTGCTCTCTGTTATCTTGTCTCTGCCCCCAGAAGTCAAATCAATTCATCTTAAAGGCAAAACCCACACTTATTAGCATCTAATAAAATGCAAGACTCTATGCCAGTTACTGGCAATTAAAAAAAAAAAAGATGAAAGTGTGACCAAAGCACTTCGCATTCTATTTGAGGAATATAACAGAGAAATAAATACAAAGTAATTTTAAGAGATAATAACTACTATTAAGTGTAGGGATCAATAAAAATTATTACCTGTAGTAGTATCTTTGAAGAAAACTTGGAATTATAAGAGACATATAATGAATGGATATGGTGCAGGTTTGGGGGACAGCTTTGTGAACCACAGAATGGCTCCTGGAAGAGGTGAGTTTCAAAAAGTCTTTGAGAAATAGGTCTAATTTCAAAAGAGATTTAAGAGTTTAATGGATATGATGTGTAGAGGGTATTCTAGAAGAAGAAATAGTATGATCAGAGTTAAGGAAACAATAAAGAAAACCAAGAGATTTTCACCAAGAATGAATGGAATCCCATTATTTTAGTATATTGAATACACTGGAAAAGTCATGAAATTTCTATTTCTATTTCTAAATCTATTTCTCCAATAGATTCAAATTTATAAAAACAAGAAGTCTTTGCCAATAGATTAATAAACAAATGTTAGGATTCTTACAAGATGCTAAGTGAGTTATCTAATTTAGCATGGTACTTAACAATTCTCTAGTTCACTAATATACTTAGTACTTATTAGAGTTCTACAAGATTCACACCTTTAAAGAGAGTATATATAAGCTAGGAGCCTCAACCAGGATTCAGCCCAGGACATTCAGAAACCAGAAGACACAAGCCCACTCTTGGATGCAGAGACAGATTCATTCCATTTTCCACCCCTGTACTGGCTGGAGACATTTGGAGGGAGCTAGAGGCAGAAGCAGAAAAAGACAAAGGACTAGCAGCAAGAGCTCTCAGAACCAAGGAGAGAGATAAGCCTCTAAGAAAGCTAACCGGGCTATTTTGAAAGAGACAATAAAGGATTTGGACTTTAACTCCTGGCTGCATTTGGGGTGATCACTCTGAACTGAAATGAAGGCTGCTCCCAGAAGCCCCCCAGGAAACCTGCTCCCAGAGAACATTATATTTTAGAGAAGAACATTACAAACAAAAATATGAATGAAAAAATCTCTGTCACTAAAAACACATGAAAATGCTTTAAATTATTAATGATTAGAAATTGCAAATTAAAACAACTAGGTTCACCACAATTTTTCTTTAAACAATCACAACTCTGACTCCTTACTGCCACTAATAAATTCAAAATCCCAAGTTCCATTACAGTTCTTCCTTCTTACAGCTCTTCCTTCTCATCCTTCTTAAAAATTCCTATGGCTTCCCCTATGCCCATTGCCTCTTTTAAGAACCTGGCTCCATATTTTACAGGGAAGTATAATTAAGGTTACTATGAACTCCCTTATTACCCGTCTCTTTGTTTCATATAGCTCAGATGTTTTCTATCACAATCTCCTCTTTTACCCCTATTTCAGATAAAGAGGCAATCATTTTTACCAATGCTTGTCTTGCCATATGCATAAGCAATTCTATTCCATCCTGTTTCTTCTGAGAGATTATCCCTTTAATAATCCCCATTCTATCACTTATCTTCAAATTTTTCTCTACTGACTCCCTTGCTTCTTATAAACATGTTCATGTCTTACCCATACTGGGGGAAAAAAACAACTCTTATTTGATCCTTCTAATACTATATGTCTTCTGCCTTTTTGTGGACAGATTCCTTTAAAAGGTCATTTATAGTAGATGCTTGCACTTTTTCCTCTCTCATTTATTTTATAACACTTTAAAATCAGCATTTCATGAAAATTAATCTTTCCAAGGTTATGAATGATTTTTTAATTGCTAAAACCAAAAGCATTAATATATTTATACATATATATACATATATACACATATATACACACATATATGTGTGTGTATATATGTGTATATATGTATATATATATATGCATATATATAAAACTATTATTTTAGCATCATGATTGCATTTTACTGACTCAATTGATCTCTAATATAGTGAAATGACGTTAGCATCCATTGAATGTGTATCTTTTTCACAAAAAAAAATAGTATGCTCCCATGCCATTTTCCTTTGCTTTGGGGTATGTACATTCTTTCTTTTCATTTCTCATTGTCAATAGTCAGGCTTCCACAATACCCACAATATGAAATGGTATTCCTTGATATATGAACATCTTTCTCCTGGCTTCATACAAGGATCTTTTTTGACCCCAAAGTATTTGAACTTAGTAACTGTATTTCAAGGGCAAACAGGGAATGCATTACATAAGATGCCAAGCCTGTAGTCAGGATGATTCATTTTCCTGAATTCAAACTGGGGCCTTAGACACTTAATTATGTGACCCTAGCCAAGTCATTTAAGTTCATTTGCCTCAGTTCCTCATCTGTAAAATGAGCTGGAAAAAGATATGTTAAATCACTCCTCTATCTTTGCCATAAGAACCCCAAATAGGGTCATGAAACATTGGACACAATTAAACAACTATTTCTAAGGTAGTTAATGTTGAGATTCCTAAGTTCTTGTCAATTTTGTCAGGTTTAATTTATCTTGCCTTTATTAATAGTTCAGGAAATTTCCTACCATATTCAGATTCTCTTGTTTCACAACATTTTACTTTAATTTTTTGATGAGGTAGTCAATTAATCTCAGATTTTCTCACTGAACTCATTCTTCAGTGACAGTTCTTTTGGCTTATAAAGAAGTTTTTCTTATTGATCTTAATTTTGCTCATTTGAATTATGTACTCATACTTTTATTACATCTTTGCATTTTTAAGCTCCATCTCTATGAACTTCATATGACCAAATCCTGTACCCATTTTGACCTTATTTTGATATGGGGTGTGAGATGTAGATCTCTGCTGCATTTCTGTCATGTTCTTTTCTTTTCTTCTTTTCTTTGATTATTTTTTATTGATTTTTTAAAAAACATATGCAAGAATAATATTTTACCATTAACCCTTACAAAACCTTGTGTTACAATTTTCTCCTCTTCCCCCCACTTTCTCCCCTAGATGTCAAATAATCCAATATGTGTTAAACATGTAAAACACATACACACACACACACACACATATATCCAATACAATCATATATATTTATGCAATTATCTTGCTGCATAAGAAAAATCAGATCAAAAAGGAAAAAAAATGAGAAAGAAAACAAAATTCAAGCAAACTACAACAAAAGAAGTGAAAATGCTATTTTGTGATTGATATTCAATTTCCACAGTCCTCTCTCTGGGTGTAGATGACTTTCACCATCACAAGATCATTGCAATTGGCCTGAATAGTCTCATTGTTGAGAAGAGCCATGTCCATCAGAACTGATCATCATATAATCTTGCTGTTGCCTTGTACAATGATCTCCTAGTTCTGCTCATTTCACTTAGCATCATGTAAGTCTCCCCAGGCCTCTCTAAAATCATACTTTTGGACATTTCTTACAGAATAATAGTATTCCATAACATTCATGTACTATAACTTATTCAGCCTTTCTCCAACTGATGAACATCCACTCAGTTTCCATTTTATTGCCATTACAAAAAGGACTACCATAAACATTTTTGCACATGTGGATCCCTTTCCCTCCTTTAAGATCTCTTTGCAATATAATACAATAAAAATACTACTGGATCAAAGGGTATGCACAGTTGGATAATCTTTTGAGCATAGTTCCAAATTGCTCTCCAGAATGTTTGGATTCATTCACAATTCCACTACCAATGGTGTCCCACTTTTCACTATCCACTGATAGTGTCCCAGTTTTCCCACTTCCCCTCCAACATTTGTCATTATGTTCTCCTGTCATTTTAACCAATCCGAAAGGCATGAAGGGGTATCTCAGAGTTGTCTTTATTTGCATTTCTCTGATCAATAGTGATTTTTAGAGCACCTTTTCATAGAACTAGAAATGGTTTCAATTTCTTCATCTGAAAATTATCTGTTCATATATTTGACCATTTATCAATTGGAGAATGGCTTGAATTCTTATAAATTTTAGTTAATTCTCTATATATTTTAGAAATGAGACCTTTATTAGAACCCTTGAATATAAAAATGTTTTCCCAATTTATTGCTTTCCTTCTAATCTCTGATGTGTTATTTTCTAGTTTTCCTGGCAATTTTTGTGAAATTGTGACTAAGAACTCACTATCCCAGAAGCTGAAGTTTGGGAAGCACAGAATTTTTAACTTAAACATAGTATGAAATGAGTAAATAGGCAGAATGCATCCTTGCTTCTGTGTTGGCCATGTTGATATGATGATTAAATCTGAGGGAGAAAATGCTGACTTCTTATACTCAAATTTTTATACTTAGGCAACAAGAAATCTTCATCAGTGCTTCCTTGACCCCATGGACTGATTAAGTCTCGAGGACAATTTCAATTCCTTTTTAAGGGAAACGTCCAATGATCTTGGAATAAGGTCTTACATAAGAATAATATAAGCTACAAAGCAGGATTTAAAAATGCATATATTTAATATTTTACTTTCTCCAATTAAATGTAAAAATAAATTTTAATATTCTTTTTCATTTTGAGTTATAAATTATTTCCCTTTCAGACAATGGCAAAATAATAAGACAAGTACAAGTAATATACAGAACAAGAACATTGAGGAGACGATCACAAACTCAAGAAAGCAGCAGACAATGAAATTACTTCTAGTATATAGAATATAGCAATACTATGTTTCCTATGTTTTTGCATAGAATCAATAGCAGAAATCCAGAGATAAAAGAAAATGATTTTAGGAATTTCTTATGCTCAAATGCTCTTGTGGATGTTCTGTTCATAACATAATGCCTGGCACATAATAGCTACTTAATAAATGTTGATTGATCTCCTCAATTTGGGAATTCTCTTCAATAATTATAATTCCAAAGCATTGGTGCCCAACTATCTTGTGCCACTCACATCCGTACTCTCCATCAACTTGTATTATAATATATTTCAGCAAATGACTAACTTTTTCCTAATTATTTTTAGTGGACTTGTCAAAAGTAATATTTTCTCCTTCCTTGATTATCACATGTCAGATGGCAACTAACTGGGTCAAAAAAGAGGTACCAATATGATAAAAAGGGAGAGACAAAAAACCTTTTTACTTATGTTTATTTAAAATTATAACCTAATAAAATGAATAAACTAAAAAAGAAAAGAAAATTAAGAATCTTTGAACCAAAGGGTTTGGAAGTGATTATCGTATAAAATTTTAATCATCATCTCCTGGGATGAAGTTTAGGGAAATATACCAGAATGTTATCATAAATTAGATTGAGATTTCTTACTGAGTGGCCCACATCTTCCAGAAAGTAAAGTCAAGGTAAAGAAAGAGACTATTACTCTTGGTTCTACTACCTATTGGCTAGGAGAAGCTAAAATCCTCATAATAGGTGGATGCCTACCTATCTAAAGAGCAGAAAAAGAGAGTCTTCTGTCACTTGTAAGCAAAAGGTTTCTTTCCCTTTTCAAAGAGCAAGCACTATGGAAACGAGCTTTAGGTGAACCTGAAATAAGAGAGAATATAGTTGTTATCTAAGAGTAAGTCCAGTTAAGTGATGCCCAGTTAAGCACAGGAGTAGTCCAGGCAAGAGTGACTGTTCAGCTTATAGAAGCTGGTTCGTCCAAACAGCCAAGCAACTTGGTACAGAAATAGGGCAGACCAGACTAGGAATTAAACAATAATCTAATTCACATATCATTTCCAGTGGTGAATTTTAAGGACATTTCAAGAGGGAGAAAAGTCACTGAGGCCCTAAATTTCTAAAGATAGGAGAGATGTAAGAGCCCTGCATTTCCATAATTGTGAGTTATCCCAGTTACAAGTCTCTACACATCCTTCTTAGCATTTTACTTTTAAATTTGCACTACTCTTCCCTAAGGATATTGTATGTATTAGTGGGAGAGAATACTCCAGATTTATGAAAGTAATGGTGTAGTATTATTATTATTATTATAATGCTGTTTGAGTAAATATTTTTAAACAATTGGGCCTACTAACTAAATAGTATAGTTTAGTAACAATGCAAAGCAATCTATAATTAAGTACCAAAATAGTTGTTAATCAAACAACTCTGAGATACAACTTCACACTCAACATGAAAAGCTAATGCTAAATGCTGGAGGCTGATCCAGCCATGCTGGAAAGGAATTTGGAAGGGCTAAAACTTGCATATACCCTTTGATCCAGCAGTATCTCTGCTGGGTCTGTATTCCAAATGTATATATATATATATATATATATATATATATATCATAAAAGAGGGAAAGGGACACACCTGTACAAAAAGATGGTGTAGTAGCTCTTTTTGTAGTGGTAAGGAATTGGAAATTTAGTTGATGCCCATTAATGTGGGAATGGTTGAATAAATTATGGTATATGAATGCAATGGAATATTATTGTTATATAAAAAATGATGAGCAGGCTGATTTCAGAAAAGCCTGGAAAGACTTATATGAACTGATATTGAGTGAAGTAAGCAAAACTAAAAGAACATTGTAAACTCTAACATCAAGATTATGTGATGATAAAATGTGGTAGACTTAGCTCTTGCTCTTCTCAACCATGCAGTGATCCAAGACAATTCAAATAGATTTTGGATGGAAAATGCCATCCACATCCAGAGGGAGAGCTATAAAAATTGAATGCAGATCAAAGCACAATATTTTTATCTATTTTGTTTGTTTTTTTTATCTTGTGATTTTTCCTTTTGTCCTGATTTTTCTTTCATGATATGACTAATATGGAGATATGTTTAACATGGTTGCATATGCATACATACATATATCTGTATGTGTGTGTGTGTGTGTGTGTGTGTGTGTGTAACTATATCAGATTGCTGTCTTAGGAGGGCATGGGAGGAAGGGAGGGAAAAAGAAAATCTATGGAATTCAAAATTTTGCAGAATGTCGAAAACTATATTTACATGTAAATGGAAAAATAGTATTGAGATTTTTAAAAATGCTAATTCCATAGGAAGTTCATAGAAATAATATTGAGATTTTAAAAATGTTAACTCCATAGGAGTTCATAGAAAGTCCATACAACTATCAGATAGAGTAATCAAGGAAAACTTTTTGAAGAAAGTACAGCCTCATGAAGGCCTTTAATAATGTGTAGGATTTTGGTATTCAAGAAATTAGTACATTAAGAAGTTAAAACAAAAACATTATTTTGATATTGCAGCTAAAAATATTGTCATAAAGTTAACATTGCTTAATTAGTCTCACATTCTAAGTGGGCCATTAACAGGCAAGACCAGTCCCATAGGAAAATGACCCTCCTGAAGTGTAAGCCTTGGGGGAAAATTATAATCAGTATCTCTCTGTAATTGAGCACTTTCTTTCCTTAGATTTTGGAAGCAGCATGAAGATGATTTACTGATGTAGGAACTGGGTGGAGCAGACCACAAAGGGATAAATAGAAAACATCTGGAATGAACTATTTGAGAGAAGAGTGGGGAAAAAAAGAGTATGGTTTGCAAGTGAAACAAAGTACAGATGATTTGGCTCGATTTAGGCCAAGGCAAACACACACATTAAACATTGCACTTGGCCACAGTGAATGGAGGGAGCAGGAGCCAACATTGCATCAGACACACATTGTGGATGGAGGAAATGAGGTTAGTCAAGACAGCTGGGACTTCAAAGGAGTTGCTCTTGAAGGGAATAGTGGGAAAGGGTTCCCTCTTTGGTAGAATTTGCAAAGTTCAGTCAAAGCCAGTCCAAGAGGAGTATGTCCAGGAACAAGCTCACGAGGGCTCCCTATACCATAAGGGCCCACTCCTTCTGTAGCGTGAGTGTAATTAAAAAAAAAACCAAGAGGAAAAGAAAAGGGAGGGGTCTTTTTTTTTCTCTTTTACTTCTGGAACCCCATATGCACTGGTTTAACACTATTCACAAGGGTTAATAGCAAGGAAGACTAAAACAAGTATGTTTCTGTGGCTGCTCTCTTATGGAGCCTCATTGTGAGAACTGTGTTTCTGTATCTGATTTGCCAAACTTCTGCTTAGAACTATTTTAATGTAAACTATTGGTCTTTTAAAATAAAAGAGCAAGTATTGCTAAAGAACATTTATTAAGCTCCTGTTATATACAATGCACTCTGCCAGGATTTGGCATAAATGAAGAAATTGTAGTGAAGGAGTTTACTTTCGTTGAACAGAGGACCATAGATTTGGAACTATGGGTTATTTTAATGATCATCTGGTCCAGTGATATCAACTAGAAAGGGATCTCTATAGCTACATATTGGTTTTGTTCATTATTAGTTATTTGTTGTTATTAGTCATTTTCAGTCATGTCTGATTCTGTGACCTCATTTGGAGTTTTCTTGAAAAAGATATTGGAGTGGTTTGCCATTTCCACCTCCAGCTCATTTTACAGATGTAGAAACGAAGGCAAACAGAATGAAATTATTTGCCCAAGGTCACACAGCTAGCAAATGACTGAGGATAGATTTGAACTCAGGATGATAAATCTTCACTCTAGGTCTGACATTTTATTCACTGTGCCACCTATCTGCTTACATATTGACTTATAAAACTATAAACAAGTTATAGAGACAGGTATATAAAATATATGTACATATATACTTATTATTATCATCATTATTTATTCTGCTAAGCATTTTCCAACTACATTTTAATCTGGCTTAAGAAATATTTAAGAGTTTTGAAGATTGGGGTTTATGTCACATCTCAACCTGAGTTTGATGCCTCTAGTTCTACCCCTTTATGTTATAGATAAGGGGAAATGACTTGCCCAATTTCATACTCATTGTAATTGGATAAGTCAGGATTCAAATATAGGCCATAGAAGTCTAAAATCCAACAGGTATGTAGTCAATAAGCATTTATTGCATGCCAACTATGTGCCAATATTATTTGAATATTAAAAAGTGCCTAAGAAGAGTATGAAGTAGGCAATGCCCATTTTCCCGTTTTCTTCTCTAAATACTCCCCCAGGCCTGGCATTCAGAGAAAGTACCCAGTACTAAGAAGGGAGAAAGAAGATTGAAGATATTCTTTCCTGCTCCATCAACCCCTTGCACTTATTTCTCCTAGGATGTTTGACTTTTCACAGGGATTGGATGAGTTGAAAATCATCAAGTTCATTCCTCTAACAAGATAAGAGAGCTACCAAGCACTATTTCCTACCCTACATCTATTTCCTGAAGTGTTCCTACATTGTGAGCTGATCAAGTTATGCCATTTGAATACCTCTTGCTTTTTGCACCACAACTCCCTTCAGTTATTGCCAGGTCTTTCTATTTTTCCTACAGCTGGACTCTTTTATGTGTTTTCTCCCCTAATTAGGGAGGTGAACTCTTTGAGAACAGGGACTGTCTAATCTCAATATAAAGAGGAAAATATTTTTACTGCCTTTATCCCTAGTGCTTAGCACATTGCTTGGCACATAATAAACACATAATAAATTTTTTATTCATTCAAAATGTTATGAGATGAAATAAAAAGAGAAACGATTTTCATTTGGAGGAATAGGGGAATATTTCACAAAAGAGATAGCATTTAAACTGGGAAATGACAACAGGTAGGATTTTACAGATGAGGAGACTGAGGCAACCAGGATGAAGTATTTTGATCAGATTCACACAATAAGTGACTGGGGATTTGAACTCAGAAGGATGTCTTTCTCACTACAGGCCTGGCGCTTTATTCATTGTGCCACCTACCTGCCTACATATTGGCTTATAAAACTACAAATAAATTATACACACACACACACACACACACACACACACACACACATATATATATATATATATGTGCATGTATGCATAATATGCATACATATTATTGTTGTCATTTATTTGGCTAAGCATTTTCCAACTACATTTTAATCTGGCTTAAGACGCGCTTAAAGAGTTTTGAAGATTGGGGTTTGTGGCCCATCTGCATCTGAGTAGAGGTAAAGACAGTGGTCCTTCCAAAAATAAAAGAATAATGAAGATTAAAGGATGAAAAAATGCAGAACATTAGGAATCATTTTGAATATAGCCAAACAATAAATTGTGTAATAAATTTTCTCTTTCTATTTTCTCTTAATTTTAAATAAAATTAATTTTTAAAAATAAATTTGATTACAACTTAATTTTCACTCTCAACTAAGATAAATCCTCTTCTTTAATCGTGAATCAGAACAATTGTGCCCAGACTCATTTTGCCATCATCTGGTTTGCATTAGTCAAATACACTGAAATTGTCTGGGTCTCAGATTCTTCATTTGTTAAAAAAAGATGATAAAACCAGATGATCCATAATAACCTAACATTCCATGCTTCTTATCACAAGTTCTTATTCAAGTTGTACATGAGTAGAATGCATTCTCTCTACTTCTGTCAATGTTTGTCTTTTCAAAATGTATAATACTGTTAAAGCCTCTTTCATAATTCCTTTCTTTCAGTTCAGTATGATTTTTCATTCCTTACCTACATGTTTATTTTTTCTTACTATTCTCTTTGATACCTGATTTTATGCAATCTAAAATATCCTCTACACTCATAGGACTTAAAACCAGAAGGAATGTAGACCAATCCACTTATTATACAGAGGAGAGAAATGAGGTTTGGGAAGAATAAGTGTTGTCCCAGCAACAAATAGCAGAGGTATGTTTTGAACCTGAATCTTGTGACTTTAAATCCAGTGCTCTGACCATTGGTCCAACTTGGGCTACATAGTCTATCTATTTGTATTTTTCTTACATTCAATACAGATAGCAAGTATGACAAGGGTGAAAGCGATTTCTTGTATTGCTTTATATAGTCTCTCCAGGCCAGCATAGCAGGGCTCAGTATGTATATAGATAGCAAATTAATTCGGAGAGCAAATGGTTAAAAAAAAGCTATTTCTCTAAATCTAAAAAATGAGGATCATAACTTATTTACAAAGGGAAACTGGCCCAGGCACATTTTCTAATGGGCAGATTTCCAGCATATTGCTGTCAGCACCCACAATGGCTTTTCTAAACTCCTTGGGAATCCAGGGCTAAGGAATTGGTTAATATCTGTTCATAATAGGAGTTGTAAGACTGACAGTAATTCTCTAACCTTGTTTTGACTGGGCCAAAAATCATTAAGAAGCTGTGGATGGTGTGTTTGTTATTATCATTTGCTGAGCAATAACACGCTTTCTTCATCCTGCCCAGGTTCAACAATACAAATACTCAGTTGCAGGCCTATTTGTGTATACGTAACAATACATTATTTTATTCCCATTTTACAGATGGGGAAATTGAGGCAAAGAGAATTTAAGTGGGCTTTACAATTGATTGGATCACAAGTATACATGCATTTTATGACAAGAAGTATGGAGTTGAAGGTATAGTGCTGCCATTGAAGTCAGGAAAAACCTGAATAGGAGTCCAATTAAAATAACTCTATGGCTGTTAAGCAAGGCACTAAACCTCTCAATATTCCAGGAAAATTTGTAAATTAAAGACAAGTCATTCAGTCAACTAGCAATAAATAAGTTTTTAACAAGAACAACAAAAATGTGCCAAACTCTGTCCTAATCTTTGAGGATACAAGTAGAGAGAAGCATAGTCCCTGCCCTCAAGCAAGCTTATATTTTAAAAATCATCAGTGGAGACAGCTTCCGCAAGAATTTCTCATACTAATTGGGACATTTTACACACGCACACACGCACACACACACACACACACACACACACTTACAAATAATTAATTAAATAAGTACTAAATTTAGATTCAGAAAACCTACCTTCAAAATCAAATTTGCTAGTGTAATCTTGGGCAATGCATTTGAACTTTTTTAGGAAGTTCTTTAGGAACATGCTTTAGGAAACATGTTTGTTTCAGAAGTAAGATTGTGGCTCTCCAAGGGCCTGGCCAGATTGAACTGCCAGTAGGATAGGGACCAAGGTGATCACTTATCCATTAAAACTTGGTTGGTCATTAATATCAGATTAGAGTATGTTCAGTTGTTACCCCAGCTTTCTAATTCAGTGCTTTTCTCTACTCTGTTTCTAATTATTTGTTTGTTTCCTGTTATGTAAAATTATGGAGCATCTTTCTAACTTTAAACCCTAGCATTATATCATTCTGGCACAGTTCCATGGAATTTAGGGCTTCTGCTCACAAAATCAACAGAATCAGCCTTAATCCTTGGGAGACAGCTCACAAATATTGATGTGGAATAAACAAAGGTGGGAAAAGGATCTTGGATCCAAGTTAGCAATGATGGTAATAAAAAGCAAATATGCTTAATGGGTATCTTAACACTCAGGGCTTCAGATTGACTGAATTTACTTTCCCAACAATATTGTTGTGATTGTGATCCTATAATTACTGTGATGTAATAGAAAGACTGTGGTAAGTGAGTAGAGCCTTTCTTATTCATTATATTTATGATAAATTTACTAAAATGGATGAATTGTGTTATAGGGCAACTGTGATCTGGAGGTTACTGGAATGGGGCAGAAATAGCATGTAATTTGGTGGAAAAGATAGAGATGTTATAACCAAAGCTATGAAGACTCAAAAAGAAATGTTCTTGCCACCAAACTCTTTTCTGATTCAATGTCAGCAGTTTAGCAGTGGGGAAACATTGTCAAAAAAAAACAAAAAGTACTAAAAGCTCTTTGCTGCCATACCCCAAGGACCCTGAGGTTTTTCTATCTAACCTGCAGCTGAAATTTTCCCTGTGTGTTGTTTCCCTATTAGTGTGACCTTGAGATCAAAGACTGTCTTTTCTTTTTGTATCTTCAACTCATAATGCAATGTTTCACACATAATAAGTGATTAATAAATACTGGATTCATTCAAAGAGTGGTTTGTTGTCTATGAAGAAACTAGAAAACCTATGATTATCTTTGAGGTTTTACTTGTAGATAATGTAGAGAAATTGACATCTTCTGCAATTCTGATAAATATTTTTGTTTCCATAATATTGCTTTTTCATCTGTTTTCTTCTGTTTATTCATTTATTGATTTTCTAGCCTTACTTTCTGAATTAAAATTATGTCTGAACCATTCCTTTGTGCATTTCTGATAGAAATGGCAAAAATTTCATGGCAATGATCAATATTATTTGAAAGCTCAGTCTGTCTTTTATTTATCTCACACTGATTTTTGTGAGCTACTCTCCAAAGTTTTAAGGGTGGTTCTAGATTATCTCATGTGGATTTTTGAGCAAATGTCATTAACTCCTTAGGGTAATGCCATAATGATATGATATTGATGTTTAGAGCTAGAAAGTTGTTTTCTCACTTTACTGAGAACAAAATAACCAAAAAGAATAGAAAGAGATAGAGCACTCTGGTACAGACCACCCCAATTAGGTTTTCCCTGGGTATTACAAAGTGTATAGATATTCTGGACAGTATATCCTGGCCCTCCTTGTTGAGATCTTTGGTTTCTTAACAAGCCTTCAAATAATGCTGACTGTGGAGATCTCTACCATTCTTATCAGAATTGTATAAAACTTTGTATATAGATAAAGTGGAGAAATTGTCTTCTGAATTTCTGATGAATCATCAAACTACAATGGCAAGATAAGATGACTAACAATGGCTCATGAAACAGTGGATGTCCTTTGTGTCTTCAATGACTGATCAAGTTCTAAAATGTTCTATAGTGCCTGCTTCAGCTGCCATCAAACAAATTCTTCTTATCCACACATTCTAGTGGGGAAGTCTTCACAAGAGAATCTTAAAGTAGATGCCTCCCTATTTCACCAACAAGTTTGTGGCCCACTGGTTACCCTCAAACTGATTTAGCTCATCTACTGAGACAGTTTCCCAGGTTGTGACCATTGTGAATGTTACATTTTCTTGAAGCTATAGGTGAGAACTCAGTGCCAGGTAGACACCAAAGATAGATAAGTAGCCCTAAAAAGGCTGTGGAAAGCCTCCAGAGCAGGGATGCTTGTCCTCCTTAAATATCAATATACAACATATATAAGACAGCAATATAGATAGAAATGAAATAACATATGCAGAGGTTTTATATATATATATATGAAATAAAATAAGTATTATATATATATATATATATATATATATATATATATATATACAGTGCTTTACAAACCTTAAAATACTATATAACTACTTGCTATCTGAGAGGTATAAAAAGAGTCCATTATTGATATTGGACTTTACAATAAACATAAGTTAATTTTATTTTCCATGGTTTTTTTTTTCCAGATAAAGCCTCAGTTTCTCCATCTTTTGAAGAGACAGGGCATGATAGTGTTTCCTTTCCTTATTTATTATATTGAAACCAAGAGTCTAAAACAAGCTCCTAATGGTACCAAAAACACACGATGAGAGTAGAGGGATTCCAAAAGACAATTAATGCAATAGCTAAGATACTATTCATGGCTGCTAATTGGAAAGTTATACAGCTTCTCTATCAAAGTATAAAAAATGCAAAATGGGGGTATAAATATTACACTCAGCATGAAGAGATTCGAATAGCCCATTTATTTTCATTCAGTAGGAAAACAACCTGATATAATTAGCTCTCTGTGTCTCTGCTTCACCACCCATGAGTTATGTGGTCATTCTAAATCATGAAAATAAGCTGATTATTCTGTGGCCTACCAGAGTATATCTGAACAAGCTTTTAATACAGTACCTTAACTATCCCAGAGTGAAATAAAATAAAGGGTTAGTTTCTATTTGGGGGCCAATTTTATCTAACTCTAGGCTTATTAAAGTCAGCTACCTTTAAGATATTCTTAATTAATAGCAAAAAGGTGGGGTCACTATTTGCATATAGAAGACACTATTAAACAGCAATAAATTTCAGAAGAAACACACAAAGAAAACACAGATGCAAAGTTATCTTTTTTCCTCTCTTTTCCCAAGAGATAATTTTACTCTTGTCATTAAAATGTTTTAATGAATGAGAGAATACAGTGTTAATCATCATTGTTGTGATGGCTAAGATAATGATTTTGGTGATAATTCTATGGGGTAAAAATGATGATATAATTTTTGGTAGCAATAATAACAGTAAATTCCTTGAAATTTCTTTTTGTAAACACAGATTGTCACAGTTCTTAGAATATAGAAGGTGTTTAATAAATGTTTATTGATTGATTGAATCAGTTTGGGAAACAGTATAGTGATAAAATGAATGTATTACTAATATACTTAAATACTCATTCCAATTCTTCCATGTATTGTTACTTAATCTTGCTTAAGCCATATTATATTTCTGAATCTCAGTTTTCTCATCTGTAAAATGGAGCCAAATTTTCTTTTCATAAACATTGTAAGTATTGAAAGAGAATTCTCAAATAAATCAAGCCCTCATTTTGTGAAGGAGGAAAATAAAGTCAGGATAACATAAAAGAAGCCAATTATGGTTTAAAAACCCAAACTAAAATATTGCCCTCCATTTCAAGCCAGATATTTCTGCTACATACTAAGTCGCTATTCAGGAATATTGTGAAGAAGTATGTGCAAGGGCTTTAAAAACATACCAAGTTAATATAAATGAATGGAGGTAAAGGAAGTTATTTAATTATAAACTGGATACATGCTGTGGCCTAAGTAAATGAAAAGAAAATGGAACTTTTCTTTAAGTATGAAAGGTAAATATTTTGTTGATTCTTTCATTCTTACTTCACAATAGTATCCATGGCTTTCATGTTACATAATTTTCCTTTGTTGCATAATTTTTGTTTTGTTTTGTTATGTTTACAGTTGTATTCTAATTGATAAGTGCAAACTTTGTTTCTATTTTTGGTTACCAGAAAGAGTTCTGCTCTTAATGTTTTAAGAGGTATTGTGCCTTTATTTCTATCTTTAACTGCTTTGGGTTCTAAATCCAATAATACTATCCCTAGATAAAAAGGAGCAAGAGATTAGACATTTTTTCTTGTTTAATTCCAAAATGATATCAATAAAGGTATGATTAGTCAAAAACACCACCTGAAAGACACCTGTTTTCCTATAACTCCATGCAACATTGACTATTACCTAATCTTATTTTTGCAAATTTGTAGGGTGTGAACTTTTGTTTGAATCTCCATTCTATTAAGTATTTGTGATTTCACATTTATCAATATAGTCATTTCTTTTAAAAATCTTAGCTAATTTTTTGGCCATCAACCAATTAGGGAGGCACTTGATAGAAATTATAGAATTATATTATAGTATATGGTATAAGTTATTGACATGCATAATTTCTGCCAAATGAATTTCTAGTTTTGCCATCATTTCTTATTAAAACTAATCATTCTGCCAAAACTTTGTTTTCATGATTATTTCTTTATAATATGAATTTAGATCTGATAATTTCATTCATGAATTTTTTTCTCATCATTTCTCTCAAGATTAAAGATCTTTTATTTGTCCAATTTGATAAAATTTACTAAAAATGGTAAAATTTTTACCATTTCATATAATTATTTACAATATACAGCATGAAATTAAATAATGCTTTATCAAACATGTAAAATTTGTATTATTGTTATTTTTACTTTATTAGCATGGTTCAGCTATGAGCAGGGACTATCTCTCCAATTATTTCTTTCCTTATTTCTATTCTATAATCATATTTACATTCTCTCTTCAATTTTCATGGGGTTAAGTTGCTGAAAAATGTCCTGAAAGTAAAAAAAAAAATTAATGTTAATACATCACACCTTTGGAAAATAATGGGAATGGGGGTTCCCATTGGGGGTTCCACAAAAACTCTACTTTTTTTTCCCAGAGCTCGCTGAAAATACATTCTTCTGCATATAATCCTTTATAACAAAATATTAATTCTGGTAATATGTGTTTTCTAATATAGTGACCATGAAATCACCCATAAAATGCAGTACACAAAATACATTTTGGCAACATGTAAAACATCTTTCTCACTAATAAATCCATAGAATTCTGTGACCTTTTGTGCTAACATCTTAATAAAAAAATCACTTTAAATAAAAAATTCACTGTTCATAACACAAGAAATCTACAATATTATAAGCACTTTTTTTGTGGAGATAGTTCAATTATTTCACTCATGTCTAACTCTTAGTGACCCATTTGGAGTTTTCTTGGCAACTATACTACAGTAGTTTGCAATTGCTTATCCTGTTCATTTTACAGATGAGGAAACTGAGGCAAATAGGGTTAAGTGACTTGCCCAGGGTCACATAGCTATTTAGTATTTGAGGCCAGATTTGAATTCAGAAAATTAGTCTTTCTGACTTCAGGCCAATAATCTACTCACTGTGCCATCTAACTGCCTATATTTTGTGGATACAAAACAAAAATCACTTTGTTGACTGGAAACTTGCAGCTAACAGTGGCTGCAGACATTGGAGCACAAAGTTAACCTCACAGCTTTTTTTCCTCACTAAGTTACAATATCATGCAGCAAATGAACTTAATTTATAATTTTAGAGTAAGACCAGTGAAGTGCCTAATAGGATATCAGTAAATTCACAAACTTGGGCAAATTATACATTTCATTTTTTTCTCTATTGTGCATAGTCATGAATGTGTATGGTTGCAAGGAAAAACTGAAAATGAGATTATTTTACTAATAAAATTGTTCAAATGCTTTAAGTCTTAAAAACAAAAGTATGAATGTTGAGAATTGAATATATCTGTATACCTGTTTTATATTTATATATTAGTTTTAATAGATAATCCAAGATATTTATGAATATTTTAATCATTACAAAGGAAATTTCTATTATAATCAATCTGCCTAGATTTTGTTAGTACTTATAAAGACTAATGTTTTCTGTGCATTTAATTTGTATCTTGATATCTCACTGAAGCTAGTAATTGTTTTTATTTTCTTTTACACTCTTAGTAAACTTTTGTGAGATCTGCAAATAGTAATAATTTTGTCTCCATCTGACCAACACTTAAACTATTAATGTTGTTTAATGGTCCTATTATCATAGCTACCATTTCTAGCATCATCTCAAATAAAAAACTCTTTGGCATCTTGGACAGAGAGAGAGTAGCCACAGATTCAAGGAAAACATTTCAAATTCTATTTCGGACACATACTGGATGTTATTGTGGGCAAATTCTTTAAGCTCCCAGTATCCTAGGCAATCCTTTAAGATCAGAAATTGAATAGAAAGTGCCAATCTATATTGGTGGAAGAAATTCATGAGTAATTTCCAACAATGATGAAATCATAAATCTGGCCAAAGAACAAAAAGAAGATAGGGTAGATAAGGCAACTTGGTTTATCCTGTTTTTGACTGGGAAAGTTGCTCTTGTTTTTCTTTTACAAATCACAGGTTTTAGTCATTATTATCATTAATAATAGCAGTTCACATTTACATAGCATACGAAATTATACAAATATATTACATATGTTATCTCATTTGATTCTCACCTCCAAAAAAGGTACTATCATTACTGTCACCTCGGGGATGAGGAAACAGGAGTAAAGGATTAGTTTAGATAACTTGGCTAGGACCACACAGCTATGTATTGAGATATAAATTCAGATCTTCCTATCTCCAAGTTTAATATTCTGTCCACTGAGCCACCTGAATAATATTCAAGAAAGACCATGCTTTTGATTTTAAGAGACTTTAATGTAAATGAGTATTGTATTTCCACAAAGTTCTTTTACTGCATAATTTGTAGGATGTTTTGCTCTTGATTAATTATATAATTGTTTTCCTAATATTTTTCTATCCTTGTCTCCCTTTTTTGAATATTACTCAGTTGTCCTGTAGATTCATGTGGAAGCCCGAAATCTCCCTCTTTCCATTCATCTGGAAAGAAGGAGAAAAAGAGGAAGCACTTGAGTAAGGGGAAAGGAGAGGAAGGAGGAGAGAAAACTTTCTTCCAGCAGTAGCAGAATCATTACAATTCAGCCACCCCAGTACTCTCTGACTTCTTCCAAGAAAAAAACGCCTTGAGGCCCTGGCTTTTGCTTTGGTTTTGGCAGCAAGTGAGAGTCAAACCCCAAAGCGGGTGGGTTTCCTTTAACTTTCTACTTTGCAGTCATGACCAAGTAGTTTTCTCTCTTTTCCTGGATCTAATAAAGTTTTCTGATGGGTTTTGGATTACTCTCATTCCAAGAGAACCCTTTCTCAGACCTCGGATTGCCTTCATGGACCACAGGCAGCCGCTTGCAATCCATTTAGGGGCAAAGGTCTCCTGTTACACCCACCATAGAAACCAGACTCAGCAACAGGAGGAATGCATTATGAGATGTAATCCAGCACAATCCCCCACAGGATGGAGGCAGTGACCTAACAGGACTTTCACATCTCTATTTCTGATGATGCCATAACACACAATCTCCTTAGCGGGGAAACAGCCGCCCATTCCCAAATGCATCCCTGACCTGCAAAAAGACTAAGAAGAAAATAAAATAATATAGAACAAAGCAATCAAAAAGAACAGCCTGGGAAATACTTTTCTCCCAAAGAAGAGGTCAAGCAAGTTTAAATGCGAAGACTTGACTATCTCCCATTAGTCCCTTCCCCCATTTCAACTATGGTCTTGTTTTTCCACCATCACCAGCCCTTTCCCTCTCACTCTACCCCATGTTTGAATAATGGCACCATTAGATCACATTATTTACCAGGGACAGGAAATATTGTGTATTCTAAAAGCACTTTAAACATAGCTCTTTGCTTCCATGAGCCATACTTCACTGGATTCTACTAATTGCCAAATGCAGCCCTGGAGCTTTAAATTCGAGAATTTGAGCAATTGCAGTTCACATGTGACATGAGTAAAATCAAACTAAATTGTGATACAGGTTCTTTAGGATTTGGATAAACTCTTCTGACTTAGAATTGTGGCATATGGACCCAAGTTTAAGAAATAAAAAGAAAGCATAGAATAAACAACCTTAAATAGGAAAGGAAAGAACATTGACTATGAATTTAGGCATCTGGGTTCTCCGGCTGGATGTGCCACTCAATAACTTAGGCACACTACTTAGCTTCTTTGAGTCCCAAGCTTTAGAAAGGATATGAGATCTGGAGTCCTGGGTTGGAATCTCAGCTCTGCTGCCTTTACATCTGTGATTTCAGTTTAGAGCATTGTACCTTTCTCAGTCTTGAATACTTTATATCAAAAATAAGAGTAATGAAAAGTCTAGTAAGGATGCAGAATTTATTTTTTTTCCCTGCCCAAATTCAATAATAGGTTCTTTTCCATCCTAACCCCTCCCTTCTTTGAGTATATTGAGCACTATTTTTAGCCTCCTTAATCTCTGTCTTTAGGGGGTTTCAATCATAGGAGTGAGCATAGTTTTGATACTGCCCCCAGTTCCACCCTAATCCAATACTAAATCTATGATAATTTGATCAGAGATTAATGATGGTTCTTTTTATCTCATATTTACTAATTAGTAAGAGCTCCCAATTATATCATGCTTTGTAATTACAAAGCTTCTGGCTTACACTTAGCTCTAATAACAGCAATGAAAACACTAACAAACTTGTGTTTATATAGCACTTTAAAATTTTCAAAATATCTTCTCATTCACAATTCTTTGAAGTAGATTTTAGTATTATCTGCATTTATAGATGAAGAAATGAAGGCAGGCAGATTAAATGACTTGCCCTGCAGCACATAACTTAAGTGTCTGACACTAGATACGAAATGAAATCTTTCTAACTCCACAGTCAATGGTCTATACATTGAGCCCATCTAGCTGCAGGATGAAATAACCTATGTATTATAGCTTTGAAATCATCATGTGGCATATATATAATCAATCTGTAAAGATTTTTTAAAAAATATATAGGCACTTATTATAAGTTAAATACTATAATAGGTACTGGGGACAAAAAGACAAAGAATAAAATAATTCTAAGAAAGTCAAGTACATATTTAGTTCTACATCGAGTTATTTTGTAAGTGATTAATACAACATAATTAAGCACAAGGTAGTTTGAGAGGAAAGGTACTAGCTGCAGAGGGAATCAGGAAACAACGTTTTACAGAAAACAGTTCTTTAAGGATTAACAGGTATTTATAGGTATTTAAGTTGTAGATATTTATATTATATATTTATATCATAAATACAGTACATATTTGGATATTGTAAATATACCCATAATTAGGCATATTTAAGGAATAATATAAGTTAGAAATGTTGAAGAAAGGCATTCTAGATAGGCATGATCAGTGCAAAAAAAAATATGGAGAGGGGAGATGAAATATACTATGTGAGGATCAGAAAGGCCAGTTTGTCTGAATATTAGTGTAGGAAGGGTATTTCCTTCTACTAAAAGAAGGAAGTCCAGAATTATTAGTGTAATTAATATTATTAGTAGTATGACTATTATTGTAAAGCTTTAAAACCTACCTCAAAGTTCAATAGAATGAGTACTATATTTGGAATCAGAAAACCTAGTTTCTCATGCCATATTTCTGCTTACCAACCCTGTAACTCTAGAAAAGTCACTTAACCTCCCTTGGCCTCCATTTCCTTATTTGTAAAATGAGATGACCCTGGTGGTCCCTTCCAGCTTTCAGCCTATGATCCAATGAAAGACATCATGAAAAAATTTAAACTTCTACTCATCTCAGTTATTGCCATGTGTGTGTGGCTTCAGTGTTACCCTATCGTTGATTTCCATCTCTTTAGACCTTTCCCCTGGAATGTTCATGGGAGAAAGTTTCCTTTGATTCAATAATTGAGTATTGGTATCAAATCAAATAAGAAACAGAAGGCTAAATGAGATACCCTCCTTCTGACTGGGTCCTAAAATGCCACTCCATTTTCTAAGCAACATGTACATTTTCTTTGTTACACATTGTGACTTTAAAGCACTGATTGAAAGCCCTAGGATCACAGAGTCCCAGAGTAGTAAAGGACCTAAGACACACTCCAATCCCAAACATATCTGATTAAAGATCCCCTTTTTCACAAACCCAATAAGCCTTTGTTTAAAAACCAATGTCGAGGAAGAATTTGTTACTTCCTGTTGCAGCAGATTGCATTACACTTGAATTTTTAGGAAGTTTTCCTTAAGGCTAAATTTGCCTCATTGCAATTTCTATCCATTGTTCCTAGTTCTCCCCTTAAAAGCCAAGCAGATTATGTTCAATCCATTTTAAAATAGTCAAAGACAACTATCTTGTTCCGATTAAGTGATTTCTCCAGGCTAAATATCCCAAGTTGCATCAAACACTCTTTATAGAACATGATCTTGAATGTTTTTGATATCCTTTTTGCCCTCTTCAGTGCCCCCACTGGACTAAATCTATTATCATAAGATTTAGTATTGGTTTAGGATGGAGCTGGGGGAGTTATAAAAACTATGCTCACTCCTGTGATCAAAACCTCCTAGAGACAGAGATCAAGGAGGCTGAGAATATTACTCAATATACTCAAAGAAGGGAGGAGTTAGGATAGAAGAGAACCTATTACTGAATTTGAGCAGGAAAAAAAGTAAATCTGAATTCTTACTGGACTGTTCATTATTCTTATTTTAGATATAAAGTATTCAAGACCGAGAAAGGGGCAATGAAGTCACAGAGATAACAGGCCGCAGAGGTGAGACTGCAACCCAGGACTCCAGATCTCATCCTGTCTGAAGCTTGAGGCTCAAAGGAGCTAAGTAGTGTGCCTAAATTAGTAAGTGACACATCCAGAGGGAGAACCCAGATGCCTGAATTCATAGTCAGTGTTTTTTCCTTTCCTATTTAAGGTTGTTTATTCTGTGCTTTCTTTTTATTTACTAAACTTGGCTCCATATGCCACAATTCTAAGTCAGAAGAGTTTATCCAATGTGGACACTTGGACAAAACCTCCAGAAAGATGATGCCCAGAACTGAGCATAATACTCCAGATGATATGGGGCCAGATACTAATTCTAAAGTGAAGTTTTTAAATTGAATACAGAGACCAAAGGGAGTATTGGATTATTGGTTACTGGGTGAATTTAGCAAAAGTCAATTCACTCAGAGAATTGAATGGAAATCAGTTTGGAAAAAGATGAGATGTCAGACAAACCAAATACAATTGCAAATTTCAAT
Source organism: Antechinus flavipes (assembly GCF_016432865.1). NCBI lineage: Eukaryota > Metazoa > Chordata > Mammalia > Dasyuromorphia > Dasyuridae > Antechinus > Antechinus flavipes. Next base: position 623,473,544 of record NC_067398.1, read on the forward strand.
AATCCAGGTTATAGGCAATGAGGCACTGAAATAGAAGACTGTGAGTGGAGAGAAGGAAACACATGTGAGAGATCTGGGGATCTGGAAATGAAAGGATTTGACACCTGATTGAATATGTGAAGTGAGGGAAAGGGAAGAACTGAACTTCCAAGCTAAGTCACAAGAAGAATGATGGTACCCTTGATCATAAATTCTGAAAAGCAGGGGAGGGGAAAGTTGAAGGAGATATCATATAATGATATCTGGTAAACATAAACAACCATCTGTTCATCTTCTGCAATGATTTTGAAGTGAATAAGGCTTTAACTCACCTTTCTTTTCCTCAAAGCATAAGATCCTCATTTGGAATGACAGAGTCTTATTCAAACTAGCAAAGTGTTTTTCCCATATCCAAAGGGTAGGAAGGTTGCAATGAAATTTGTTTAATGAAGGTTGGAGGTGTATAGCTCTATAGATTCCAGAAAAGGAGAGAGTACCAGCTCTAGATTCTCTAAGGCCCATTTTTTTTCTAAATCCTTTAAACTCCCAAGTACTTGCATAATCACAGAAGAATCTAAGCACCAAGTGTACTAACTTATTGGTTACCTCTTGAATCTCTTTCTTATTGCTGTTGAGTCTTTATATTCTGACCTCTTTGGGGGTTTTCTTGGCAAAGAAACCACTAAAGTGGTTTGCCATTTTCTTCACCTGCTCATTTTACAAATGTTAGGGTCACACATCTATTAAGTTTACACTTGCACTAGTTTAAGTGTTCAGAGAGCATATTTGAATTTAGGTCCTCCTGACTCCACACCCAGTGCTCCATCCATTGCAGTATCTAGCTGCCTCTTAAAGGTCTCTACAAAGTACTCCAGCACTGAGTCCCTCTCTATCTTATTATAGTGGAAATGTTTTATAGATCTTCCTCTAGATTTTATACAGAACTTCTGGGAAAGAATTTTAAAAGCTCAAAGGAATCAAACTTCAAATCTTGGAATTGGCTTTCAAAAGCCTTCATAAATGGATTCTCTCCTATACTTCCAGTCATCTTGCACTTATTTTCATGTACTCTATAATACAGTAACAGTATCTTCTTTATTATTCATACAAGCCAATAGATGTCCCAATTTGGTTCATTTTCAATGGCTGTTCCCCCATGCCTGGAATTATTTCTGTCCTCACTTCTACCTCCTAACTTCCTCCAAATCTCAGCTAAAATTTCACTTTCTATAGAATCCTTTCCCGGTCTCCTTTAATTTTAGAATCTCCCCTCTGAGCTCTCCTGCTATTTACACTGTATATATCTTTTATTGATATATAGTTATTTTATATATTGTCTCTTCATCTGAGCTTCTTGAAGGAAGAGATTATTTTTGCCTTTCTTTTTATCCCCATTGCTTAACACAATATCTGTCTGACAGTAAGCATTTAATAAATGTTTTTTTTTTTTTAACTGACTGGCTGATTAATCAACAAAGAATGGTAACCCACTGTCTACTCTATCCTTCAATACCTATTAGACATCATACAATGCCATTATGTGCCTTTATTCTTGGCAAAATTTCTCTTTGTCCCTGTTTCTGTCTCTCTATCTCTGGCTGGCTGTCTATCATCTGTCTGATGCACTACCTCTCTCTCACACGTAGGCATACACACATGCATAACACAAAACCTATATTAGATAGATCAGATGAATGATAGATGGAGGTAGATAAACAGATAGATAGATAGATAGATAGATAGATAGATAGATAGATAGATAGATAGATGTGATGACCGCGTATTTAAAATCAGCCAGAGTCAGAAATTCAGGTTAAAGGAAAAATCTTCAATCTTTATTCTCAGTAGAAAGAATTCTCAGTAGAGGTGAAGAAGGATTGCGATAGCAATATGGGCAGCTGAGACAGGAAGCCAACTAGCAGAGGGGGATCAGAGGTGAAGGGTGGTCGCGATCACAATGGGAGCAGCTGTGTCAAGACACCAGCCTGCAGTCTCTCGTTCCGCTTCCCTTTCCACTCCCCTGCCTCCACCCACCAAAAACGTCATTTCCTATACAACACATCAGGACTTGCACAAAGAGTGGGCAGGGGCCATTCTTTCTCCAAGCATATATATTAATAGAGTATGGTCCAATTACTATTTAGCCTCACGTGCTTGGGACCTCAGTGCATCAACTCAAGCCTCAGCCCTTTACAGATAGATAGATAGCTGGATTCAGTTGGCTTTCCTCAAGAAGCTTGTATGATAAAAGAAGAGATAATAGACACAATATTCAAATAACTATATGTAGAAGATATATACAACATTAATAGCAGATAAGTCAGAGGGAAGGTTTTAGAATTAAAGGAAATGGGAAAAGGCTTCTTATAAAAAGTGAGATTTTAGCTGAGACCCAAAGAAAACCAGAAAGTAGAACTCAAGATGGAAAGAAGGAAGAGAAGAGAATGGACAGCTGGATGGATGGACAGATGGATGGATAGATGCATGGACGGATAAATATATAAATGGATAGATGCATATGTAAACACTTAGTAAGCTTTTATCAGTTGATGGAATCAGGTGGCCCAATTTGAGACCCTAACTCTTCTACTTACCTCATATATTATCTTCGGCAAGTCCATTTACCTATCCAGGCATCAGCTTCTTCCTTTGTAAAATGAAGGAGAAGAACTGATCCATAAGGTCCTTTACAGTTCTAAATACTGTGCTTCTATTCTCTGTGTCAAATCAGTTAATCCAGCTCAAATCTTCATTTCAGTTTTCTAGCTTGAAGACTCCTAAGGGAATGTAAGAGAGTAGGGCAATCAAAATAATGTTTCTTCCTTGTAGCCCAAACAAGAAAGACAGCATACAGGCAAAGTAAGACCAGACGTTCTGTGATAATGAAATACTATGAGAAGGGTATTGTCTGAATTGTACTGTTCCAATCTTGGCTCTCCTTCAAAATGAGCCTCAGGCCTCCAGGGTTCTGTGCCAAAAGAAATCCATTTCTGCCACTGAAAACGATTAGTGTTGACACTATCATGGTGGTTGGAAGGGAATCCTTCTGTTCACCTTAGGCCTGCCAGCTTTCTTGCTGCTATTTAAGAGACCAGCTGCAAGAATGAATGCTCAGATGTTGGAATTGTTCTAGACCAATTAGATGCAGGTTTGCAATTAGCAAGTTGTATAGAAAAAGCACAGGGTTTCTGAAAAAAGCAAGAAAGGCTGGATTCTAATACTTGCTGTGGAAAGCATAAAATTAAAGAATTTCAGAGTTAGTAGATTCCTCAAAAGATATCTAGTCAAATTTGTAGCTAAACAGAAATATGTATACAGCATCTCTAATAAGTGACCATATTGAAATACTGAGAATTTCATCTTTAAAATATCAGGATTGTAGATCCTATACTATACATGATAATTCTAATGAAAGACAAAGGAGATGGGAATGGTTTAATGGACTAAAATATCAAAATGAATCAATAGTGTCAAATTTCATATTTATATAGCTTTTTACAAATTTTGTATCATTTTATCCTAAAAGCAACACTGGCAAATAAGTGCTATTATTTTTTTCACTTGATAGTATTTTATTTTTTTTCCAATTACATATAAATGTAGTTTTTGAAATTCATTTTATAAGATTTTGAGTTCCAAATTTTTCTCCTTCTGTCACTCCTTCCCATATTAAGGCAGCAAGCAATGTGGTATAAGTTATACATGCACAGTCATGTTAAACATATTTTGACATTAGTCATGTGGTGAAAGAAGAATAGGAATAAAAGGAGGTAAAAAGCACAAGGAAAAAAGTGAAAATATATGCTTTGATCTGCATTCAAATTCCTATGATTCTCTCTCTCTGGATGTAGATGGTTGATCCTTGTATTACTGAGAAGAGCAGTCTATCATAGCTGATTTTCACACAATGTTGCTGTTACTATATACAATGCTTTGGTTCTGCTTGCTTCACTAAGTAGATGCTATTAGTAAATTCATTATATAGTTGAAGATGTAACAAAGGCACAAGATAGCAAGTGGCTTAAGTTTATTTAAACCCAATTCTTCTTAAATTCAGTATTCTATTCACTGAGCACCTAGCACCCATAAAATATAACTATGACTATTTCTAGATTGCTAATACTGGATGTCTACCAGCTTTGAAATGCCAGGAGGCTGTATTTTCAGAACGTGAAAGATAAAATAAAATACATCCAGAAAAAAGGAGACTAGGATGATGAGAGAATTAAAGACAATAGAATTTCAAAATGAAATGAAGGAAATACTCGACAGGAAAAACCTGAAAGATAACATTTAGTGGGGACAATATCAGTCTGCCAATAGACATTAATTAAGCATTACTATGTGCCAAGCACTGTGATACTTTCTAGGGATATAAAAAAAAAGACAAAAGACAGTTTTTTGCCTTCAAAGAACTCATAGTACAAGAGAAAGACAATATACAAACAACTATGTACAAAATATATACATGACAAGCAGGAAATAATCAAGGGAAAAGCATTAGCATTAAGGAAGATCAGAAAATAATTTCTGTACAAGGTATAATTTTAGCTGGGACATGATTGGAACCAGGAGGCAGAAATAAAGAGAAAGAATTACAGGCATGGAGTAAATTGGTGAAAATGCCAGGATTTGGGAAATTATTTGAGGAACAGCAGGATATTATCAGGAGGAGAGTATCAGTAGAAAATATAGTGATTGTGTGTCAAGGTTTGGAGGATAAGAAGACCAAAAAGGTGAAAGGAGAACAGGCTATAAAAGGGCTTCAATCCAAAAAGAGTATGTTGTAGTTGAATTTTAGAGTGATAGGAAATCATTGGAGTGAACTGAATAGGAAAAAAGTGTGATGATATTATCAGGCTCACACTTTAGAAAGATTACTTTGACAGATAAATAAAGAATGGACGGGAAATGAAAGAAACTTATGGCAATAAAACCAGCAAGTTATTGTGATAGTCTAAGCATGAGGAGGTGAAGACCTGCATCAGAATGGAAATGGTGCCATAAGAGAGAAGCAAATGAGATATTATGAAAGAAAAATTGAAAGGTCATGGAAGTAGATTGGATATGGTAGGTGAATCAAAATTGGTGTCACTCTAGGCTTCATACTAGAGAAACAAGGAAGAGGACAGGATTTCAAGGCAAAGTTGTTGAGTCCCATCTAGAATATATTGAGTGTAAGATAGCTATGGAGTGTTTATATTAAGATGTCTAATATATAGTTAAAGATACAAGACAGGGAGTCAGCAAAGACATTAGGACTGGATAGGCAGATTTGATAATTAGCAACACAGAAATAAAAACTGAATGGGAGCTGCTGAGATCACCAAGTAAAATGGTATAGACAGAGAAAAAAAAGGGGGTCAGGGAAGAACCTTTGGATACACCCATAGTAATGGGCATGATTCTGGATAAATGTGCAGCAAAGGAGACTGAAGAGTAGGTACATTGTTAGAAGGAGAACCAAAAAAGTGTAGTTTTATAAAAACTTGAGAGAAAAAAGCATTAAGAAGAAAAGGGTGATCAACCACATTGAAGGCAGCAGAGAGATTCAGGAGGAGCATTAAGAAATAGCATCCAAATCGCAGTCTTGAGTAAAACAAGGGTGACAAATGAAGGCTATTTTACCAAAATCAGAGCTGCATACATATTTATTTGTTTGTTTTTGTTGTTGTTTTGGAGTTGTTTTGTTGTTGTTGCTGCTGCTATTGCTGTTATTTGTTTTTCTGGATTGATTTCAGTGAAGGGGAAAGACATGAAGCTAATATAGGTTTTGTAATCAAAACTAAGCTAATCAACAAGCTTGTATGTCTTTCAAAAGGAGTAAATAACAGGCTTATGACAATGCAATTGTTACTACATGAAGATGTTGTGCCACCATCATCAGTGACTTTGCTCCTACCCTGACAAATTCTGATGAGATTGAAGGAAAATTTTATGAAGACCTGGAGACCTTTATCATCAATATACCAGAATAGGTCAAGCTTACAATTCTGGATGACTTTAATGCTAGTGTAGGCTCAGACTAATAGCCATAACAGGGAGTACTTGGGAGAAATAGAATGGGAAATTACAATAGCAATGATTACTTACTACTGAAGACTTGTATATCCCATGACTTTCTCACCAATAACACTGTATTCTGCTTACCTAAATAGAATAAACTTTATGGATACACTCTCACAGTGAACATTATATGATTGTGAGGAGAAGAAATAAATAAGATATGAGAGTGACGAAGGCAATGTGTGGTGCAGATTGCTGGACTAACAAAAGACTTATCCTCTCCAAGATGAATATTTGCATTCATGAAAAACAGAGGCCTCAAGCAAAAAAAAAAGAAAGAAAGAAAGAAAGAGAGAGAGAGAGAGAGAGAGAGAGAAAGAAAGAAAGAAAAAGAAAAAGAAAAAAACTATGAGAAGAATTAATGTCAACATATTATACCACTTTACTGAGTTTGAAAAGTCTGTTGTTAACCTGGAAGGAAAGTTGGCAATAGTGGAATAGAAAAGTTGTAGACAGCTTTCATAGATTTGCATAGATAGCACTACATTTTCTCATCTGGATCAGAACATTCACAAACATCAATTTTGATGTTTTGGTCTGATGAAAATGATAATGAAATTCAGAAACTGCTAAATGACAAACTAGAAGTCCATAGGGTTTATCAGGAGAATAGTTCATCCATCTCTAAGAAAGCAGTATTTAGTTCCATCAGAAAGTAAAGTATAAGTGAAGCTTAGAGAGACATAGAATTCTTGGCTCAGTAAGAAAACAGATGAAATTCAGTTTTTGCTGATAGTAACAATGCAAAGTGCTTTTATAATGCCCTGAAGTATTTTTTATGGGCCAAAGGCCTATGGTACATTTCAACTACTCATCACTGATGAAGATACATTGATTAGTGATAGGGGAATATGATCCTAGAAAGATGAAACTGGAACACAGCCATAATGTTCTCAATAAACTATCCATTGTCAATCAATGGTGAAGCCATTGACCATTTAACTCAGGTTAATGTCAGTCCTTTTCTAACTGAAGTTCCAATGAAGAAGAGATTTTCAATGCTATTAGACTGCTTTCAAGTAGCAAAGCACCTGGTGCTGACTGTATTCCAGCTGAGATTTAAAAGTTGGTGAGGGTTATCACTCGTACAAAATTTGCCTAAATTTTTCCAGGTTATATGATAAGAGGAGGCTATATTTCAGGAGTTCAAGATGCCTCCACTGTTTATCAGTATAAAGGTCAAAGTAATAACAGTTTTCTGTAACAATCATAGGGGATGGATTCTCTTAGTCATTGCTGGCAAGATTCTTGCCAGAATCCTCCTAAATAAGTTGATTTTTCAAGTGGAATATAATCAATGTACCTGAGAGCTAGTATAGCTTTCAAAAAGAGCAAATTAATCATTGATATGTTGTTTTCTGCCCAAAACCTTCAAGAGAAATGCCAGAACAGACATATATTCACCATTTGTAGATCTGAACAAGGTTTTTGATACTGTCAGTCATTAGGACTTATGAAAAATTATGCCAAAATTTGGTTGCCCCAAAATGGCATACTTGCCCAGCTCTGGGTAAAGGATGATTCTCACATTTTCCCAGTCATCATTGAAGTGTAACAAGGCTGTGTGCTTGCTACCATGCTTTTTATCAAGATGTTTTAGTCATGTTGTCAAATGTCTTCAATAAAGATAAACCCTGCATCAAGTTCAGCTATCACACTGAAGTTAAATTCTTCAACTTGTAAAGGCTTTAAGGCAAGACCAAATTGAGGGAGTGTTAGTAGATGAGTTTTTGGTTGTAGATGATTGTGCACTGAATATAGTTTCTAAAGTTGAGATGCAACAAAGTATGGATTGAGTATCTGATTCTTATGTTAATTTTGTCCTAACAATCAATGCAGGACTTCCGGCCAATATGGTGGAGCGGAGGCACACAGCTGTGTAAGTTCCTCATTTTCTCTCAGAATCCATTTCATTACAAGCCTCTGAATTAATGCTTGACTGAAAAAAAAAAAAGAAAGAAAAAAACAACCCACAAATAGTTACCAAGATAAGACATCTTGAAATTCACCAGGAAAGGTCTGTTTTTGCTCAAGGGCAGGGACTGTTTTAGATCCGGTGCAGGCTGAGGTCAAGCAGCTCACAACCGAGCAGACTGGAGGGAGATGGGGTGTGATCTTGGCTACCTCTGTGGGGAGAGCTTTGCTACAGGATTGAATACTTTGCCCTGGCAGTGAGCCAGCAGACAAATAGAGAAGCTAAAAACACTGGGGGTGAAGAATACAACCCGGAACAGCTGGAGTCTCTTGGGACCTGGCCACCCCTTCCCCATAGTGTCTCAGCACACTCTCGGAGTCTCAGAGCACAGGCATAACACAGCCACCTCTGTCCTATTAGGGCCTTGCTGTTGCCCCCACAGTCTGTAGAGGAAACTCAGTAACACGACCCAGCCCAAAAAAGAAAAAAAAAAAAAAAAAGCAGATTCCATTTGGGGTTTTTTTTTTCTTTTTTTTTCATTGCTACTTTGTCTCTTATTCTTCTCTGACAAAATGAGCAAAAAATTGAAAAGGACCTTAACCATTGACAGCTTCTCTACGGATAGAGAGCAGACTTTAAACCCTAAGGAGACTAAAAACAGACTGGCTCCAGCTGAATCCCCAAAGGAAGAGATCATCTGGTCCTCAACACAGAAGAATGTCATAAAAGAAATTAAAAAGGCTCTCACAAGAAAGCTAGAAGAAAAATGGGAAAAGGAAAGGGAGGCTTGGCAAGAGAGTCTGGAGAAGTCATCCCACTCATTTAAAGACAGAGTGGATAAAGAAATCAAATCCTTGAAAAATAGGATTGGTAAACTGGAAACAGAAAATAACTCTCTGAAAAATAAAATTGGCGAAATGGAAAAAAATTCCATAGAACAAAACAACTCACTTGGACAATAAGAAAAAGATATAAAAAAAGTGAGTGAAGAAAATACTTCATTGAAAATCAGAAACAAACAAATAGAATTGAATGATCGAGGAGACAACAAGAAATAGCCAAGCAAAACCAAAAAAAATCAAACAATGGAAAAAAATGTGAAATGCCTTCTTGGGAAAACAACAGACCTGGAATATAGATCTAGGAGAGACAATGTGAGAATTATTGGACTCCCAGAAAAACATGATGAAACAAAGAGCCTGGACACTATTTTCCAGGAAATTATCAAAGAGAACTGCCCAGAAGTCATAGAAACAGAGGGTAAAATAAACATTGAAAGAATTCCTCTATCACCTATTGAACGTAATCCTAAAATCAAAACACCAAGAAATATAGTGGCCAAATGGCAGAACCCTCAGACGAAGGAAAAAATAATGCAAGTGGCTAGAAAAAGCCAATTCAAATATAGAGGAGCCCCAATAAGGATTACCCAGGATCTAGCAGCATCCACATTAAAAGATCAAAAGGTCTGGAATATGGTATTCCGAAAGGCTAAGGAACTTGGTATGCAACCAAAAATAACTTACCCAGCCAGAATGAGCATCTTTTTCCAGGGAAGAAGATGGACATTCAACAAAATAAGCGAATTTCACCTTTTTTTAATGAAAAAAACAGATCTTAACAAAAAGTTTGATCTACAAATATAGAACTCAAGAGAAACTTAAAAAGGTGAAAATAAATCTTGGGAACTATATTTCTGCTATAAAGATGTATAAAGAATACATGTATACCTTGTTCTAGACACTAGAGGTAGAAAGGACATTGTACCAGAAAAGGGGCAAAGTAGGGGTACTACATCTCATGAAGAAGCAAAGGAAACCTATTTTATCTGAGAGAAAGAATGGAAGGGGATGAATATAGTGGGTATCTTACTGCCATCAGAATTGGCTTTAAGAGAAAAATTTTAGATATATTCAATTTATGGTGAAACTTCTCCCACCACATTGAAAAGTGAAAAGGAAAAAGTGAAAATGGAAGGAATAAGCTAAGTGGAAGGGAATACGGAAACTGTGATGGAAAGGAGTAAGATGGGGGAGAAACTCTAAAGTGGAGGCAGGGATACTAAAAAGGGAGGGCTGTAAGAAGCAAGTGGCACTCACAAATTTAATATTGGGGAAGGGGAGAAGGGGAAAAGAAGGGAGAAAAGCATAAACAGGGGTTAACAAGATGGAAAGTAATACAGAATTGGTCATTTTTACCATAAATGTGAACGGGGTAAACACCCCCAATAAAAAGGAAGCGGTTAGCAGAATGGATTAAAAGCCAGAATCCTACAATATGTTTTTTACAGGAAGCATACCTGAAACAGGGAGATATATACAGAGTAAAGGTAAAAAGTTGGAGCAGAATCTCCTATACTTCCAGTGAAGTAAAAAAAGCAGGGGTAGCCATCCTGATCTCAGATCAAGCAAAAGCAAAAATTGATCTAATTAAAAGAGGTAAGGAAGGGCACTATATCTTGCTTATGGGTAGCATAGACAATGAAGCAAAATTAAACATATATGCACCAAGTGGTGTAGCATCTAAATTCTTTAAAAGGGAAATTAAGAGAGCTGCAAGAAGAAATAGACAGCAAAAGTATAATAGTGGGAGATCTCAACCTTGAACTCTCAGAATTAGATAAATCAAACCACAAAATAAATAAGAAGTCAAAGAGATAAATAGAATACTAGAAAAGTTAGATATGATAGATCTCTGAAGAAAACTAAATGGAGACAGAAAGGAGTACACTTTCTTTTCAGCAGTTCATGGAACCTATACAAAAATTGACCATATATTAGGACATAAAAACCTCCAACTCAAATGCAGTAAGGCAGAAATAGTAAATCAATCCTTCTCAGACCACGATGCAATGAAAATTACATTCAACAAAAAGCCAGGGGAAAATAGACCATAAAATAATTGGAAACTAAATAATCTCATACTAAAGAATGATTGGGTGAAACAGCAAATCATAGGTATAATTAATAACTTCACCCAAGAAAATGACAATAATGAGACATCATACCAAAATGTGTGGGATGCAGCCAAAGCGGTAATAAGGGGAAATTTCATATCTCTAGAGGCCTACTTGAATAAAATAGAGAAAGAGAAGATCAATGAATTGGGCTTGCAACTAAAAATGCTAGAAAAGGAAAAAAATTAAAAACCTTCAGTCAAACCCTAAACTTGAAATTCTAAAAATAAAAGGAGAAATCAATAAATTGAAAGTTTAAAAAAAACATTGAATTAATTAATAAAATTAAGAGTTGGTTCTATGAAAAAAACCAACAAAATAGACAAACCCTTAGTAAATCTGATTTAAAAAAGGAAAGAGGAAAATCAAATTGTTAGTCTTAAAAATGAAAAGGGAGAACTCGCCACTAAGGAAGAGGAAATTAGAGCAATAATTAGGAGTTACTTTGCCCAATTTTATGCAAATAAATTCGACATAAGACTTAAATGAAATGGAAGAATACCTTCAAAAATATAGCTTGCCCAAATTAACAGAGGAAGAAGTAAATATCCTAAACAGTTCCATGTTAGAAAAACAAATAGAACAAGCTATTAACCAATTCCCTAAGAAAAAATCCCCAGGACTAGATGGATTTACATGTGAATTCTACCAAACATTTAAAGAACAATTAACTCCAATGCTATATAAACTATTTGAAAAAAGTAGGGATTGAAAGAGTCCTACCAAACTCCTTTTACGACACAGACATGGTACTGATACCTAAACCAGGTGGGTTGAAAACAGAGAAAGAAAATTATAGACCAATCTCCCTAATGAATATTGGTGCTAAAATCTTAAATAAAATATTAGCAAAAAAAATTACAGAAAATCATCCCCAGGATAATACACTATATACCAAGTAGGATTTATACTAAGAATGCAGGGCTGGTTCAATATTAGGAAAACTATCAGCATAATTGACTATATCAATAACCAAACTAACAAAAACCATATGATCATCTCTATAGATGCAGAAAAAGCATTTGTAAAATCCAACATCCATTCCTAATAAAAACACTTGAGAGTATAGGAATAAATATTCCTTTTCCTTAAAATAGTCAGGAGCGTATATTTAAAGCTGTCACCAAGCATTATATGCAATAGGGAAAAACCGGAACCTTTCCCAGTAAGATCTGGAGTGAAGCAAGGTTGCCCACTATCACCATTTTTATTCAATATTGTATTAGAAACACTAACCTCTGCAATAAGAATCGAGAAAGAGATTAAAGGAATTAGAGTAGGCAATGAGGACACCAAACTATCACTCTTTGCAGATGATATGATGGTATACCTAGAGAACCCCAGAGATTCTACTAAAAACCTATTAGAAATAATTCACAACTTTAGCAAAGTTGCAGGATACAAAATAAATCCCCATAAATCCTCAGCATTTTTATACATCACCAACAAAATCCAACAGCAAGAGATACAAAGAGAAATTTCATTAAAAATAATTGTCGACAACATAAACTATTTGGGAATCTATCTACCAAAGGAAAGTCAAGAATTATATGAGCAAAATTGTAAAAAAATTTCCACACAAATAAAGTCAGACTTAAATAATTGGAAAAATATTAAGTGCTCTTGGATAGGCCGAGCAAATATAATAAAGATGACAATACTCCCTAAACTAATCTATTTATTTAGTGCTATACCAATCAGACTTCCAAGAAAATATTTTAATGATCTAAAAAAAAATAACAACAAAATTCATATGGAAGAACAAAAGATTGAGAATCTCAGGGGAATTAATGAAAAAAAATCAAATGAAGGTGGCCTATCTATACCTGATCTAAAACTATATTATAAAGTAGCAGTCACCAAAACCATTTGGTATTGGCTAAGAAATAGATTAGTTGATCAATGGAATAGGTTAGGTTCACAAGACAAAATAGTCAACTATAGCAATCTAGTTTTGACAAACCCAAAGATCCTAACATTGGGCATAAGAATTCATTATTTGACAAAAACTGCTGGCATAATTGGAAATTAGTATGGCAGAAATTAGGCATGGACCCATACTTAACACCATATATCAAGATAAGGTCAAAATGGGTCCATGGTTTAGGCATAAAGAATGAGATTATAAATAAATTAGAGAAACATAGGATAGTTTATCTCTCAGACTTGTGGAGGAGGAAAAAAAATTGTGACCAAAGATGAACTAGAGACCATTATTGATCACAAAATAGAAAAGTTTGATTACATCAAATTAAAAAGCCTTTGTACAAACAAAACTAATGCGAATAAGATTAGAAGGGAAGCAACAAATTGGGAAAACATCTTCACAGTTAAAGGTTCTGATAAAGGCCTCATTTCCAAAATGTAGAGAGAATTGACTCTAATTTATAAGAAATCAAGCCATTCTCCAATTGATCAAAGGATATGAACAGACAATTTTCAGATGATGAAATTGAAACTATCTCTATTCATATGAAAGAGTATTCCAAATCACTATTGATCAGAGAAATGCAAATTAAGACAACTCTGAGATACCACTACACACCTGTCAGATTGGATAAGATGACAGGAAAAAAATAATGATGAATGTTGGAGGGGATGCAGGAAAACTGGGACACTGATGCATTGTTGGTGGAGTTGTGAATGAATCCAACCATTCTGGAGAGCAATCTGGAATTATGCCCAAAAATTTATCAAACTGTGCATACCCTTTGATCCAGCAGTGCTACTACTGGGTTTATACCCCAAAGAGATACTAAAGAAGGGAAAGGGACCTGTGTGTGCCAAAATGTTTGTGGCAGCCCTCTTTGTAGTAGCTAAAACTGGAAAATGAATGGATGCCCATCAATTGGAGAATGGTTGGATAAATTGTCGTATATGAATGTTATGGAATATTATTGTTCTGTAAGAAATGCCCAGCAGGATGAATACAGAGAGGCTTGGAGAGACTTACATGAACTGATGCTAAGTGAAATGAGCAGAACCGGGAGATCATTATGTACTTCAACAACGATATTGTATGAGGATGTATTCTGATGGAAGTAGATTTCTTCCACAAAGGGAAGATCTACCTGGGTTTCAATTGATAAATGACAGACAGAAGCAGTTACACCCAAGAAAGAACACTGGGAAATGAATGTAAACTGTTTGCATTTTTGTTTTTCTTCTGGGGTTATTTCTACCTTCTGAATCCAATTCTCCCTATGCAACAAGAGAACTGTTCGATTCTGCACACATATATTGTATCTATACTATGACATATTTAACATGTATAGGCCTGCTTGCCATCTGAGGGAGGAGGTGGAGGGAGGGAGGGGAAAAATTGGAACAGAAGTGAGTACAAGTGATAATATTGTAAAAAAAATTACCCTGGCATGGGTTCTGTCAATAAAAAGTTATTTTACAAAATTCTAAAAAAAAAAAAAAAAATCAATGCAAAGAAAATAAAGATTCTCCATCAACCAGCACCTACCAACAAGCATCAATATATGAAAACAATATAGCAAATGAAGAAATTTCGAATGCAATGGATAAGTTTATTTACCTTGGCAATATAGGGATTGTCTATACTGATAATAAGGTTAATGAACATATTGCTAGAGCTAAATCAATGTTTGAGGAATTGTAAAGGAAAATGTGAGAGAAAAAAGGTATTAGGCTGACTACTAAATTGAAGGTCTACAGAGATAGTGTTCTGAACTCATTGTTGTATGTTGGCAAAACTTAGACCATATACCAGGACTATGCCAGAAAACTGAATTGCTTCTATTTAAATTGATTTGGAAAGATTCTGAAGATCATCTGACACTGAGGTCTTTTCTTCAACTAAACTTCTGAGCATTAAAACTACTACAGATATCACAACTCCAATAATGGCCATGCTGTTTGAAAGCCAAGCACACTTGCCAAAAAGACTGTTCTACTTTTAGAATATCAGGACAGTTTTCCTTGATAATTTCTTACAAATTGCTTCTAGAGTTTTGTTTTATTTTTCTAAAATTATGATATTCAGATAAACCAAAAATTTAATTATTTTCTCTGCTAGAGCTATTTCCTTGGTCAGTTATTTTTGTTTTGTTTTGTTTCCATGTTTATGGAAAACTCACACAGGGCAAACACTGATAGTCAGAAAAAGGACTCTCGAGGTTCTTTTAAGAACTTTGTAATTGATTGTGTGACATGGGATATACTGTCATTGTTGGATGGTACAATGTCAGTATATCCCATGTCACACAATCAATGTATTATTGCTATATTAGTAAAGCAGAATTGAAGTAGCTCTAAAGAAACATGAGGTATACAAATTTAGAGAATCTACCCTCAAGTATTCACATTGACTGTGTCCATCCTATGCTAAAGTATTTCAAGTTTCTATTGATCTAATCAGTCACAATTAGACACATTGTACCTTGACTCTAACATAGTGGTGTTATTTTTGGTGTTCTTTGAGAATGAAAGACAATAACCAACCATATTTGGAAATTAAGAGATCATTAATAATTTAGCGAAATAAGTTTCATTTAAATGTTGAGATAAAAAGACAGATTGTAGAAAATCAAGGAAGGAAAGGAAGTAAAATCACCTATTGTAGACAGTGTTCTTATTTAGTAACAAAAGCTAATAGATAATATTTGAAGGGCTATCAAAAAGGAGATATATGATGGATATATATAAAGATATATAGGATGACAGATCCTAGGGAAGAAAAAAAGACCAAGATATAAAATGTAATTTGTATAGATGTAGCTTGAAGAAAAATCCTTTCAAATGATGGTATCTAATATATCTTAAAAAGAAGTGAGTTCCTATCCCAAGAAGTCTTTAAGACAAATCTGTATCCCTACGCTGTTGAGATATGGGAACCACCTGCCAGTGGTTGCTGGAGGTCTAATTCAGATCTGTAGAATGGATCTCTTTATATGAGAGGATGATGATGCTACAAAGAGACTGAGAGACAGTTGTATTCTCTGACCTCTCTCCTCTTCCCCTCTTGCCTCCAATTTATTTCATTCCCAATCCACAAGAAACATCTGCATCAAAGGCTGCTTTGCAACTCCAAGTGTTATGATTCACAGCTGTGGAGGCTCTTGGAGAACTGACCTGCCCCTTCACTTAGGCATGGTTCTTAATACTACCTTTCCCTTGTTGAGTATATTCTGAAAGGACTTTTTCAGCTATTAACTGAACTAGGACATTTTAGGTATCCTTCAATTCTGATATTCTGTGCCAATATATGGCCAAGTTCAAAAAACACAGCTTTGACCATGAACATTAAAAGCTAGGTACATTGTGACACAACATGCCAAAGTATTTTCCAGCCACATCTTCCCAAACTTACCTATGCTTATGCAGGTGAGATGTGCATGTTTGTGTGCATGTGCATGTTGGATGCTACATAGATCTATATTAATTTCCTTCTTACCATATTCTGACAATTATTGCAAATAGCTGAGGTAATTTTAAACCCCAATTCTTCCATTAAAAGTTTTAGCCATCTCTCCACTGTCATTTGTAATGCTTTCTAAGCATGAAGCACCTACCAGAATGTCAGCCTATCCAGTGATATCCTTGATCTAAGCATCATTCGCCTTCTTATTTTTCTCAGTCTCTTTTGAGTTCTTATCCCCAATTGCAAATGAGACTAAAAACAAAAACAATAACAACACTATCTGCAAAGCTGGGGAAAATTTAATTCAAACTCTCAGATTGAACCTGTTTGATTTTCACTTCCTACTTGCCTACTCTGAACTTCTTTCCCTTTCTAAGTCCCAGTGCACACAAGGCCTTCACAATCTCTATCACCTGATTTTTCTCCCTCCACAGTATCCTAGCACTCATATTTATATAATATTACAAGCCAAAAGCTTCCTTTCTAATCCACAGAATTTTAACACCTAAATGCCAATTTTTTTTAGTGATATCACCTATTATGAGATACATGACATTCATTTGGCCTCTCAATCCAATGACTAAGTGAGAGCCTCCACAGCTGTGAATAGACAGAATAGACAAAGTACTTTATTTATGTTCATTCCTTTGATACCACTTTCTCCAAGGAGTTGTTTCTTATTACCACCCTATTTTAGCATACCTATTTAGGCCTCACATAGCACTTAATTTTATATCTTTTCATCACATTTATCATATGCCATAGTTTTTTCTTTGTGTTTTATCTGACTGAGATAATTTTGAAATAATATTGAGGCTGAGAGTAAAGACCATCTTAGAGCTAAACATTGTATTTCCTTTAGCACCTCACCCAATGTTCTATATATAGTAAGTATTTAATAAATTTATGTTGTATTATGACTGAATAGTTTCCCCAATTGCCTCTCCAGTTTTAAATTCTGCTGTCTTGAGTTCATGATTCCATATCCAAGTCTTTTCTGGGAGAAGTATAACTGATGCATGAGAAATCTCAGAAAGAAAGACACACTCCCCTGGATACTCAGGATGTCTTTAATCTCCTTATTGCTGTCATCCTATAAAGAAGTCTAGGGATTCTGGCCATAGTAACTGAAAGTAGCATTAATCTAATACCAAAAATACTATGACAATTAGCAAATATATTAATATCACTATGGGGAGACTTATTAATGTGTTCATTGGAATGATCACAGACTTCTAAGTCTGGAGGGCTGATTTCTATTCCTGGCTTATCAAATAACTCTATGCTGGTAAAAGAACCAGTATTTTTTTTTCAGTGTCACAGTTACCTCTTCCTTAAAATACAGAGAATGGACTACATGTTCTAAAACTTCTTTCCATCTCTAATATTCTATAATTGTCTGAATACATGGTGGGCATAATTGTCTGAATACCTGTGTGGCAACTGACTTTACTAAAGTAAGTCTCAACAAATCTTTAATGGTTAGAGCCCAGAAACTTAACTATGGCTCATGATACCATGTGGGATCTCATAACTGAATGTAGGGGCCATGAAATAATGATTTATTAAGAGTAAATGTTGTATATATAGGACTGCTTGCCATCTAGGGGAGGAGGTGAAGGGAGGGAGGGGAAAAATTGGAACAGAAACGAGTGCAAGGGATAATGTTGTAAAAAAAAAATTACCCTGGCATGATTCTGTCAATATAAAGTTATTATTAAATATTTTTTTTTAAAAAAGTAAATGTTGTATACTAGTTTATATAATGATGTTCCCTGGGTCACATAAAAATTTCTCAAGCAAAAAAGGGTTATGAGTGGAAAAAATTAAGCACTGTTTAGAAATTAAATTTAAATTTTTTTCTGTTTCAAACACTCTACTATTGCACACTGCCTCTTGAAAATTTATAAAGATAAGTATAGGAATAAGAACTGGACCTGGGTTTTAAATGGTATAAGAAGCTCATAAGTAAAGAAGCTTCCTTTTTCAATGCATATTGCCTTTTCTGCAACTTATCTTAAAAATTTATCTAGAATGTTAAAAATTTAAGTGACCTTTAAACCCAGAACTTCATAAATCAAAGGCAAGATCTTTCTTCATTATATCACACTAATTTTTGAAGTATAATATTCATTTTAATTCAATTTATTTATTTACTATGATTTACTTATCACAGACCTTTGTGCACTGATGTGACATATTAATTATTAATGACACTAATAATTAGTACCATTGATAATGTCACAATGTCATTAATAATTAAGCATATAGAGTATAATTCTTTGGAATTAATTTATGATAATTCATTTTGTGTTCCAGCTTAAGAGTTAGATAGAATAATGGCCAGAGTTTGCATGTAAAATGATGTAACTTGTCATGTCCAGATTCCAAAAAAATCAATTCAATTCAATTGGAAAAATGGATAGAGTAAGGTTTTTTTTTTAAGTTTAAAGGAAATTTATTTGATAATTCAAAAAATAAGTAAATAAGCATTTTAATCATAGAAAATGCAAACTAATAATAAAATAGAAGAAATTATCCGAGATGACCTTAGATTAATTCTTCTATATTGGGAAAAAGAAGAAAATGTATAATTGTTTGTTTTGGAAATGTTCTTATTTCTCATTAATTCCTGATGCTCTTATGATTTATAACATATTATTCTGTAACTCATTTGAAATTCACATAATATGGTTATGGAATGAGTCAGAATTAAAATTAATCCTAAAGAATAAATTCTAAAAAGATTACAATATTATTTGATATATATGCTCTATTTTTTCATCTTAAAATCATTCTGGGAAGAGTATCATGGAGAATAGAGAACTGATTTTGGAGTCAAAAAAATATGGTTTCAAGTCCCACTTCTGACACATATTTGGTGTCACTGGACAAATCACTTAAACCCATAATGCTTTGGGCAGCCCTCTAAAATTTAAGTTGCAGAGAACTGGAGCTATCATTGTGATGACCTTCACTAATAAAAAGCATTTCCTCATGTAGGAATTACTGGTAACATTGACTTCACAAGCCCAGTTCATAGACCTATTACTATATTGCAGAACTGTACTAGGTCCTAGAGATTCAAAAACGTAAGTCCTTGCTTTTAAGAGACTTACATTCTATTGGTGGAAAAAGGACAGGATATCTAAAATACATGAAATTTAGTGCCACCAATGTTTAAAGGGAATTTGATCTACATGAACTCTGCTTATACCCCAAGATTCTCTAAAATAGATTGATTAATTGATATAAAGCTATGTAGACATGTAGATATGTGTACATAGATATAGCAATATTGTATGGAAAAGAGGGGGTACTCACTAGATTCCTAAACTATGTCAATATTTATCAGGTGGGGTAAAAGCACAGAGGTAGACTAATCTGCCTATTTTAGACTTGAGACAAACATCTGACAAAAGATCAGATGATATACTGACTTCAGTTAGGTCAGAGGCCATAAAGAGGAGGGAGGAAAGCCAGGAAGTTCCTCTTGGTGACAATGCATTAAGAATGTCTAGTTCCCTTTTCAGGAAATGAAAATCCTGTGAACTCTTAACTTTAAATCATTTTCTCTTTGTTGGTTGCTGATGGGCTATGAACAAAACTTTAACCAACAGTGACAAGATCTTCTGTTAGAAATATCTGTGAAATTCTCTTTTTGGGAAGAAATATCTCTTATGGATCTTAGAGTGCTGAGTAAGTTCTCCTTTGAGATAGACCTTTTAAATTTATATGTTACTTATCCTACTAGAACATGAGTTCCTTGAGGTCAATTTAATGAAACTCAACAGATATTTATTAGGTACCTTCTGTGTACTGGATATGGAACAAGGTACTTGTGATATAAAGAAAAAGAATAAAAACTTAGATTCTATTAAGCTGATTCAATATACAATCAGATATATAAACGTATAAAAATATTCAGAAAGAAGTACACTTGTTTTGATATGGAGCTGCCTGCCAGTGGCTGCTGAAGGTCTAACTCAGACCTGTAGAGTGACTCTCTTTATGTGAGAAGATGCTAATACAAGGAGACTGAGAGGCAGTTGTTGTTCTTAGACGTCTCTACTGAGAGGCTGTTGCATTGTCTGACCTCTCTCCTCTTCCTTCTGCCTCCAATTTATTTCATTCCCAGTCCATAAGCAATAATTGTGTCAGTAAAGGCATTTTTCAACTCCTTCAAAGCTTTGGAAGCTCTAGGAGAATTGACTTGCCCCTTCACCTAGGCATGGTGAACAACAGGAGTTACCAAGGAACTTTGGGAGGATCCTACTCACAAACAGCTTTCAGACGCTGCTGCTGCTTTTTATATTTCTTGTGCTTCTTATGCCCCACATTCAGGCAACATACGTTGTGATATGGGAGCCATCTTCCAGTGACTGCTGGAGGTCTAACTAAGACCTGTAGAATGGATCTCTTCATATGAGAGGATGATGATGGTGATACAAAGAGACTGAGAGGCGGTTGCTGTTCTCTAACCTCTCTACTGAGAGGCTGTTGCATTGTCTGACCTTTGTCCTCTTCCCTCTGCCTCCAATTTATTTCATTCCCAGTCCACAAGGAACACCTGTAGCAGTAAAGGCTGCTTTGCAACTCCTTCAGATGTTATGATATACAGCTGTGGAGGCTTTAGAAGAATTGGCCTGCCCCTTCACCTAGGCATGGTCCTTAACAATCTAATGACATTACATGCACTAAATAATTCTAAGTTTTAATAACATCTCCTATTTATTTAAATGTTGCTTCCTCCATTAAATTGTCAGCTCCTTGAGGATAGGGGCTATCTTTTGCCTTTTTTGTATCCCTAATGTTTAGCACAGTGCTTGACACATAATAGGCATTTAATAAATGTTTATTGAATAAATCAGGGGTCCTCAAGCTATGGCCATGGGCCAGATGCAGCAGCTTGAGGACTTTTATCTCCTTCACCCAGGGCTATGAAGTTTCTTTATTTAAAGGCCCACAAAACAAAGTTTTTTTTTTTGTTTTTGCTATAGTCCGGCCCTCCAACAGTCTGAGGGACAGTGAATTGGCCCCTTTTTAAAAAGTTTGAGGACCGCTGGAATAAATGAATGAAGAGAGGAGTTAAGAAAAATTTACTCTAAGAGATAGTACTTGATGTAGGTTTTGACAAAGATGAGTATAAGGATTATTTTAGATTTATGAATCTCTATGATGTTCAGAAAGGCAAATATTCTTTCAGTCTTCTAAACTGGCTTCTCCCCAAATCTAGTACAATTAAATTATATTAAATGAGGATTTAGTGAATATATATTTACTTTTTTTCTTATTCTTAGAAAAAAATGTGAATTATAGTACATTGGAAAGAGTATTCTTTCTGACTTAAGAGTTCTATCTCTGGAACTCAAATTATGATCTTAGAAAAAATTTAATTCTCATCTGCAAAATAAGGGGAGATGATTACTAAAGGTTAAGATACCTCCCAGCCCTCAAATACAGTTATTCAATGATTCTGTACATATCTGGTCATAGCTGAAAGCTCAGGACTTCATAACAAGCATTTGATATTTCTAGAATGAATGTGAGTGGATGAATGGATATATGAGTAATATAAGAATGACACAAACATAATAAATTAACCAATAAATGTATATTAAGCATGTGGTATTTGCTTGACACAGTGAAATACACATATACATGTGAACAATAAGTTTCAATTCTTTGTTGACAAAAATAATTCTATTATTCCAAACTCTCCAATTCCCAACTATTCTAATATGAGTAAATTGTCCAACTAGCCTAACTTTTCAAATATATTTCTTAGTGGTGTCTTCTTTGTGCAAGGTTTTCTGAAATTCCATTAAGACTCTTTTGATAGACTTCATATTTTTTAATGAATTTTTGTTGATATCATTTTGCCTCACAATAATTTGTTGAGAACTAAGTCAATCATAGATGATCATAATACAATGTTACTACTATTGTGTATAATGGTCTCTTTGTTCTGCTCAATTCATTATGCATCAGTTCATATAAGTCTTTATAAGCTTTACTGAAATTTACCTGCTGATTTTTTATAGTACAATAGAATTCCATTAAATTCATAATCACCAAATTGTTCAGCCATTCCCCAGTTGATGACCCATTCCTTCAATTTCCAATTCTTTGCCACTACAAAAATAACTTCTATAAATATTTTATACATATAGATACATTTTCTTTTTTGTTTGTTTGGTTGGTTTTTTGTTTGTTTTGTTTTGTTTTTTCTGATGCTGACATTTCTGATATAGATATGATATTGCTGGAGCAAAGGTTATACACAGTTTGGTTGTCCTTTGGGCATAATTCCAAATTCCTCTCCAGAACAATTGGATCAGTTCACAATTTCACCAACAATGAATTATTGTCCCAATTTTCCCACATCATTTTCAGCATTTATCATTTTCCTTTTATGGCCTAGTAGCCAATCTGATAGGTATGAGATGGTACCTCAAAGATTTTTTTTTTTAATTTTCAATTTTCTGATCAACACAGTATTTTTCACATGACAAATAAATTTAATTTTTCATCATTTACAAAGTTATGTGTGACAAATATTTTTAATTATTTATATCAGTTTTTCATATGACAAATAGATTTAATTTTTTCATCTCAGAACATTTCATATCCTTTGACCATTTATCAGTTGGAGAATGTCATGTTCTTATAAATTTGACTTCAGTTCTCTGCATATTTTAAAAATGATGTCTTTATCTGAAACATTGGTTGTAAAAATTGTTTCCCAGCTTTCTGCTTTTTCTTCGAAACTTTATTGTATTAGTTTTCTTGGTGCTAAAACTTTTTAATGTAATGTCATCAAAATCATGTAGGTTGAATTTCATAATATAATCTATTTTATGTTTGTTCATAAATTCTTCCCTTTGCCATAGGTCTGAGAGGTAAGGTATTCCTTAATCTCCTAATTTATTTATGGTATCATGCTTTATATCTAATGTAGCCATTTTAATTTTATCTTGGCATACTGTATGAGATATTGTTCTATTCCTTGTTTCTGCCATGCTATTTTTTCTAATTTTCCCAGAAATTTCTTGTCAAATAGTGAGTTCTTATTCCAGAAGCTATAACTTTGGGTTTATCAAATTGTTGATAATGGTGATAATTGGCTTCTTTGTTTTACTCCTGAGCATATTGGGAAGGCTTCTACTTTATCCCTATTACAAAAAAAAAATGTTTGCTGATGGTATAAGATAAGTATTACTTATTGAAGGAAGCTCCATTTATTCCTATGCTTTGTAGGGTTCTTAATAGGAATGAATGCTGCATTTTGTCAAAGGCACTTTTTTGCATCTACTGAGATGATCATATTATTTCTGCAAGTTTTATTTCTGATATGTTCAATAAAGTTAATTTTCCTGATATTGAGCCAGCCCTGTATTCCTGTAATAAATCTTACCTGATTGTAGTGTATAATCATGATGATAAATCACTGTAATCTCTTTGTTATTTTAAAAAAATGTAATAGTATTAATTAGGAAAATTTGTCTTTAATTTTCATTCTCTGCTTTGGCTCTTTCTTGTTTAGTTATCAGCAACATATTTGTGTTAAAAAAGAAATTTTATAAAACTCTTTTCCCACATGTTTTCCAAATAGTTTATATATTATTTTGAATGCATTGTTCTTTAAAGTTTTGGTATAGTTCACTTGTAAATCCCTTTGATCTTCCAGATTTTTGCCTAAGAAGATCACTGATGGTTGCTTTTTTCTTTTCTTTTCTTTTTTTATGAGGTAACTAAAGTATTATATTTCCTGTGCTGTTAATCTGGGAAATTGGTATTTTGCAGATATTTATCCATTTCACTTAGACTGTCAGATTTTTTAGCATACATTTTGAGTAAAATATCTCCTAATTATCACTTTAATTTTCTCTTCCTTGCAAGTGAATGTACCCTTTTCATTTTTGATACTGATTATTTGGTTTTCTTTCATTTTTAAAATCAAATTAACCAAAGTTTACTTTTTATTGTTTTTCTTCAAAAAAAGGAAGTTTATTTATTAGTTCAAGGGCTTTCATACTTTCAATTTTATGAATCTTTTCTCTGAGTTTCAGAATTTCTAATTTGGTATTTAATTGAGAATTTACAATCTGTTCTTTTGTTTTTGGCAAGACAGTTGAGGTTAAGTGACTTATTTGGGAAACACAGCTGGTCAAGTATTAAAGTGTCTGGGACCAGAACTCAGGTTCTCCTGATTTCAGGTCTGGTGCTCTATCCACTGTGCAATCTAGTTGCCTGTAATATGTTCTTTTTATAGTTTTTTAATTGCATTTCCAATTCATTGATCTGATCTCTATTTTATTCATGTAAAATTTAGAGAAATAAATTTTTCCCTAAGTATTGTTTTTGTTGCATCCCATAAATCTTGATGTGTTGTCTCATTATCATTTTGTTTAAATCATTGTTTATATGATTTGTTCTCTGACCCATTCATTCTCTGAGATTAGTTTCCAACTAATTTTTATCATTTTCCTATGGCTCTTTATTACATATAATTTTGTTTTATCATGATCAGAAAAGGATGTTTTTAATATTTCTGCCTTTCTACATTTGACTGTGAGGGTTTTATACCTTAATACATGGTCAGTTTTTGTAGTTATCATGTGCTGATGAGAAAAAAGATATATTCTTTTCTATCCCCATCCAATTTTCTCCAGAGGGCTGTCATATTTAAATTTCCTTAAACTTTTATTTATGTCCTTAACTTCTTTCTTGTTTATTTTCTGCTTAGCTATATTAAGTTCTGAGAGGGCATAGTTGAAGTTACCTACTAATATAGTTTAATGTCCATTTATTCCTATAACTGGTTTACATTGTCCTCTAAGAATTTGGATGATATACTTTGTCTGTGGTATTTTTAGCAAGATGTAATGTTCTTCCTTAATCTCTTTTAATAAGACTTATTTTTGCTTTTGCTTTCTCTGAGATCAAAATGGCTAGGACTGTTTCTTTGTTATTGTTTAAGCTGAAGCACAAAATATTCTGATCTAGCCTTTTATCTTTACTCTGTGTGTGTCTTTCTCTTAATGTAAATAGTAATCATTTCTGCTTTGGTCAGAAATTCTGAGGGACTTTCCCTCTCAGTTCCATTTATCTATCTATCTATCTATCTATCTATCTGCCTAATTGTTTATTTATTTAAATTTTTCTTTTTTTATACTGAATGAAAGAGATCTTTTGCCTCTATTGCTACCTAACTTTAATAATTAGATTGCATAATCAATCAAATTGACACCTGTTGAAGGCCTTAGTTTTAAAAAGACCAATGTCTTCCATTTCATCCAGTGCCATCTTCAGTCATCTTGAACTATATATTGCTACTGGACCCAAATGGCTCTGGAGGACAAAGGGAGGCAGGTGAGCTTGCACAGCTACCCCCACCCATTTAAATCTAATTCACTTGTATGTCTTAGTTTCACCTCCCAGATATCAAGGTCCTCTTTGAAAATGATGGAGGGTGGAGGTGGAGTCAAGATAGTTGAGAGGACACACTTTTCTTTCTGAGCTCTCCTAATATCCTCATACAAGGTCACGCAGTGACTCAGCACAATCCCAGTGCAGCTGCTGCCATTCCACCGCCACTTCCTAGTGCCTGTAGAGGAAACTTGGAAAGCTTTCCTTGCCCTACAAGCACATCCCAACTTTTTTTTTCTTTAAAATGAGCAAAAAAGCAAAATGAACTCTAACTATAGATAGCTTCTATGGTGAAAGAGAAGAACAGATTTCAAACCCTGAGGAGACTAAAAGCAGATTGTCTCCAGATAAATCCCCAAAGGATGATATAATCTGGTCCCCAACCCAAAAAGCTTTCCTAGCAGAAATTAAAAGAGATCTTAAAAGAGAGCTACAAGAAAAATGGAGGAAGGAAAGGAAAACTTTGCAAGAGGGTTTGGAAGAGGCATATACCCTATTAAAATATAGATCTGATAAAGTGGGGGGAAAAAAAACTCCCTGAAAAACAGAATATGTGAACTGGAAAAGGTAAAGAACAACCAGGAAAACAGAATTTGTGAATTGGGAAAAGAATATAACTCCTTAAAAAAATTATGAAATGGAATAAAATTCCATAGAACAAACAAATCATTTAAAAACTCAACTGGACAAATAAAAAAAGAAGTAAAAAAGTAAATGAAGAAAATAAATTCACTAAAAACCAGAACTGAACAAATTGAAATGAGACATCAAGAAATAAGTCAAGCAAAAGCTAAAAAAAAAAAAAAAAAAAAAAAAAAAAGGAAAATAGAACAAATATAAAATACTCATTTAAGAAAACAACTGACCTAGATCTAAAATAGATCTAGGAGAGATAATCTAAAGATTATTGGACTCCCTGAAAACCATGATGAAAAAAGAGCCTAGACAGTATTTTTCAGGAAATCATCAAAGAGAACTGCCCAGATATCAGAATCAAAAGATAAAACAGCCATTGAAAGAATTTACTAAACATCTCCTGAAAGAGACCTCAAAATTAAAACTCCGAGAAATATTGTGGCTAAATTTCAGAACTATTGGACCAAGGAAAAAATATTACAAGGAGCCAGAAAAAAAAATTAAAATACCGAGGAGTCACAATAAGGATTACTCAAGGTCTAGCAGCTTCCACATTAAAGGATTAAAGGACCTGGAATCTGATATTCAGAAATGCAATGGAACTTAAAATGCAGGCAATAATAAACTACCCAGCTAAAGTGAGCATTTTCATCCAGGAAAGAAGATGGGCATTCAGTGAAACAGGTGAATTTCATTTATTTTTGATGAAAAGGCCAGTGCTAAACAAAAAAATTTGACCTCCAAATATAGAACTCAAGAGAAGCATAAAAAGGTAAAAAGAACTGTTAAAATTTTATTTCTATTATGGTATATAGAGAGAGTGCATGTATAATTTGATTTTCCTGTTATAATAAAAAGGAACTAGAGGTAGAAAGAGGATTGTACCAGAAAAAGGGAAAAGTAGAGGTAAAAAGAGGGAAATTACATCTCAGGAAGAGGCAAATCTCTTATAGGTATAATTGGAAACCTATTATATTTGAGGGAAAGAAGGGAAGGAGATGAAGATTGTATGACTCTTATTGTGATTAGATTTGGCTCAAAGAGAAAATATTAGATATATTTGGTTTACAGAGAAAATTCTCTCACCTTATTGGAAAGTGGGAGAGGAATAGTGAAAAAAGAAGGGGTAAACTAAACAGAAGGGAATACAGCAATAGTAGGGGAAAGGTACAGGAAAGTGGGAAGGACTCTAAAGGGGGAAAGATTCTGATGGGGGCAGGCTGCATGAGACAAGTGTGCTCATAAGTTAAATACTGGGTAGGGGAATAAAGGGAAAAGGAAAGAGAAAAGTATAATCTAGGAATAATAAGATTGCAGGAGATACAGAATTAGTAGTTTTAACCATAAATGTGAATAGGGTGAACTCTCCCATAAAGTGGAAGCAAATAGTAGACTGGATTAAAAGTCAGAATCCTATAATATATTGTTTACAAGACACACATTTAAAGCAGAGTGTTACATACAGAGTAAAGGTAGAAGACAGGAACACAATATATTATGCTTCAGGTGAAGTAAAAAAAAAAAAAAAAAAGGCAGGAGTAGACATCCTGATTTCAAATCAAGCAAAAGCAAAAATTGATCTAATTAAAAGTGATAAGAAAGGAAACTGTATCTTGCTAAAGGGTACCACAGGTAATAAAGTAATATCAATACTAAATGTATATGCAACAAGTGTTATAGCATGGAAATTGCTAAAGAAGTTAAGAGAGGTACCAAGAAAAAATAGACCGCAAAACTATAATAGAAGGAGATCTCAATCTTGCACTCTCAGAACTAGATAAATCAAACCACAAAATAAATAAGAAAGCAGTTAAAAAGGTACATGGAATACTAGAAAAGTTTGGTATAGATCTTTGGAGAAAATTGAAAGGAGACAGAAAGGAGTATACTTTCTTTTCAGCAGTTCATGGAACCTATACAAAAATTGACCATATATTAGGACATAAAAACCTCCAACTCAAATGCAGAAAGGCAGAAATAGTAAATGTCAGGGGAAAATACACCAAAAAGTAATTGGAAACTAAATAATCTCATCTTAAAGAATGAATGGGTAAAACAGCAAATTGTAGACACAATTAGTAATTTCATCCAAGAGGATAAAAATAAAGAGACAACATACCAAAATTTATGGGATGCAGCCAAAGCTGTAATAAGGGGAAATTTTACCTCTAGAGACTTACTTGCATAAAATAAAAAAGAGAAGAACAATGAATTGGGCTTACAATTAAAAAAAAAAAACTAAAAAAAGAGCAAATTAAAAACCCCCAATCAAATGCTAAACTTGAAATTCTAAAAATAAAAAGTGATTAATAAAATTGAAAGTAAAAAACATATTGAATTAAATAAAGCTGAGATTGGTTTCATGGGAAAAAAATAGATATACCTTTGGGTAAATATGATTGGAAAAAAAAGAGGAAAATTGAAGTGTTAGTCTTAAAATGAAAAAGGAGGACTTGCCACTAATAAAGAGGAAATTAGAGCAATAATTAGGAGTTGCTTTGCCCAACTTTATGCCAACAAATTTGATAGCCTAAGTGAAATGGAGGAATACATAGAGAGATACAGGTTTCCCAGATTAACAGAGCAGGAAGTAAATTGCTTAAATAGTCCCATTTTAGAAAAAGAAATAGAACAAGCTATTAATTTACTCCCTAAGAAAAAATCCCCAAGAGCAGATGGATTTACATGTGAACTCTACCAAACATTTAAAGAACAATTAACTCCAATGCTATATAAACTATTTGAAAAAATAGGGAATGAAGGAGTCCTACCAAATTTCTTTTATGACAAAGACATGGTACTGATACCTAAACCAAGTGAGATGAAAACAGAGAAAGAAAATTATAGACCAATATCCCTAATGAATATTGATGCAAAAATCTTAAATAAAATATTAGCAAAATATTACTGAAAATCATCCCCAGGATAATATAACATGACCAAGTAGTATTTATACCAAGAGTGCAGAGCTGTATCAATATTGGAAAATTTATTAGCATAATTGGCTATATCAATAACCAAATTAGGTACTACCATATGATCATCACAATAGATGCAGAAAAAAGCATTTGATAAAACCCAACATCCATTCCTATTAAAAATACTACAGATTATAGAAATAAATGGACTTTTCCTTAAAATAATCAGTAGCATCTATTTAAAACCATCAATAAGAAGCATATGTAATGAGAATAAACTGGAACTATTCCCAATAAGATCAGGGGTGAAACAAGGTTTCCCACTATCACCATTAGTATACAATATTGTATTAGAAATGCTAGCTTTGGCAATAAGAGATGAAAAAGATATTAAAGGAATTAGAGTAGGTATTGAGGAAACCAAATTATCACTCTTTGCAGATGATATAATGGTATACTTAGAGAACACCAGAGAATCTACTTAAAAGCTATTGGAAATAATGCACAACTTTAGCAAATTTGCAGGATAAAAAATAAATCCATATAAATCATCAGCATTTTTATATATCACAAAAGAAAAATCCAACAGCAAGAGATACAAAGAGAATTCTATTTAAAATAAGTGTTGAGAAGATAAAATATTTGGGAATCTATTTGGCAAGGGAAAATCAGGAACTATATAAGCAAAACTACAAAACACTTTCCACACAAATAAAGTCAGATTTAAACAATTGGAAAAATATCAAGTGCTCTTGGATAGGTTGAGCAAATATAATAAAGATGACAATATTACCTAAACTAATGTATTTATTTAGTGCTATACCACTCAAAATCCCAAGAAACTATTTTACTGACCTAGGAAAAATAACAACAAAATTCATCTGGAAGAACAAAAGATCATGAATTGTAACAACCATGATCGCTCCCAGGACACCCCAGAATCAGCCAGAGTCAAGATAAGCAAAAGTCCTAAATCTTTATTCTTGGTCCCCAGACTCAGGATTGAACAGGATGGAAGCACAATCTCCGCACCTTCCCTCATCTACCTCCAAGAGTGTGTCTCTGGCTAGCTTTACTCCACCCCCTAGTCCCTCCTACAATCCTCTTACATCAATCATTGAGCCAGTACAGATAGTGGAAAGGACCATTTTCCCATATGTGCCCATAGAGTATCGTCCAATCAGAAATTAGCCTCTTATTGGGAATAGTGTCAGTTTATCCCCATTACATATGTTGCTTATTGATAGTTTTAAATAGATGCTACTGATTATTTTAAGGAAAAGTCCATTTATTTGGTTATTGATATAACCAATTATGCTAATAATTTTCTAATATTGATAGCCACTCGCAGTTCCTGCAATCCCAATCTCAGTGCATAGTTCCAGCCCTCTACAATGAATTTCAAGGGAAGTAATGAAAAAAAAAAAAAAACAAATGAAGGTGGCTAGCTGTACCAGATCTAATACTATATTATAAAACAGCAGTCATCAAAATCATTTGGTACTGACTAAGAAATAGACTAGTTGATCAGTGGAAGAGGCTAGGTTCACAGGGGAAAAAAGTCAATAACCATAGCAATCTAGTGTTTGTCAAACCCAAAGACCCCACTTTTTGGGATAAGAATGCACTCTTTGACAAAAACTGCTGGGAAAATTGGAAACTTATGTGGCAGAAACTAGGCATCAACCCACACTTAGCATCATATACTAAGATAAGGTCAAAATGGGTCCATGATCTAGACATAAAGAATGATATTATAAATAAATTAGAACATAGGATAGTTTACCTCTCAGACTTGTAGAGGAGGAAGGAATTTATGACCAAAGAATAACTGGAGATCATTATTGATCACAAAATAGATGATTTTGATTATATTAAGTTATAAAATGTACAAACAAAGCTAATGCAAACAAGATTAGAAGGGAAGCAATAAACTGGGAAAACATTTTTACATTCAAAGGTTCTGATAAAGGCCTCATTTCCAAAATATATAGCGATTTGACTCAAATTTGTAAGAAATCAAGCCATTCTCCAATTAATAAATGGTCAAAAGATATGAACAGACAATTTTCAATGAAGAAATCAAAACTATTTGTATTCATCTGAAAAAGTGCTCTAAATCACTATTGATCAGAGAAATACAAATTAAGATAACTCTGAGATGCCACTATATCCCTCTCAGATTGACTAAGAGGAAAAGATAATGCTAAATGCTGGATGGGATGTGGGAAAACTGGGACACTGATACATTGTTGGTGGAAGTGTGAATGAATCCAACCAATCTGGAGAGCAATTTGGAACTCTGCTCAAAAAGTTATCCAACTGTGAATACCCTTTGATCAAGCAGTATTACTACTGGACATATCCCAAAGAAAACTTAAAGAAGGGAAAGGGACCCATATATGTAAAAATGTTTGTGTCAGCCCTTTCTGTAATGGCTAAAAAATGGAAACTAAATGGATGTCCATCAATTGGAGAATGGCTGAATAAATTGTGGTATATGAATATTATGGAATATTATTGTTCTATAAAAAATGATCAACAGGATGGTTTTAGAGATCCCTGGAGAGATTTAAATAAAGTGATGCTAAGTGAAATGAGCAGAACCAGGAGATCATTATGCATGACAACAAGAAGATAATTCAAACAAGTTCCAATTGATCAGTAATGAAGAGTCATCTATATCCAGAGAGAGAACTATGGGAAATGAGTGTGGACCACAACATAGCATTTCACTCTTTCTGTTATTGTTTGCTTGCATTTTTGTTTTCCTTCTCAGGTTTTTTTTTTCTTTCTTTCTAGATCCAATTTTTCTTGTGCAACAAGACACCTGTATAAATATGTATACATGTATTGGATTTAACATATATTTTTAACATATTTAACATGTATTTGACTACCTGCCATCTAGGGGTGGGGGTGGGATGAAGGAGGGGAAAATTTGGAACAGAAGATTTTGCAAGGGTCAATGTTGAAAAATTACCCATGCATGTTTTGTAAATAAAAACTATAATAATAATAATAATAATAAAACAAAATAAAAAAATAAGTTGAGTAGTGCTTTAAAAAAAAAAAGAATGAAAGACAAACAATAACAAGAACCTCTATTTCAAGTGTATTTCTTATGAACAAAATACCATAGGACTTTGGTTTTTAATCCACTCTAACATTTACTTTCATTTTATGGAAAAATTCATCTCATTTCCATTCACAATTGTAAAAGTGTAACTCCCTTAATCCCTTTGCTTCCTTGTTCATATTTTTCTCTCTCCTTTCATCATGCCCCTTTTCACCAACATTTTGCTTCTGACCAACACCTTCCCTCATCTTCTTTTCCTTCCATTAGGTCTTCTTCCTTTTTCCCCGCTTTCCTCTCATTATTCCTTATAAGTTAAGATAAACTTCTCTATCCAGCTAAATATGTATTTATTCACAATAAATATTATGAAAATAAGAATCAAAACATGCTCATGCCCTCCCTTTTGCCTTCTACTGTAATATATCTATTAGGCCTTTCCATGTGTTATAATTTAGTTCATTCTGCCTCATCCTTTCTCCTTCTCCTACTACAATCCTTTTTTCACCCCTTAAATATTTTTAAACATTATATCAAATTAAACTTATACCCATACTCTTTGCCTAAGTATACGTCTATATAGAGATATGGATCTTAAGAGTTACAAGTATCATTTTCCCATGTAGGGATGTAAACAGTTTAAACTTTTTGAAAATTATATATATATATATATTTTTTTTTCTTTCCTGTTTATCTTTCTATGCTTCTCTTAAGTGGTATTTGAACATCAAATTTTCTATTTAGTTCTGGTCTTTTCATCAGGAAAGTTTGAAAGTCCCTGATTTCACCGAATATTTTTCTTTTCCTCCATAGTTGATCCTTTGTTGAAATCCAAACCCCCTCCCTTTTGGAATACCATATTCTAAGCACATTAGTCCTTGGATGTAGAAGTTGTTGTCATGGATAATTCTAACTGTGAGTCTTTGATATTTGATTTGTTTCTTTTTGGTTGCTTTCAGTATTTTCTCCTTGACTTGATAGTTCTGGAATTTGGCTAAAATTTTCTGGGAGTTTTTATTTTGGAATTTCTTTTAGGAGGTGACTAGTAGTTTGTTTCAATGACTATTTTATTCTCTGATTCTAGGAACCAAATATCAGGCCATTTTCCCCTGATAACTTCTTGAAAGATATTGTCCAGATTTTTTTCTTATTATTATTTTTATTGTTATTATTAATTATGGCTTTCAATTAGTCCAATAACTCTTAAATTATCTCCCCTGAATATTCCCTTATGCTGGGTTGAAGATCTGACAGCTGATCTGCTGTGTTTCTGAGCTGCTAAGGTAGAATAATGGGGCTTCAGTTGCTGATCTGTGCTGTGGTTAGGAGTCTCCTATTGGCTTGCAAGGACACCATCTGTGCTTGGCAGCACTTCTCTATTATCCTATTAACCAGGTGAGACAGATCTTTCCTGAAGTTCTACTAAATTATCTTAGGCTAGAAAATTGTTTCATTCCATCTTTTTGTATATTTTGTCACTCCAGAATTCTTTTAGAATCTTGGTTTAACATTGTTTCCAAGGGAAATTGGAGAAGAATATACAGACTTTCAAATTGGTCTTAAAGGAAATGATTGGGACAGATAAAAAGAGTGAAGGAGGGAGAATCTGGTATATTAAAAAGAAAAGAATTATTTTTCTGGGGCCCAAGGACCCAAATTCAAACCAGATTTAGCCACTGACTGCATATGTGACATTCAAAAAGTCACTTTTACCTTTCTGGGCCATAATGACCACATTTATAAAATGAAGATGTTGGGCTAAACTATCACTAATATTCCTTCCACCTCTAACTCTATGATTCTATGGTATTATAATTCTTCTAAGACATGTATTCCCATTCTTCCACAGCATCAGATTTATGAGACTCTTATGGTCTTGGGCACTGGTCAGGATACATATGGCAAAATATCCATTGAGAAATGATTTGATAGGGTTTATGTTTATTTCTGGTTACCATATCTTTAAAAGATTCTGATTAGGGAGGTCAGGATAGAAAAAAATGTAGAAACCACATAATATGAAGATATGTTGTGGAAACAGCATTTTATGCTGAAGAAGAAAGACCTCAGAAGAAATATTATAGATATGAATGACTTTCCCATGGAAGGGTAATCACATTTATTCATCCTGACCTTAGAATGTTACTAGAACAGAATCAGTGGAAATTACAAGGAGTCAGATTCATATAAGGAGGCTCTTCCTAAACAACAGAGCTGTTCAAAACAAAACAAAACCAAAAAAAAAAATTGGAAAGTTCTACCTTGGGATAGAAAGAGTTCTTGGAAAGGTTTGAGGAGAGGTTGGAAGATCATCTGTGAGGGATGCTGTGTAAAGGATTCTTGCTTGAGTGGGAGGTTGACTTTGCTCACCCCTGAGATTCCTTTCAACTACAATAGTCCTCAGTTCTATGATTAATCCTCTTCTAACTGCAACACACCAAAAAGCAAAGCCAGCAATCAAAAGGGAAAGTTGTTTGGGTCCATGCCAGAATGACTCAGCATCTCCAGGGGAACACCATGGGGAGGAAAGGAAAGGATGTCTCTGGAACCATAGCTGGACAGGTAACAAAAAGCAAATCAAAAGGGAATAATTAGCAGTGGAGTTTGCTAAGATCAAGGAAATCAGCTGTAGGGGCCACAAAGTAGTCTTACTCCCCACCATCCTAGACAACTCACTCCAGTCTCTACCCCCCAGTGGATTCCCCTGCTTAAGATCTGACGTAAATTGGTTCCTTACCATGGCAAGCTGCCCACAGATTTCTGGGAAGTATGTTTAAACAGGAGGCGCGCCAGGACTGTAGTCGGCAGTGCTTCTGTGTAGCCTAGAATGCAGGCTGTAATTAGGGACACTGAGATCCTTGAAGTGATGGGCCAGGAAAATTTTTTTTTAGAATTTCTAACTGTAGAAAAGAAAAATCCCCACTTATTAGCTTGGATGTGTGTGGCCCCAGTTATCTCTATCTGCTTGTGTTAATGATTCCATTCTGCACTTTCATCTTTGTCCATTTTCTAGGCTCCTTACTCTTTGGATACAGATATTAAATACTGCTTTTCACCTTCATTTTGATTCTTGATGCCTCTCTTTCTCTGTCTCTCTCTATCTCTATTTTTCTCTCTCACTTTCTGCATCTGTTTCTCTCTTTCTCTGTCTCTCTGACTCCCTATATCTATCTCTCTGTGTGTCTCTGTCTCTATCTTTCTCTGAATCTGTTTCTCTGTCTCTTTGTGTCTATCTTGGACTCTTTCAATGTGTGTTTCTCCATCTTTTTGTCTCTTTCTATCTTCTCTGTCTCTGTCTCTGTGTGTGTCTCTTTGTGTCTCTCTGTATGTCTCACTTGGTCTCTCTCTCTCTGTCTTTGTCTCTGTCTGTATCTCTTTCTATATCTCTGTCTTTCTCCATCTCTGTCTCTTTTGGTATCTCTTGATCTCTCTCTGTCTCTCTATATCTCTCAATTTCAGTTTCTCTGTCTCTCTCTTTCTTTCTGTCTCTCCATCTCAGTCTCCATCTCTCTCTGTCTCTCTTTCTCTCTCTGTCTTTGTCTTCCTATCTCTGTCTCTCCATTTTAGCCTCTGTCTTTCTTTCTGTGCATGTGTGTGTGTGTATGTATGTGTGTGTGTTTATTCATATCTCTCCCCTGCCCCCAAGTTTACATACCAACATAATAGCTCAAAGAGGTTACTTAGCTATATCATCAGGCAAGTTCTTAGGCATGCTAACCATAATAATTTATCATACATATTCAAGTTTTTAAAGTGCTTTTTCCCAACTGGTTATATGACACCATTAGATAAGCACTTGAAGGATTTCACAAAGTACTCCTTTCATTATAACCTAGGGAATTAGGTTTTTCATGGCTTATTAACATTTCCAGTTTCCAGGGGCTCAGAGAGTTTGGATAACTTGCCCAAAGTCACACAGCTCATTTATGTATCAGAGATTAGATTTAAATGAGTCTTCCTGACTGAGGTCAAAGGCTGATCCCACTCTGCTGGATGGCTTCTTACTATATACCCCACTACAGAAAATTAAAAGGAAACTTGTAGATATTTGTGTAGGTAAACTCCCCTAACCTTGGGTTGGGACTGTTATATTAGAATGTTCTTAAAATCATGTAAAATGATTTACATAGACAAAAGTACTTTATAAATGCTAACTATTGTTTTAAGAACGCCATTTGCAGTAGTACAAAATCTAGAGTGGGGAGCAAGATGAACTTTACCTCTACAATTAGCCCTCATTTTGTCCTCATAACACATACTGTGATGTAGACTCCATATGACAGATGAGGAAACTGGGAGTGTGCATGGTAAAATTGTTGGGAGTTCAAATGTTGGAGTTCTTGTTTTTCTCAATACTCAGCCGGTTTAGCTTAGAGCCCTCCGAATGTCTCCAAATCCAAGGATTTTGTCCTTTAGCCTCCAACCAGCACAGAGATGGAATGAATCTCTTGTCTCCTTCACTTGGGGCTCGGCTTACATTTTGGACATGGGCTTTTGGGTTTTATTCTTTCACCCTGTCTTCTCGTATCTCTGTATCTACATTGGGCTCTTAGATGTCCAACTTTTCCACACTGAAAATATCGACGAATTTCTCTAGAAGTCCCTTGCCAAGAGGGACCCTGTCTTCCCATATTCATCATAGTTTGGGTATAATAAGCATTTGTGCCCACTGTGGCACAGCGTCTTATGATCTCCTCCAAAGGAGCATCTTTGTCTAGCCCCCATATAATTCTTTTGCAAACCTCATTGGCATTTTCCTTAGCCAAATGTCTAGTCATTATTTCTGTTGCTGCATTATCTCCAATGGTTCTTATTACAGGTTTGGGGTTTTATTCTCTCACCCTGTCTTCTCATTGTATCTCTGTATCTACATTGGGCTCTTAGACGTCCAATTTTTCCACACTGAAAACATCGACGAATTTCTCTAGAAGTCCCTTGCCAAGAAGGACCCTGTCTTCCCATATTCATCATAGTTTGGGTATAATAAGCATTTTTGCCCACTGTGGCACAGCGTCTTATGATCTCCTCCAAAGGAGCTTCTTTGTCTAGCCCCCATATAATTCTTTTGCAAACCTCATTGGCATTTTCCTTAGCCAAATGTCTAGTCATTATTTCTGTTGCTGCATTATCTCCAATGGTTCTTATTACAGCTTTTGTAAACGTCCCACAAAATCTGCAAAAGGTTCATTGGGACCTTGCTCTATTTTTGTGAAAGCATATGACCAGTTAGTGATAAATGTGTCATTTAGTGCGTGTATAGTGTTTAAAGAAAAGGAGAATTCACATAAAAATGGGGCTAAAAATTTCAGAAATGAAGGAAGTCTTCAAGTTCATTTTACCCAACCTTTCTCATTTTATAAGTGAGGCAAATGAGGCATAGAGGGAAGAAGAGACCAAGGATCAAAATAATGGCACCATTGAACAAAACCAGGCTCTGAAAGGCTATAACAGAAAATAATGTAAGGTCTACATAAAATAATACAAGAATGATAGACTGGAAAGCTGAAAGGTAAATTAGATTTTTTTTTGGTCTAAGCCACTAATTTAACAATTACAGAGATAAAAGTCAGGTGAGATGAAATAATCTAGCTAAAATAATATAGCTAATAACCAAATGGGCTAAATACAACAAAGTGACTTTTCCATCTGTATTGGAGGCAAGAGGAAGATGGAGAAAAAGAGTAGACTCCCTTTTGACAAGTGAGAAAATAATCTATAGAGGAAAGAGAGTGGACTAATGAATTGATTTTTTTTTCTTTAAATCTTTTCTAAGGTGAGTGACCTTCAGAATGGGAATCACATAATAGTAGTTCTAAGAGATCTCAGAAACCAGTTTATCCAATTCATACTACAGAAAGAATTTATTTATATTCTACATGGCTAATGATCACTTAACCATTGATGAAAAATCTCCAGTGAGTGAGGAGTAGGAGAGTAGGAAAGAACCCCAAACTACCTAAAGCAACCTATTCTATTTCTATGTGTAATTAGCAATTAGGGCTAACACTTTCTGTTTAGAAATTTTCAATAAATCACCTTTGATAAACAAATATTTAGCTTGTCATTAAGAGTTTACTTTACCATAAACTCTGCCCTACTCCGTGCTTTTTATATTAAAAAAAAAAAAAAAAAAAAAAAAAAAACCTGGACTGCTGTCTCTTCTCTGATTTCGTTCTATCCTTCCCTAATTCCATGCATTCCCACAAATCACTCATGTCCTGTAACTGAAGGTAAATTAGCTTCTCTTTAATAGTTTTCTCTATAAAAGATTTAGTTCTGGATATGACAGCATGATAGCTCTCCCCTTGATAAGCATTCCCATGTCTTAGTTTTCTTAGCTCTAAAAAGGATAAAAGAACATCACAGGAATCACAAAGGGTAGCTAAATCCACACTTCAGCACTTTAGTCAAAGGTTTTGCAAAGTCAAGTCAAAGATTGAGCACTGTGACCAAGATTTTTTGTTTTTGTTTTTTGCCCAGCTTGATTTTTTAACTATGGATTTAACTTTAGATTTGTATTTTTTGTTATTTTTTCTGATTTTGGGTTCCATGCAAAGATATAAATTTGGAGGTACTCTCTGTAGGTATCAAACCTACATCACTCAAGAAAGCTAATCAGGGTTTCTGAATCATTATATTTAAGGAAGACAGCAAAATTTGTTCTGATTCAGGCTAAACTTTGAATATCCTACTTCTCTGCACATTTAGCCAACAATCCTGAAAGTATTTTGAAAATGGCCTTTAGGACTTCTCAGTATTTTAATAAAATGACCAGATCAGAGTCCTGAATTTCTAAAGATGCTCTGGATGTAAACTGAGCTGCCATCACACCCCACCTATTTTTTGTTTGAGGTCTTGGAGCTGGGCCCCACCTCTCATTTCCCTAGGTCAATCTACATTCTGAGGCCCAGTGGAAGGCCTTATTGCATCTTGGACATAGGGTTTTTGGTCTTCTTCCCTCACCCTGTCCTCTCACTCTTTCTCTATGCCTACATTGAGTGTTTTTGGTGTTTTTTTCCTAAAAATCCCATGTCTTTGAGCAGCCTTTGAACTAATTCTTTTCCTACAACCCTTTGACTCACAGGGAGAGAAGAAGGAATTAAAGTCCAAGTATTCTAAATATAAATTAAATTTTTAATTTCCATCATTACAACACCCCTCCCCCATCTTTGTTTTTAAATCTTTCATTTACGGCATCTAGAAAAGTTTTCTAAACTATGGTATACCCCCTTCTTCCTTCCACTCTTTGTGGAGTATCATAAGAAGGAAAGAAGTAAAGACCAATCTTGTTGAATATTTTTGAGTATAACTCTCAAAAGAAGTGACCACTTGTTTTTAAAGAAAATGAAGTTAAAACCAGAATTAATAAAAATAATAAAACATAATCTACAAAAGTATTTCAATATGAGTCAACAAATGTTGAATCTCAAAGTGAGCAAGATTCACTATTGTTTCTGTCAACTGGCATAGTTTTATGATGTAGATGAGCTGTTTGTTCTGTGCTGTAAGATGAAGATACACATAAATTATATAAAATTTTTAAATGTTTCTATAAATTAAAATAATCAAAATACCTATTAATATTTTCAACTACATTCATTTTGGCAAGTAGAAGAATCTGGCTTCCAAAATAATTGAAACTTTTAAAGATGGAAAAACAAATCAAAAAAGTCTACATAAAATTAATTTAAATTGCAACTTATATTTTAATCTGTCTTAACTTTTTGAACTTTTTTCATTAGTCTAGTTTTAAAGTAAAACAATGTTCTCTTATGCTGCATCAGGATAAAGTAATTTTGAAGAAAAACCTTTAGGATAATGAAAATTATAAGATAAGAATATCAGTTTAAATGGTAGAAAAAAGATACTGACTAAAAATCAATATCCAAAAAGTGTAACTCACCATATTAATCATTGTGTTTCACAGTATCTACAGTTAAAGGAGAAAAAATAATTGTGTTTATTTTGCACAGATGTTTTAGCAGCTGTCATTTGAAGTTTAAATTGAACCAATATCTTAAAAGAGCATATACATAATATGTTGGCAAAATGAGAAATTTTTTTAGTGAAATGAGCAAAAACATTTTTTTTCAAAATTCATGTCTACAAAATCAAAAAGATTACTTATATCATCTTATCAGGTTTCTTATAAAACTGTTGTGTAAAAAGCTTCATTGGGTAAAAAATAGTATGAATTGCAACTATTTGCTCAAAATATTCATGGGCAAATCAAAGGAGTAGTAGGTTCAAATGCTTCCCCTTCTAAATAATATTGTGAAGAATATTGTCCATATGTTTGAAGATGTTTTCAATCAGTCTTTTTTTTTAATTTTTATTTTTTATTTAATGATTACTTTATATTGACAACATTATCCCTTGCACTTGTTTCTTTTCTGATTTTTTTTTCCCTCCC
Organism: Antechinus flavipes; assembly: GCF_016432865.1. Classification (NCBI taxonomy): domain Eukaryota; kingdom Metazoa; phylum Chordata; class Mammalia; order Dasyuromorphia; family Dasyuridae; genus Antechinus; species Antechinus flavipes. The sequence goes on from NC_067398.1 coordinate 623,514,324, forward strand.
TCCATTCACCCCCTCCCCTAGATGGCAAGCAGTTGCCATATGTTGGATATGTTGCAGTATATCCTAGATACAATATATGTTTGCAGAACCAAACAGTTCTCTTGTTGCATAGGGAGAATTGGATTCAGAAGGTATAAATAACCCGGGAAGAAAAACAAAAATGAAGATAGTTCACATTCATTTCCCAGTGTTCGTTCTTTGGGTGTAGCTGCTTTTGTCCGTCATTTATCAATTGAAACTTAGTTAGGTCTCTTTGTCAAAGAAATCTACTTCCATCAAAATATGTCCTCATACAATATCGTTGTCGAAGTGTATAATGATCTCCTGGTTCTGCTCATTTCACTTAGCATCAGTTCATGTAAGTCTCGCCAGTCCTCTCTGTATTCATCCTGCTGGTAATTTCTTACAGAACAATAATATTCCATAACATTCATATACCACAATTTACCCAGCCATTCTCCAATTGATGGGCATCCATTCATTTTCCAGTTTCTAGCCACTACAAATAGGGCTGCTACAAACATTTTGGCACATACAGGTCCCTTTCCCTTCTTTAGTATTTCTTTGGGATATAAGCCCAATAGAAACACTGCTGGATCAAAGGGTATGCACAATTTGATAATTTTTTGGGCATAATTCCAGATTGCTCTCCAGAATGGTTGGATTCGTTCACAACTCCACCAACAATGCATTAGTATCCCAGTTTTCCCGCATCCCCTCCAACATTCATCATTATTTTTTCCTGTCATCTTAGCCAATCTGACAGGTATGTAGTAGTATCTCAGAGTTGTCTTAATTTGCATTTCTCTGATCAATAATGATTTGGAACACTCTTTCATATGAGTGGTAATAGTTTCAATTTCATCCTCTGAAAATTGTCTGTTCATATCCTTTGACCATTTATCAATTGGAGAATGGCTTGATTTCTTATAAATTTGAGTCAGTTCTCTATATATTTTAGAAATGAAGCCTTTATCAGAACCTTTAACTGTGAAGATGTTTTCCCAGTTTGTTGCTTCCCTTCTAATCTTGTTTGCATTAGTTTTGTTTGTACAAAGGCTTTTTAATTTGATGTAATCAAAATTTTCTATTTTGTGATCAGTAATGGTCTCTAGTTCATCTTTGGTCACAAATTTCTTTCTCCTCCACAAGTCTGAGAGATAAACTATTCTATGTTCCTCTAATTTATTTATAATCTCGTTCTTTATGCCTAGGTCATGGACCCATTTTGATCTTATCTTGGTATATGGTGTTAGGTGTGGGTCCATATCTAATTTCTGCCATACTAATTTCCAATTATCCCAGCAGTTTTTATCAAATAATGAATTCTTTTCCCAGAAGTTAGGGGCTTTGGGTTTGTCAAACACTAGATTGCTATAGTTGACTATTCTGTCTTGTGAACCTAACCTTTTCCACTGATCCACTAATCTATTTCTTAGCCAATACCAAATGGTTTTGGTGACTGCTGCTTTATAATATAATTTTAGATCAGGTACAGCTAGGCCACTTTCATTTGATTTTTTTTCATTAATTCCCTTGAGATTCTCAACTTTTTATTGTTCCATATGAATTTTGTTGTTATTTTTTCTAGATCATTAAAATATTTTCTTGGAAGTCTGATTGGTATAGCACTAAATAAATAGATTATTTTAGGGAGTATTGTCATCTTTATTATGTTCGCTCGGCCGATCCAAGAGCACTTAATATTTTTCCAATTATTTAAGTCTGACTTTATTTGTGTGGAGACTTTTTTATAATTTTGCTCATATAATTCCTGACTTTCCTTTGGTAGATAGATTCCCAAATATTTTATGGTATCAACAGTTATTCTGAATGGAATTTCTCTTTGTATCTCTTGCTGTTGAGTTTTGTTGGAGATGTATAAAAATGCTGAGGATTTATGAGGATTTATTTTGTAGCCAGCTACTTTGCTAAAATTATGAATTATTTCTAATAGCTTTTTAGTAGAATCTCTGGGGTTCTCTAGGTATACCATCATATCATCTGCAAAGAGTGATAGTTTGGTTTCTTCATTGCCTACTCTAATTCCTTTAATATCTTTCTCAACACTTATTGCCGAGGCTAGTGTTTCTAATACGATATTAAATAATAATGGTGATAGAGGGCAACCTTGCTTCACTCCAGATCTTACTGGGAAAGGTTCCAGTTTTTCTCCATTGCATATGATGCTTACTGATGGTGTTAAATATATGCTCCTGACTATTTTAAGGAAAAGTCCATTTATTCCTATGCTCTCAAGTGTTTTTATTAGGAATGGATGTTGGATTTTATCAAATGCTGTTTCTGCATCTATTGAGATGATCATATGGTTTTTGTTTGTTTGGTTATTGATATAGTCAATTATGCTAATAGTTTTCCTAATATTGAACCAGCCCTGCATTCCTGGTATAAATCCTACTTGGTCATAGTGTATTATCCTGGGGATGATTTTCTGTAATCTTTTTGCTAATATTTTATTTAAGATTTTAGCATCAATATTCATTAGGGAGATTGGTCTATAATTTTCTTTCTCTGTTTTCAGCCTACCTGGTTTAGGTATCAGTACCATGTCTGTGTCATAAAAGGAGTTTGGTGGGACTCCTTCAATCCCTATTTTGTCAAATAGTTTATTTAGCATTGGAGTTAATTGTTCTTTAAATGTTTGGTAGAATTCACATGTAAATCCATCTGGTCCTGGGGATTTTTTCTTAGGGAGATGATTGATAGTTTGTTCTATTTCTTTTTCTGAGATGGGACTGTTTAGGATATTTACTTCTTCCTCTGTTAGTTTGGGCAAGCTATATTTTTGGAGGTATTTTTCTATTTCATTTAAGTTGTCGAATTTATTGGCATAAAGTTGGGCAAAGTAAATCCTAATTATTGCTCTAATTTCCTCTTCGTTACTGGTGAGTTCTCCCTTTTCATTTTTAAGACTAACAATTTGATTTTCCTCTTTCCTTTTTTTAATCAGATTTACTAAGGGTTTGTCTATTTTGTTGGTTTTTTCATAGAACCAACTCTTAGTTTTATTAATCAATTCAATAGTTTTTTTACTTTCAATTTTATTGATCTCTCCTTTTATTTTTAGAATTTCAAGTTTAGTGTTTGACTGGGGGGGTTTAATTTGTTCCTTTTCTAGCATTTTTAGTTGCAAACCCAATTCATTGATCTTCTCTTTCTCTATTTTATACAAATAGGCCTCTAGAGATATGAAATTTCCCCTTATTACCGCTTTGGCTGCATCCCATACATTTTGGTATGATGTCTCATTATTATCGTTTTCTTGTGTGAAGTTATTAATTATGTCTATGATTTGCTGTTTCACCCAATCATTCTTTAGCATGAGATTATTTAGTTTCCAATTATTTTTTGGTCTACTTCCCCCTGGTTTTTTGTTGAATGTAATTTTCATTGCATCGTGGTCTGAAAAGGATGCATTTACTATTTCTGCCTTACTACATTTGAGTTTGAGGTTTTTATGTCCTAATATATGGGCAATTTTTGTATAGGTTCCATGAACTGCTGAAAAGAAAGTGTATTCCTTTCTGTCTCCATTACATTTTCTCCAGAGATCTATCATATCTAACTTTTCTAGTATTCTATTTACCTCTTTGACTTCTTTCTTATTTATTTTGTGGTTTGATTTATCTAATTCTGAGAGTGCAAGGTTAAGATCTCCCACTATTATAGTTTTACTGTCTATTTCTTCTTGCAGCTCTCTTAGTTTCTCTTTTAAGAATTTAGATGCTACCCCACTTGGTGCATATATGTTTAATATATATACTGCTTCATTATCCATGCTACCCTTTAGCAAGATATAGTGCCCTTCCTTATCTCTTTTAATTAGGTCAATTTTTGCTTTAGCTTGATCTGAGATCAGGATGGCTACCCCTGCTTTTTTGACTTCACCTGAAGCATAGTAGATTTTGCTCCAACCTTTTACCTTTAACCTGCATGTATCTCCCCGCTTCAGGTGTGTTTCCTGTAAACAACATAATGTAGGATTCTGGCTTTTAATCCATTCTGCTAACCGCTTCCTCTTTATGGGGGAGTTTACCCCATTCACGTTTATGGTTAGAATGACCAATTCTGTATTACTTGCCATCTTGTTAACCCCGGTTTATGCTTTTCTCCCTTCTTTCCCCTTTCCCCCCCCTTCCCAGTATTAAGCTTGTGAGCACCACTTGCTTCTCACAGCCTGCCCTTTTTAGTATCCCTCCCCCCGCCTTAGAGTTCCTCCCCCTATCTTACCCCTTTCCCTCCCAGTTCCCGTATTCCCTTCCGCTTAGCTTATTCCTTCCCTTTTCACTTTTCCCTTCTCACTTTTCAATGAGGTGGGAGAAGTTTCACCATAGATTGAATATGTCTTAAGATTTTTCACTTAAAGCCAATTCTGAAGGCAGTAAGATACCCACTATATTCATCCCCCTCCATTCTTTCTCTCAGATATAATAGGTTTCCTATGCCTCTTCATGAGATGTACCATCCCCACTTTACCCTTTTTCTGGTACAATGTCCTTTCCACATCAATTTCTAGAACAAGGTATACATGTATTCTTTATACATCTATATAGTCAAAATATAGTTCCCAAGATTAATCTTTACCTTTTTAGATTTCTCTTGAGTTCTATATTTGTAGATCAAACTTTTTGTTAAGTTCTGGCTTTTTCATCAGAAATAGATGAAATTCGCTTACTTCGTTGAATGTCCATCTTCTTCCCTGGAAAAAGATGCTCATTCTTGCTGGGTAAGTTATTTTTGGTTGCATACCAAGTTCCTTAGCCTTTCGGAATATCATATTCCAGGCCCTTCAATCTTTTAATGTGGATGCTGCCAGATCCTGGGTGATCCTTATTGTGGCTCCTTAATACTTGAATTGGGTTTTTCTAGCCGCTTGCAATATTTTTTCCTTCATCTGAGGGTTCTGGCATTTGGCCACTATATTCCTTGGTGTTTTGATTTTAGGATCCCTTTCAGTGGGTGATCGATGAATCCTTTCAATGTTTATTTTTTCCTCTGTTCCTATGACTTCTGGGCAGTTCTCTTTGATAATTTCCTGGAAAATAGTGTCCAGGCTCTTTTTTTCATCATTCTTTTCTGGGAGTCCAATGATTCTCAGATTGTCTCTCCTGGATCTGTTTTCCAGGTCTGTTGTCTTCCCCAGAAGGTATTTCACATTCTTTTCCATTGTTTGATTTTTTTGGATTTGCTTGACTGATTATTCTTGTCTCCTCGAGTCATTCAATTCCATTTGTTCGACCCTGATTTTCAGTGAAGTATTTTCTTCGCTCACTTTTTTAAGATCTTTTTCTAATTGTCCAATTGAGTTCTTTTGTTCTGTGCAATTTTTTTTCCATTTTGCCAATTTTGTTTTTTAGAGAGCTATTTTCTGTTTCCAGTTCACCAATCCTATTTTTCAAGGATTTTACTTCTTTATCCACTCTCTCTTTAACTGACTTCTCCAGGCTCTTTTGCCAAGCCTCACTCTGCTTTTCCCATTTTTCTTCTAACTCCCTTGTGAGAGCTTTTTTAATTACTTCTATGAGGTTCATCTGTGCTGAGGAACAGATGATCTCCTCCTTTGGGGATTCACCTGGGGATTGTCTGTTTTTAGTCTCCTCAGGATTTAGAGTCTGCTCTCTATCTGTATAGAAGCTGTCAAGGGTTAAAGTCCTCTTCAGCTTCTTGCTCATTCTGTCTAATAATCAGAGACAAACTAGCAAAGAAAAACAGAAAAAACTGGAGTCTTTCTTTGGGGGAGGGGCTGGGTGTGTTATCGAGCTTCCTCTACAGACTGCAGGGGGCAGCAGTGAGGCACTAGCCCGACTGTGTTGCGCCTGCGCTCTGAGATCCCAGAACGTGCTGAGTCACTGTGGGGGTGGGGGGGGGGGGGGGAAGAGGGGGGGCTGCCAGGTCCCGAGAGACTCCAGCTGTTTGGGGTTGCATTCTTCACCCCCGGTGTTTTTAGCTTCTCTGCTGGGCTGCTGACTTGCTGCCGGAGCAAAGTATCCAAACCTGTAGCGAAGCTCTCCCCGCAGAGACGGCTGCGATCACTCCCCACCCCCTCTCAGCTCTGCTCCCGTGCTCTCACTGCCGCTGCCTGCGCCCGATCTAAAACCGTCCCAGCCCTCCAGTAAAGACAGACCTTTCTTGGCGAATCTCAAGGATGGCTTCTCTTGGTAACTATATGTGGGTTTTTTTCAGTCAAGCATTAATTCAGAGGCTTGTAAAGAAGTGGATAGTGAGAGAAAGCGCGGAGCTTATGCAGCTGTGAGCCTCCTCTCCGCCATCTTAACCGGAAGTCCTCAATCAGTCTTAAGATCAAAATCTTCCTAATTGCATTGCAAGTGAAAGAGGCAACAGATGTAGTTAAAGATGCTTATTTGATTTCATATGTATGTTATGTTAAAATTAATGTGAGAGAAGACTTTTTACTTTGTAAAACTGCATAGTAATGCCACTTCAAGTGAAATTTTCAATATATAATTGACATTTTATAAAATAAGAGATGGATAATGTGACAAATTGGATTATGAACTGAGAGAGTTCAATCAACATCAGTAAGAAATGCAGGTTTCTATGTTCTATTTAAAATGTGCTCCACTATACAATTTTGGAATAGCATGCTTCATAAGCAATGATTTATATTAAGAAATATGACTGAAGTGACATTATAACAATATCTTTCTTTTTCTTTTTATTGTGTTATATGGGAACAGAATATGATTGCTTTTACATTATTTGAAAACACCCTGAATTTATTTTGCCATGGTAATTCATAAGGTTGATAAGCTTTTAAAATGAAAATTTACCTAATAATAACACATATGAAACAAATTCATCTAAGAACAAAATATTTCCCTGAAATTTAAATGGTCCTATTTTAAACATATACATATATATAAATTTATAAGTACAGGTATACATACATATCTATCTATATACTTACATAAATACACACACACACACACACACACATATATAAAACATCTATTGAAACTTGACTGTCTGTATTTTTATAAAAACACAAGTATATTTTAAAATATATATTATTAAAAATCTAAATATACAAATATATGAAATATAAATATGAATATATATGATATGAGACATTCAACTATGAGATACACTTATGCACATATGTGTACATATAAAATCCAAATATGAAAATTAAAAAAAAAACTTGTTACAATATTAATTTGTTTCATCTGTAAATATACACATAATATGTGTATATCACACACTTACATGAAGTCCTAAAATCCATGATCTGGAAAAAAAAAGTAATTAAGCAAAAGCAAAAATAAATATGAAAAATAATATATTTTGTTACTTATTTAAAACAATCACTCTGGCAAATTAAATAGAACAAAGTAGTAGCCTCACTAATTACTAGCAAAAATCATCATTTAATTTTAAATATATAGATATTTCTAAATATGAATATATAAAGAGATCTATAACTAAAGGCAAATGTTATATAATTCATCTTACTCTATCTCAACAAGAATGATTCATAGATATGTCTTACAATTAGTACCTTAAAACAAGCCTTTAAACCTGAAAGTCTGCTGCATTTTGGTTATGAGTATGTCAAGAAATTATCAATGTTATACACATTTTACTGTCATTTGTGGCATATTTGTTGGAAACCGTGTCTTCTGATATAATTGATATTCAAAAAAATATCCATACTGATTAATTTTGGGAGGAAATTATGAGTAATGAAATTATCAATGATAACACATTTTGAAAACCTCTGTGCCTTGAAATAAACTCAGTCATCATCACTTTAATAATATGATTGATATGGTTATTAATTGGTAAGGAATAAATAGGAAAATTATAAATCATTTTTACCTATAAATAATAGCTGTGTATGTTCCAGTATTTTGTTGTTCCTAATATTTATTTGTATTGTAATAAATTTTTTATTCAATAAAATATAGGATAATAACATTATTTGCACAGATTTTTTTTAAATTTAAAAAGTATATATGAAAATTGCAACTTTTTCCCAATAGCATAGGAAATATTACTACAAGAAAATTAGACACTCCTGACTTAGGGAGGCTATACAATACTCCAGAGTTCTTCCCTTTTTATTTGTGTTTCCAAATATTTTCTCTTTCTTCAGTCACTCAGCAACTACATTTCCTCTTTTACTGATACTTCCACATCCTCTTTGTTGCTACAAATTATTACTATGGTTATTTTGTTTTCATTTATTTACAAGCAACCCATATTTTGATGGGCTTAAGGAAGCTGGGCACCCTAGGCAAATCACAGTTTGTCTCAGTTCTTTATCATAAAATGAACTGGAGAAGAAAATAGCAAACCATTCTCATATATTTGCCAAAAAACAAACAAACAAACAAAAACAAAAACAAAAACAAAAACAAACAAACAAAAAAAAAAGAGGTCACACAAATTTGGACATAACTGAAACAACTGAAGAACAAGAAAATGGATGTGGCCTCCAGCTCAACTTTACCTCAACATATGGATAGTAATAATCATATTTTACATACTCTCCAGTCTGACGCTCTTCCTGAACTTGTCCCAGGTGCCAGGATTCCTATATCTGTTTTCTAGTTATTAGAACTTCACTCTGGATAGCGATAGTTAATACACCCATATCCCAATTAGACTAACAGAAGAATCCCACAAAGTAGTCAAATTATTTGAATTTGCACTGCATATACCCATTGGGTGGGAACTGATTACCATAATTTACATAATTAAAACTTTGAATATTGCAAATTTGAAAGTGTGACTACTTTTTAGGATTCATTGTCCAAACCAATAAAGATTTCTTTTTTGGAGACTATATTTCTATTAAGAGTATACATAAAGAATATAATATATATATAACATTATACAAAATAATATATATTAAGTGTATAATTTGGTTTTACTGTTGTAATATAAAAAAGAAGTTAGAGGTGGAAAGGAAATTGTATCAGAAAAAGGGAAAAGTGGAGGTACTACATCTCATGAAGAGGCAAAGGAAAGAAGGGAGGGGAATGAACATAGTGTTTATCTTACTCACATCAGAATTGACTCAAAAAGAAAAATATTAGACATATTTGATTTACAAAGAAACTTCTCTCACCTCATTGAAAAGTGGGAGGAGAAAAGTGAAAAGGGAAGGAGTAAGCTAAATAGAAGGGAATACAGAAATTGTAAGGAAAAGGCTTAAGAAAAGGGGAGGGACTCTAAGATGAGGGGAGGAATCCTAAGTAGGGAGGGCTGCATGAGGCAAGTGGTGCTCACAAGTTTAATAATGGGGAGGGAAGTAAGGGGGAAATGAAAGAGAAAACCATAATCTGGGATTAACAAGATGGCAGGAAATTCAGAATTAGTCATTTTAACCATAAATGTGAATGAGGTAAACTTCCCTATAAAACAGAGGCAGATAGCAGACTGGATTAAATGGCAGAATCCTACAATATGTTGAATAAAGGAAAAACACTTGAAGAAGGGCAATACATACAGAATAAAGGTAAAAGACTGGAGCAGAATCTACTATGCTTCAGGTAAAATTTTTTTTAAAAAGTGGGGGTATTCATCCTGATCTCAGATCAAGCAAAAGCAAAAATTGATCTAATTAAAAGGGATAAGGAAGGGCACTATATTTTGTTAAAGAGAACATAGATAATGAAGCAATATCAATATTAAACATATACGCACCAAGTGATATAGCATCAAAATTCTTAAAGGAGAAGTTAAGAGAGCTGCAAAAAGAAATAGATAGCAAAACTATAATAGTGGGAGATACCAACTTTACACTCTCAGAACTAGATAAATCAAACCACAAATTAAATAAGAAAGAAATTAAAGAGGTAAATAGAATACTAGAAAAGTTAGGTATGATAGATCTTTGGAGAAAACTAAATGGAGATAGAAAGGAGTGTACTTTCTTCTTGGCAAGTCATGGAACCTATACAAAAATTGAATATATATTAGGACATAAAGACCTCAAATTCAAATGCAAAAAGGAAGAAATTGTAAATATATCCTTCTCGGATCACAATGCAATAAAAATTACATTCAATAAAAAAACAGGGGGAAATTGACCAAAAAATAATTGGAAACTAAATAATTTCACCCTAAAGAATGATTAGGTGAAACAGCAAATCATGGACATAATTAATAATTTCACCCAAGAGAATGACAATAATGAGACGTCATACAAAAATGTGTGGGATGCAGCCAAAGTAGTAATAAGGGGAAATTTTATATTTGGAGAGACCTACTTGCATAAAATAGAAAAAGAAAAGAACAATGAATTAGGCTTGCAATTAAAAAAAGCTAAAAAAAGAGCAAATTAAAAACCCCCAGTCAAACACTAAATTTGAAATACAAAAAATAAAAGGAGAGCTTAATAAAATTGAAAGTAAAAAAAAAAACTATTGAATTAAAAAAAGAACAAAACTAAGAGTTGATTCTTGAAAAAATAAACAAAATAGATAAACCCTTGGTAAATTTGATTAGAAAGAGGGAAGAGGAAAATAACATTGTTAGTCTTAAAAATGAAAAGGGAGAACTTGGCACTAATGAAGAGGAAATTAGAGCAATAATTAGGAGTTACTTTGTCCAACTTTATGCCAATAAATTCGACAACTTAAATGAAATGGATGAATACCTTCAAAAATATAACTTATCCAGATTAACAGAGTAAGAAATGTTAAACAGTCCCATTTTAGAAAAAGAAATAGAACAAGCTATTAATCAATTCCCTAAGAAAAAAATCCCCAGAACCAGATGGATTTACATGTGAATTCTACCAAACATTTAAAGAGCAATTAGCCCCAATGCTATATAAACTATTTGAAAAAATAGGAATGGAAAGAGTCCTACCAAATTCCCTTTATTGACACAGATATGATACTGATATCTAAACCAGGTAGCTTGAAAACAGAAAAAGAAATTTATAGACCAATTTCCCTAATGAATATTGATATAAAAATCTTAAATAAAATATTAGCAAAAAGATTACAGAAAATCATCCCCAGGATAATACACACTGACCAAATAGGATTTATACCAGGAATGCAGGGCTGTTTCAATCTTAGGAAAACTATTAGCATAATTGACTATATCAATAACCAAATTAACAAAAACCATACGATCATTTCAATATATGCAGAAAAAGCATTTGATAAAATCCAACATCCATTCCTAATAAAAACACTTGAGAGGATAGGAATAAATGGACTTTTACTTAAAATGGTCAGGAGCATCTATTTAAAACCATCACTAAGCATCATATGCAATGGGGAAAAACAGGAACCTTTCCCAGTAAGATCAGTAGTGAAACAATGTTGCCCACTATCACCATTATTATTCAATATTGTGTTAGAAACACTAGCCTTAGCAATAAGAGTTGAGAAAAAGATTAAAGGAATTAGAGTAGGTAATGAGGAAATCAAATCACTCTTTGATATGATGGTATACTTAGAGAACCCCAGAGATTATACTAAAAAGCTATTAGAAATAATCCACAAATTTTGCAAAGTTGCAGGATACAAAATAAATCCACATAAATCCTCAGCATTTTTATACATCCCCAAAAAAATCCAACAGCAAAAGATACAAAGAGAAATTTCATTTAAAATAATTTTCGATAGGATAAAATACTTGGGAATCTATCTGCCAAAACAAAGTCAGGAACTATATGAGCAAAACTACAAAACACTTTCCACACAAATAAAGTCAGATCTAAACAATTGGGAAAATTTTAAATGCTCTTGGATAAGCCAAGCGAATATAAAAACAATGACAAATCTACCTAAACTAATCTATTTATTTAGTGCTATACCAATCAGACTCCCAAGAAACTATTTTAATGACCTAGAAAAAATAGCAACAAAATTCATATGAAAGACCAAAAGATCAAGAATTTCAAGGGAACTAATGAAAAAAAATCAAATGAAGATGGCGTAGTTGTACCTGCTCTAACACTATATTATAAAGCAGCGGTCACCAAAACCATCTGGTATTGGCTAAGAAATAGACTAGTTGATCAATGAATAGGTTAGGTCCACAAGACAAAATAATCAATAACTATAGCAATCTAGTGTTTGACAAACCTAAAGATCCCAACTTTTGGGATAAGAATTCACTATTTGACAAAAATTAGAAATTAGTAAGGCTGAAATTAGTCATGGACCCACACTTAACACCATACACCAAGATAAGCTCAAAATGGGTTCATAATTTAGGCATAAAGAGAGAGATTATAAATAAATTAGAATAATATAAGATAGTTTACCTCTCAGACTTGTGGAGGAGGAAAGAATTTGTGACCAAAAAAGAACTAGAGATCATTATTGATCACAAAATAGAAAATTTTGATTATATCAAGTTAAAAAGTTTTTGTACAAGCAAAACTAATGCAGACAAGAATAGAAGGGAAGCAATAAATTGGGAAAACATTTTTACAGTCAAAGGTTCTGATAAAAGCCTTGTGTCCAAACTATATAGAGAATTGACTCTAATTTATAAGAAATCAAGCCATTCTTCAATGGATAAATGGTCAAAGGATATGAACAGACAATTTTCAGATGATAAAATTGAAACTATTTCTACTCATACTCCAAATCACTGTTGATTAGAGAAATGCAAATTAAAAAACCCTGAGATACCACTACATACCTCTCAGATTGGCTAAGATGACAGGAAAATATAATGCTGAATATTGGAGGGAATGCAGGAAAACTGGGACACTGATGCATTGTTGGTGCAATTGTTAACAGATCAACCATTTTGGAGAGCAATTTGGAACTATGCTCAAAAAGTTAGCAAAGTGTATTATCCCAAAGAGATCTTAAAGGAGGGAATGGGACCCACATGTGCAAAAATGTTTGTGGCAGCCCTTTTTGTAGAGGCTAGAAACTAGAAAATGAATGGATACCCATCAATTGGAGAATGGTTGGGTAAATTATGGTATGTGGATGTTATGGAATATCATTGTTCTATAAGAAATGACCAGCAGGATGATTTCAGAAATGCTTGGAAAGACTTACCTGAACTGATGCTGAGTGAAATGAGCAGAACCAGGAGATCATTATACACTTCAACAACAATACTATATGAGGATCAATTCTGATGGAAGTGGATATCTTCAGCAATGAGAAGATCCAATTCAGTTTCAATTGATCAGTGATGAACAGAACCAGCTACACCCAAAGAAAGAACATGGGGAAATGAATGTGGACTGCTTGCATTATTGTTTTTTTTCCAGATTATTTTTACCTTTCTAAATCTGATTTTTCTTGTGCAATAAGAGAACTGTATAAATATGTACACATATATTGTATTTAAGATATACTTTAACATGTTTAACACGTATAAAACGGCCTGCCATGTAGGAGAGAGGGTGGAGGGAAGGAAAAGTTGGAACAGAAGTGATTGCAAGGGACAATGTTGAAAAATTATCCATATGTTCTGTCAATAAAAAGATAAAATAATTTTTTAAAAATAGTATAATTTTTCCCATTATCATTACAAAATTTATTTGCAACACTTTGAAAATATCATTGAAGCAAAGACATCTTTTCATGTTTGCTTGGAATGAAAATTTTCTTTTTAAAGTTCATTTTCTTAGATAAAAGTCAATATGATGTAATGGAAATGATGCTTTGTCTTTCCTGAAATTGTCATGTCTTTACTCTTATTCATGTGATGTACTCATCATTAGAGATGTTATTTTGTTTCTTTCTAGATGCTAATGGGATGATTATGGGATTATGGAAGAGGGATAGACTAGATGTCTTTCTTTTTTAGCAATTTGTATATAAATCAGAATCTTGGGGTCTTCCCATATCTAAGGATCTTAAGGGTTTTATCTGATATACTTAACAAGGGATTGCTTTCTCTGATCCCTTCTCTCTCTATCGATCTTTCTGTCTGTCTCTGTCACTGTCACTGCCTCTGGCTATCTCTCTGTCTGTCTGTCTCTCTCCTCTTTCACACACACACACACACACACACACACACACACACACACACACAACACACACACACTTTTATCTGAGACTTCTGTCTCTATCTACTTATCCAAAAGTACTCATGTTAAACAAAGATAAATCCATATAACAAAGATTCCTGGAAAGGAAAAAAAAAATCCTTGTCCTATTGTCTATTCTTTGGTTTGACTTTGTAAAACTTCAAACTAAGGGGTACAAAAATATTAAACATGCATTAGATATCCTTAATGATTCCTATAATATTCTTATAATCATTTTTCATATGAGAAAACTGGCACAAATTATTCAAGTAACAATGTCTGACTACTAGAGTAAACATGGCTACTTCACCACAAAGTAGGTCCTTAAAGCAGATTCCACCTCCTTTCCAGGAGGAACTTGGGATGTTAAGCCTCTAGACCCAGTCAATATCACCATCCTAGTTATCTTCCTACAACATTTAGATCAGGAAAGGAACTTGAAAATACCAATAGCAGATGGGTGGATTTATTTATTTAAATCTTTATTCCAGGATATGTTACATACTTGATGATAAAGCAAAGCAAAAGTTTTAGGTTTTTGATACACTGACCTTAAGTATGGCTTTAGCCATTCATCTCATATCCTTTTTGGGTGTAACTTTCTCTCTTTCCCAGATGAAGACTCAAACATGAAAGGAGGTCTAGACAAGAAGATGCACAAAGAACTATTTGCATTTTTGATTTTCTTCCCAAGTTATTTTTACCTTCTGAATCCAATTCTCCCTGTGCAACAGGAGAACTGTTCGGTTCTGCAAATATGTATTGTATCTAGGATATACTGCAACATATTTAACATTTATAGGACTGCTTGCCATCTTGGGGGGGGGTGGAGGGAGGGAGGGGAAAAAAATCGAAACATAAGTGAGTGCAAGGGATAATGTTGTAAAAAATTACCCTGGCATGGATTCTGTCAATACAAAGTTATTATTAAATAAAAATAAAAATAAATAAATAAATAAAGAAGATGCACAAAAAATTCTTTCCCAGTGTTCAATGATTATGATAGAATATTCAATCAGCAACTGGATGATGTCAATTTAAGCTCCCACCTGGTCCTATAAAAAAGGTTTCTTCAGGAAGAAGCAAGACAATAAGTGGGTGGATTCTAAAGGCCACATGGGTAAGGATCCATACTTTCTGTCATTGTACCCTGACAGATTTGCCATCTACCCTTGGGAATTCAATGAAATTAATATCTATTTAGGAGAGAGGAGTTTTTCTTGTACATTGACAAGACCAGTTCAAATAAAAGTGTACAATTAAAAGAAACTTGGGGGAAATAAACCTAAATTGGGGGGGAAAGGAAGCCACATGCACCTAAAGAGCAATCAGATTGTCCCAATCTTAAAAATAAGTTAATGATTTAACAGGGGTTCCTGATCACATCTCTAAATACAAATGGGGCATGGGGAGGAAGGCATCTTGTGTATTACCTTCATATGCTATTCAATGAAATCTGTAATATATGAGCATTATTGCCCAACTTTATTTTAGTATTGATATTTTCAGATTTTTCATGCTATCTCATAAATTGAAGTTGGGAAGACAACTGTGAATAGGGCTAAATGAACATATATCAGTTTTCTCAGAATTTTCATTAGGAAGTAGCTAACAAACAATATTTCTCTGATTATCAGTAAGATGGATGTTGGAAGGGAGGTTTAATGGATCACAGTGACTATGGTTTTGTCTTTCTTGGCTTCTAGCTTTCTCCAAACATTAAAGAACAAAGAATTCTGAATGTTAAAAACAAAACAAAACAAACAACAAACAACAACAACAACAACAACAACAACAAAAAAACTCATAGATATTTGAACGGAGAGAGACCTTACACAGCAACTCTATCCCCAGAATGACAGTTACTTAACCAAGATCATACATGGAGTTAGTAGCAAAGATAAGTCTAACCTCTAAAGCCTAACTCCTGAATTTGCAGTCAAAAAATCTGGATTTGAATTCTGTTCTTTTCACTTATCTGTGTGATATATGAAGGTCTTTTCATCTCTTTGGGGCCCCATTCCTCATCCATAAAATGAAGGATCTCACTATTATTTTATATATTATAAGTAACTCTGACTGATTTCCAAGGCTTGAACATTTCCTTTCAATAACTCTGATTCTAGTCTAAAAGTTGGTTGTTTTAATAGTAGACTATTGGTTTTTAATATTTTCCACTTCATTTTATGGCTTTTCTAGGGTCAGACAGCATCAGAAATTCAGAAGATCAGGAGTTGAATTTCTTATGACACTTAATTTAAAGTTTATTAGAGCCATATATATGTCCTGCTACAGAATGCTAATAAGATACCATCATGTTCATCAATACTACAGGAAGATAGACCTGAGCAATCAAAGGCTCCAAACAAAGATCTACCTTCAGTAATCTCAACAGACTGAGGAAGGAAACTCCTCTGATCAGCTCCCCTTACATCATGGTTGTATTAAAGACCAGTATTCCTTTTAGAACACTAGCAGAGCAACACACACACACACACACACACACACACACACACACACACACACCTCATATCTGATTCCTTCTGACCCCATTTTTATTTTTCTAGTTAAAGATACTAAACTGGTTTGCCATTTCCTATTCCATTCATTTTATAAATGAGGAACTGACATTAATGCATATATATGTAAATATATGTCTCTCTCTCTCTCTCTCTCTCTCTCTCTCTCTCTCTATATATATATATATATATACATACACATTAAATTTACTACATATATGCGTGCATGTATACATGCAAAATCCCACACACACACTATATATATATGTGTATATATATATATATATATAGCATGAATGTGTATGTATATATAACATGTGTATTACATATACATGTATATGTTTCATCTATACATATGTATATATGTATGTACGTGTTCATATACATAAATAGGTTTGTGTATGTGTGTATGTGTGTGTATATCTATATATATGTATATATATACATATATATATATATATATATATATATATATATATATATATTATATATAATCGTAGGTATACAAATACTGAGGCAGCTAAGATGCACAGTGGATACAGTCCTGGGTCTGGAGTAAGGAAGATTCATCTTCCTGAGTTCAAATCTGGCCTCAGACACTCACTAGCTGTATGATCCTAAGTCACTTAATCCTGTTTGCTTCAGTTTCCTTATATGTAAAATGATCTGGAGAAGGAAATGTAATTTCCTCGTAATTTCCTAGGTAAATTACTCTAGTATCTTTGTCAAGAAAACCTCAGATGAGGAATGAAGAGTCAGATGTAACTGAAGACAACTGAATGACAATTCTTTTTAACTTATCATGATCCTTCTTTTGGAGACAGCTAAGTGATACAGGGTCAGAACCAGATTCTGGTTTACACCTGGATTCAGGAAGATATGATTTCAAATCTGCTCTCAGAAACTTACTAGCTGTGTAATCTGAATAAATCACTTAACCACTATTTGTCTCAGTTTCCTCTCCTGTAAAAAATAAGGAATAATACTAACTCTTATCTTACAAGAATATTGTAAGGATCAAAGGAGTTCATATTTGTGAAGCATTTAGCACAGTATCTAGCACAGAGTAGACATTCAAAAATATTTATTCCTTTCCCTTTAATTAAATATTTAAACATTCCCCTTTACACACATCCTTTTCTATACTACCTAAACTCTCGGACATCAGAATATTCTGTTCTATTTCTTATTGAAGGCTTTTCCAAATGGATTTGAATATCTTTCTTTTATATGCTGAGGTGACTGGCTGTCAACACCTCAGAACCTCATTTTCTATAAAGGGCTTTAGGTGTGAATGCCTGAGGATAAAGTGAGCTTGACTCATATTCATTTTAAATATCAGCTAATTATTCCACAGGTTGCATTCTTGTAAATCATAAACAAATAAGCAAATAGATGAGTGAATTAATAGGCAAATAAATAAATGGAAGAATAAATAAATGAGTAAATAAATAATAAGACTAAAGAAATGGATAAGTAAATGCATAAAAATAAAAATAGCTAAATAAGAAAATACAGTTTCATTTTTTTTGTCATCTCATTAAAGTCACCTGTATTTTCAACCCCAAATCTTCCATAAATGACTTCCATAAATGCCAGGACTAGATCTATCATGGAAATGAATAATAAGAGTAAAAACTGGGTTTTGTTTATTGAGTTCTTTTATTCTTAGCATTCAATCAACCTTGCTGGGCTGGTGCCATTTATAATACTAGACATAGAAAAGGCCTGCTTTGACATAATCTCCATCTTGTAGGAGTCACTCTTGGATTATTCCTTATAGGATACAGGTCAGTCTGGGCTTTCCATGTCTCAAGTGGTGAAGAGATCAGTTCTCACCAATGACATACACCATTACAGCTGACAGGATCTCACTGAAGCCCATTGAGTTTCTGATGGCTTGTGGAGGAAAAGCTGTAAGGGGAGAGTAATTGAAAGCAAACATTGGAATGGAAGTTACACAAAGAAACTTCTGAGCCGATCTTGTGTCAAGATGAGAAATGCCATAGAAACAAACACATTTCATGCTGACTGAAGCAGTGGGTGGGACAGTGGGGAGCTATTTTCAGTTGTGAAGGCAGGTTGGTCAAGGCAGTATTGTTGGATAGAAGACTTCCCCCTTTGATTCATAGCCAGGGTCTGGTCTTTCCTGAAATTTGGGATTTGAGCAGAATGAAATATTGATTTAGAGAATATAGACATTCTTTCATGCATGCATTTAACAGACATTTATTAGGCCCCTGGTATGTGATCAGTTATTGTTATTATTTGGGGGGTTTTTAGGGAGAGCAAGAAGAGAGAAAGAACATTGATATCTATGTGAAAGGGAGGGAAATAGGGACAGGGAATGCATAATAGAGAAGGCTACTGTAGGAGTGGACCTTGAAAAATGAGCTGAAATTGAAACTGTGGATTTCTTATGGATCAGACAACCTCTAATTTCTCTTCCAGCTTTAAAGCTACTATCTTTCTATCATAGTCATAGGTTCATAACCTGGGGTCCATAAACTCAATTAAAATATTTTATAACATTTCTATACATTTTTTAAAAATCTAATGTATTTTATTTAATATATTTAAAAGCATTACTCTGA
The DNA here is from genome assembly GCF_016432865.1 of Antechinus flavipes. Taxonomy (NCBI): domain Eukaryota; kingdom Metazoa; phylum Chordata; class Mammalia; order Dasyuromorphia; family Dasyuridae; genus Antechinus; species Antechinus flavipes. The sequence goes on from NC_067398.1 coordinate 623,533,451, forward strand.
GAAGTAAATTATCAGTCTTACCAGATTGCTAAAGAAGTCCTTAGTTGTAAAAAACAAGATTAAAATTTCCTATCCTTAATGATCATTTAGACTCATTCCAATTCTAAGGAATTTTATGGTGTTCTGGATTTATATATATTACTATATTGTATATATTAATTATGGATATATAATATTATAATATATTCATATATAATATAAATATATTATTATAATAAGAGATATCAGACAAAAAATAAATACTTGTTACTGAAGAGATGTTGAAGATCCTTGAGGCTCTACACCATGAAAAGACTCAGAATGAAGACTGAATATTCCTAAGAACATCTTCACATTTCACTAAAATAGCCAACTCCTGATATCTTAAAAACAATTCATTTCTCCTATATAATAATTCTATGCCACTTTCAATTAACACCACCTCATGATAGCATTTGCGGAACACTTAAAAGATATTAACACAGATTCTCCAGAGACTCAACCAAAAGTGATTATTCATAGACTCTCTCTAGCCCAGGGGGGCACATCCAGTCTACCAGGCCATATAAGGCTGGAGAAATTATTTGCTAAGACTTTCACAGGAGATGAGGAGCTAAAAACTAGGTACAATAACCTCCTATTACTTGATTTCTATAAGTTGATAATTTTGTATAGTCCATGAATAATGTTATAAATATTCAAATGGCTCCTGGCCAAAAAAAAAAAAAAAAATGGTTCCCTACCCTCTGCTCTAGTCTGTGTTCCCTAAATTATGCCTAATCCTGGGATAGCATGACCTACTAGATATTTGTTATTTGTGGTTCCTATAATACCACATAAGATGCTCCAAGTCATTATTAATCAGAGAAATGCAAATTAAGACAACTCTGAGATACCACTACACACCTGTCAAATTGACTAAGATGACAGGAAAAGATAACACTGAATGTTGAAGGGTTTGTGGGAAAAGTGAGACACTGATATATTGTTGGTAGAATTGTGAACACATCCAGCCATTCTGGAGAGCAATTTGGAACTATGCTCAAAAAGTTATCAAATTGTGCATACCCTTTTACCCAGCAGTGTTTCTACTGGGCTTATACCCCAAAGAGATACTAAAGAAGGGAAAGAGACCTGTATGTGCCAAAATGTTTGTGGCAGACCTCTTTGTAGTGGCCAGAAACTGGAAACTGAGTGGATGCCCATAATGGCTTAATAAATTTTGGTATATGAATGTTATAGAATATTATTGTTCTGTAAGAAATGACCAGCAGGAGGATTTCAGAAAGGCCTGGAGAGACTTAAATGAACTGATGCTGAGTGAAATGAGCAGGACCAGGAGATCATTATATACTTCAACAACAATACTACATGATGATCAATTCTTATGGACATGGCTCTCTTCAACAATGAGAGGAAGCAAATCAGTTCCATTTGTTCAATAATGAATAGAACCAGCTATACCCAGTGAAAAAACTCTGGGAAATGAGTGTGAACCACTACATAGAATTTCCAATCCCTCTATTTTTGTCCACTTGCATTTTTTATTTCTTTCACAAGTTAATTGTACATTATTTCAAAATCTGATTCTTCTTGTACAGCAAAATAACTGTACGGATATGTATACATATATTGTATTTGACATATGATTTAACATATTTAACATGTATTAGTCTACCTGCCATCTGGGGGAGAAGGTGGGGGGAAGGAGGGGAAAAATTGGAACAAAAGGTTTGGCAATTATCAATGCTGAAAAAAATTACCCATGCATATATCTTGTAAATAAAAAGCTATAATAAAAATAAATAAAAATAAAAAATACCACATAAGAAAGTTCTTCCTAATCACTAAAGCATGCCAAAAAGCCTTATAAAATGTCTATATATACACCATATCCCTATTCTAGATAATTCTTTTTGTCTATTTAACTAGCCTATATGTCACTAAACAACATATGACTTACGGAACAACATGTTTTACCAAGTTTTAATGCTGTCAGTCACCTTGTAAATACAACATGAATATTCAGATGGAGATAACAACTGGAGAAGAGGAGGAAGAAGAAGTGGAAGAAAGGAGAAGAAAAAAGAAGAGAAGAGAAAAACAAGAACAAGGAAAACAAGATGATGAATAAGAAGAAAAACAAGAAAAAGAAAATGATGAAGAAAAACATTAACAAGAAGAACAATAACAAGAAAAAGAAGAAGAAGGAGAAAGAAGAGAGAAAAGAAAGAGAAGGGAGGAGAGATAGAAAGAGATAACAATGAATGTCTGTATCTGTGTGTCTTTGTGTCTGTGAGAGCACAAGATCACGTGCAAGCACGAGAGCGAGAGTCAGGAGAGCACTTTAATATAGTCAGCACGTGTACCTTTATTTTTTTGAGGCTATTACAATATTTTCTTCTGAGTTTCAATAGGATCACTGGCTATTATGATCTTTAAATGTACTTAATAAAATTGGAAAAAGTCTCTTTAATACAATTAAATGATTGGTCAAATTTTAAGGAAAACACTTTCATTACAATGAAAATCCTTGTTTATCTAAACATAAGGCATATGTTAGAACTGGAAGAGATCTTGCAGATGGTCTCACTGAAGCCCTTCATTTGCCAGTGAGGTAACTGAAGTTGAGGAGGGTCAAGTGATTGGTTTGTTCAAGGTGACCCAGCAACTAATAACTTAAAGTGACTGCTCATCCATTCGTATAGATAATGAAATTATCATATTTTGGACTCTAGCATATCAGTAAATTGTGGATTATGTGATGAAATGTCAATTGCTCTTTTGAAGATGAGGTTGCTCATTCCAGGAGATCCCAAATAAACAAACTGGTACATAGGGACAGAGGTTGAAACAGATGACTTTTGAGATTCTTTATAGTAATATGCCTCAATAATAGAAGTTTATAAATAGATAGTTATCTGTGCATATGCCCTACTCAATGAAATGTTTTGTTTCATTGGGTAGAGCAGAGCAGAGACTGTTTTGATTTTGGTTTTGTATCCTTAATGAACAAAGGATTGTGTTGCATTATTACATGTTTAATATTTTTTATTAATTACATCAACAATAACAACTCATAGTTATATAGTCCTTAAGATATATAACATGCTTTTGTCACAAGGTAGGCAAAACAGGTATTATTGTTTTCATTTTATAGTTGAGCAATAGAAGTCCCATAGAATAGAATGGAGTGACTTCTTTCAGGCAAGATATGTTTTGCATCTGGTCCTTGTATTCTTAGTATCTAGTACAGTACCATGCAAAGAATAAGTGCTTATTTAATATTTAACGAATTGAGCTGAATTATATTTGAAGTTAATAATTGTGTTTCATTCAGAATCACATTAGTTTAAGTACCAGAGATATTAACTTAAGTCTAGGTCTTTTGGGGACAAGCTAAGGGATTGTGAAATCTTACCTTTCAACTCGTGAAAAGAAAGCTTTAATAAGTTAACTGATCCAGGATCATCCAGGTGCTTCATTATCATAGGAGAGAATTGTAACTTCTCCCCTCCCTAGAAAATTAATGCTTCTTCACTGATTGATTCAAGATTCACCTTTCAGCCAATGAGGAAAATCAATGAAATTAATAATTATATAAATTCAAAAGTATTCCCATCCCCCCAAAAGCCAGATCTTTCCCCTAGAAGTTGGGAAACAAAATAGAAAAGAGGACTTTTGGAGCGCAGTGCTGGGGGGGATAGATAATAGAGAGTTCAACTTTCCTTATCCCAAAGCACAAATCCATGGGCATTCTTATATTTGTTATTGAATACTATTATTTGTCAAGTGAAATTTTTTTCTAAATATTTTTCAGGGTTTCCTGGGAAGAAATTTATGTTTACATTTTATTATTGCAATCTCTGTGTATATGTCTCTGTGTCTTTCTGCCTCCCTTTCTTGTCTGTCTCTGTCTCTCTCTCAATCTATCTTTCTCTGTCACTGTCTCTGTCTCTGTCTCAATCTATCTTTCTCTGTCACTGTCTCTTGTCTGTCTCTCACTCTCTCTCACTTGTTTTGTCTTGTGTCTCTCTCATCTCTCTGTGTGTGTCTCTGCGTGTGTGTTTGTGTGTGTGTCTCTGTGTGTGTGTTTGTGTGTGTGTCTGTGTGTGTGTCTGTGTGTGAGCCTCTGTGTGTGAGCCTCTGTGTGTGTCTCTCCCTCTGAGTGTGTGTCTCTCCCTCTGTGTGTGTGTCTCTCCCTCTGTATGTATGAGTCTGAAGCCTGAAGTCTTCCCTGCTGAGTGAGCTGTGGAAGAGAGACTCTGACTCTCTCCCTCAGACCTCTAATCCTTCCCTATGATTACCTCACTACACAACATTCAGCAAAAGCCATGAGGCTCCATCCCATCACCATATCATCTAAATATGTTTATAGAACCATTATCTCACATTGAGTAGATACTTATCCTTAAGTATTGTGCTGTCTTAGATTCAAGTAGATCTTTTCAGGGTTCCAGCCCTCTACATTCTCTCTCTCTCTCTCTCTCTCTCTCTCTCTCTCTCTCTCTCTCTCTCTCTCTCTGCCCACCTCCCATTTGTCTGTCTCTCACTCTCACTCTTTCTCCCTGCCACAGAGGCAGTTGCTGTTATCTGATTTGATCTGACCTCTCTCCTCTTCCCTCTTGCCTCCAATTTATTTCATTTCCAATCCACAAGGAACATCTGCATTAGTAAAGGCTGCTTTGCAACTCCTTCCACTACTATGATTCACATCTGTGGAGGCTCTTGGAGAATTGACCTGTCCCTTCACTTAGGCATAGTCCTTAACATTTCTTCAAATTCCTTTTTCTCTGTTTTCCAAAATGTTTCTTTTTCCCTTTTTGTTAAATAAAATAGCCATGTAACAAAGGGGAACCTCTTAGGTATATATAGCCATAGTTATATCTAGATTCCCATGTTCATTGCTTTAGCCTTGGAAGTCATCCAAGAGATCAAACAAAAATTACTCCAGCCCAATAATAACCATCTAGTCCAAACACCTATTTTTCATATGAGGAACGAAAATCAGAGGGATTTGATAATTTGCCCATTGTCACAAAGATAATGAATAAAAGAGTAGAACAGCTAGTATTTGAATCCAGGACCTTTACTCCTTGCATTGCATTAAGCTATACAGTTGAGTACACCTCCTAATCAAAACCTAATGTGTATGTAATCAATCAAGCAGTATTTATTAGGTGCAGCATTATGTGAAGAGCTGAGAATACACAAAAAGTGAATGAATGGCAGAATCTTCCCTCAAAGAGTTTATCCAATGGGGAGACAATATTAAAGAAAGCTGAAAGGAGGTAAAGAAGGAGAAAGAGTACTTAAGGCAAATGACAGAAAAGCTCAAAGGACTATAATTGGGTATGACATGAAGAGACTGATTGTCTGGGCATTTTTCCTTAAATGGAGATTGTGAGAAGAGTTCTCTACTCTTTAAATAGAAGAAAGACACCCTAGGAATCGAAAAGACTGATAAAGTGAGACTTATTGGGTAGAATGATCTTCCAGGATGAAGAGATTCTAAACTGGTAATATCCAGACTTTATAGCATTGTATGTACCCAAGAAAAAGAGTTCACTATTCATAGTAACAGCTGATACATATTTAGCACTTTAAATACATGATATAATTTTATTGGCACAACAGCTTAGTGAGTTAGGTAGTGCTAATACTAGAGATAGGAGAAACAAGGGAGTCACTTTCAAAGAGCTAATTAATGCTAGTTTCTGAACTGGAACCCAGGTATTCTATCATCTTATATATCAATCTCTCACTTTACCATGTTGTCTCAGTCTCAATAAGTGTCTTTCTCCTCAAGAGCGATTTGGATCTAGTGGCCAGATATAGATTAGGATGACTAAAGATGACCCTGGGGAAATGTAAGATTTTGGCCTTTTTAAACTAAGGACTTCTGATGGTGTGTTGTAGGCCCTTCCTAAATGCTTACTAAATAGAAAATGAATGAAAGAATGAAGGAGTCAAGGAAGAGATAAAGAGAGGAAGGAAGAGGGAGAAAGAAAAGGGAAAATAAAGAGAATTAGAGGACTAGGATAGATAAAAGATGAACTTAGTGAGCCTGAACAAGAATAAAAGGAAATTAGGAAATTTTTTTAACAAAGTAAAAATATAATATGGCACAGGCAATGTTAGTTTGTGGCTTTCTAAATCAATATATTGCTGTCAGGAATCTGTTTCTATTTGAATTTGATACAACTGATCCAGCTATTTAGTTAGGTCACACTATATTCAAAATTTGTGATCTATGATAAAAATTACAAGTCAATAATTCTATAGCATTTTTGTGATTTGAAAAATATTTTATATAATTTGATTTGCTCCTCATGAGAACACTGTGGCATATGTAGCACAACATTAATTACCGTCATTGTACAAATGAGATCACTGAAGTTTAAAAAGGTTAAGCAACTTATGATTTGGCCAGATTATGTAGCTAGTAATCAGGAGTGGGAATTTGACTCAATGTTTTCCTGATTTTATGTCCAGAACTCTATTCACTATGCCAATGCTCTCTTCCAAGCCTCCCATGCTGTGATTTTGCAAGACCAAAAAGAAGAAAAGATTAGACTTGATTCTGTTATTGTGTTAGTAATAGGACTGAGCATGATGGTCAAAGATTCTTTAGCTCTTCTCTTCAGAAACAGAGATATTTGATTCACCCTAATATTCTGTAGTGACCACAATGAGCCTTAGGCCACAATCTAGACAGTTCATCCATTCCCGCTATAGCCATTCAATTTCTCAGTTATTCTAATAATATGGTGTATTTGACTCATATCACTGGGTAATCTTTGTGGGAGGGGTCCAGTTCTTCAAGAACATACCCTGGCCACATTTCTGGGAACCCAGATACAATTGCACAGTCAGGCACATGTGATGTCTTTCTTTAGACCCAGACTGAGACTGCTGAACATCCATTTACTCCATCACTCTGCTGCTGTGGCAGCTGGCATAGACTATTTCTATTGCATTCCCAGACCACATATTTCGGAGCCGAGTTTTGTTTCACTAAGTTAGGTTGGGAACTGGGCCCAGAATTCAGGTTTATGGTCTGTCTTCTTGATCCAGAGCCCACTCATACTTTATTTTAATGGGCTACAGCTTGTTCCTTATGACACAGATCAAAACAGGACTAGCCCTAGGTGGAGATAGAATAAAAAGTCACCTAATGTATGAATTGAAACTGTCCTGACACACCAAAACATCAATTCAAATCTAATTTCTCCCTAAGTGCAACAGTCTTTTATCTGCCATTTGATAAATTACCTTGTGGCTTAATATTTCTGAGTCTCACTTGTAGAATTTGACAAGAGATAGGTGATTTCTGTATGTCCTAAAATTTAGCATTTAAACTATATATTCTTGTGAATCTATATGAAATTCCACAGTTTAAGATAAATTTCTTTAGACTAATATGTCTAGTCTTCTAGGAAAAACTAAAAAAAGACATTAAATTATAAGGAAAGTTTTAAGCACCTAGATAAGAATAGAAGTAAATGCCAGGAAGCATTTGTAAAACTATGTTATAAATACATACAAACATATATGTAATACATATACACATATGTGTATATATGTGTATATAGGACAGTTACATAAGAGAATGTGTGGATATGCATGTTCATGTGTATAAAATGCATATAGGCATGTGTGTATATAAATGCAAGGGTATTTTGGAGCCAAATCCAACTGGTTAAAGAAAACCAATTATTAAAGCTTTCAGTATGAGCATTTACAGATTAGAAATTGGAAAGGGCTGCAAATTTAGGCTTGATTTGTTGTTTTGTTAATTGTCTGAGCTTAAGAAAGTTATGGGGGTAAGATGAATATTGCTAAGATGGATAAGAAGTTTGAGAGAGTTTCTGAATAATTAACCATTTTATTAATTAGGCTAGTGACTGAATAATAAAAGGGTAGTCAGTTGACCATCTCTCATAAATCAAAGACCCTTCATAGATGCCACTCCATGCTAATATGCCCTCAGCAAATTGGGTATTCCTGGGGGTGTGAATCAACTCTTATTGGTTAACAAATGAGAGAATAAATAATATAATGAAAGGTGGGATTATTTTAAAGCATGTCTAAAGATGTGACTCTGATCGCTCAGTCTTTGACAAAGCGACTTATCTCTCCCCAGACAATCCCAGTTTAGGGCAATCGAGATAAGAGGGAGGGGATCTATCCCCTCTTAGATCTGTCTGACCAAAACACAATGGGCTGGAATCCACCAATTTACCTAGCATAGAATTTCTTTACTGTTTGATCAGATCCAAGTTTTCCATCTAATTATTAGTCCTGTATTTCAAAGACTGCCTGAATAACCTACTGGAGCTATTTCTGACTGAGGAAATAGAATAGGGGAAAACCCTTAATCCCGATTCAATAATTGGCCATTAACACAAGAGATATAATCATTTTTCTTATTGTAAACTAAACTTAAAAATGTGTTGTGCATACAAGTACATGCACATATTATATTTACAATCAATACATATACACTTCTCTTTGAGAGGTAATGAGGTACAGTGGACAGAGCATAGAGTAGGCATTCAGAAAAATTGGATTTAAGTTCAACTCCTTACTCTAGACTTCAACATCTTCAATGAGGATAAAACTACTTTGGTCTTCTCAAAACATCAGCTCAATGCAACAAGCTCTTAATAAGTGCCTACCATGGGCAAATCGTTATGACTAAATGAGACAATGAAAGTAGAATTGCTGTAAGAGAAGAAGTCCAGCTCAATCTATAAATTGTAATTGGCATCAAAATTCAACACAGCCAACTTCCATTAAAGACCTAAAAAGGAAAAGTTACCAGTATCAATTGCTTCCGATGAGTTTGACAGATTCTAAGAGTTGGAAGAAATTTTAGAGAGAAACCAACCCAACGCTTAGTTGAACAAGAATATTCTCTACCAGTTTCCCAAGAGGTCATCCAATCTTTGCCTAAATACTTCTGACCAAGAGCAGTCCAAATTACCTGTCATAGCCCATATTAATGATTGATTCAAGTGCTGAGATTTTCCTGATTAAATCTAAATCTATATTTTTGCAGTTTTTCATTTCCTTTTACATATTGTCTTTCCTCATTAGAACATGGTCTCTTTAAGGGAAAGGGCTGTCTTTTTTACTTGTATTAATATTTCTAGAATTTAGCACAGAGCCTGATACATAGTAAGTAATTAATAATTTTTGGTCTTGTTTCTGTTACTCCTAGAACTCTTCTGAGACTAAAGCAGAAAAATGTTGATCATTCTTCTAAATGATGGTCTTTCAAATATCTAATAATAGTTATTATTTTTCTACTTGGCCTTCTCTATGGCAGGGTAAACAATTCCATATTGTCCTATTGAACATGAAAGGCATAGTCTCAAGGCCTTTCACAGTTCTATTATTCTTATCTTTCCCAAAATTTGTCATCCAGAACTGAATGTTGGCTCCTTTATCTAATAAGGTAATATTACTTGGGACTACAATATTCCTAATCCTATATCTCTCAACCAAACCTGATATTGTATTAAGTTTTTTGGTTGCCACATAACATTGTTTACTCATATTGATTCTTAAGTCCATTAATTGAGAGAAAGGATAAAATGCCTGTCATGAAATAAGGAAAGCTCAACTTTCTTAGTTCAAATCTGACTTCAGACATTTACTAACTGTGATCTTGGGCAAGTAACTTAAGACTGTTTGCCTCAGTTTCCACTGAAATGTTTTTGGATTCTGAATCTATCATCTGGTAAATTAGGTATCCCTTCCAGCTTTGTTTCATTTCCAAATTTGCTGAGCTATATGTGTTTTAATATGTCATTGATAAATATGGTAAGCAACACTGAAACAAAAACAAATTCCTGAGGTGTTCTATTACAGACATCTATTCAAGATAATATCAAATTATTAATTGGCTCTTTGGTTATGATTATTCAATCACTTCATTCAATAACTTCTAAGTCCAGTTAATTTTACTGTTGTCTAGTCAGTGGTGTCAAATTCAAATAGAAACAGAGCCACGAAATGATACAAAAGGATCCCTATGGGCTGCATATTAGCTTAGAAATTACATATTGATATCATCTAGCATAATTGTACTTTATTTTATTAAATATTAACTAGTTACATTTTAATCTGTTTCAGGTTACCTTCAGAATTATTATGGGTTATCTGCAACTTGTAGATTACATGTTTGACACCTTTGATTTAACTTATGTCTTTCTACCTTTTTCACAAGAATAGAATGAAAGGTTTTATCAAGTTTTTGTTAAAAATTAGGAAAACCCCACATATAATTGTGGTGCTCTCTTCTTTTCTAGAATATGATGGGTTCTCTGGGAGCAGACTTCTTGGGGAGGTTTCTGGAGGCAGCCTTAGTTTCAGTTCCATGTAATAATCACCTCAAATGCAGCCAGGTGTTAAAAGTTTAAATCCTTTATTGTCTCCTTCAAAATAACCCGGTTAGTTTTCTTAGAGGCCTATCTCCCTCCTTGGTTCCAAGAGCTCTTGCAGCTTGTCTGCCAGCTTCAGCCTTCAGCTCTCTCTGAATCTTGGTTCTCTCCTCTCTTCAACTGACTCCAGGAGCTCCTTATATATGATCTCTTAAAGGTGTGAACCCAGAGGTTGACTCCTCCTCTGAAAGAGTGGGATTGTGGGAGGTATAAACTTGTGAATATCATACTGAATCCTGAAATCTCCCAAACTTGTGAACTAATGTGTGAGCTAATGTGTGAACTCTCAAAGATATAAACATAAGCATTGTTTCTATCAATTTCCTTGAGTTAACACTTTGTAAGGATTCTAACATATAATATCCTCTCATTCTACCAGTCAAATAATTGTTTTAAAAAGTTTCACATAAGCTGGTCTTGACAAATCCACACAGAATTTTTGTGACCACTATTTTCTTTTCAAAATGGTGACTCACCATTTTACTAATATATTTGAAAAATTTTCCAGGAATCAAATTCAGATTCATTGGTCTGTAATTTTCAGATGATATTCTTTTTTCCCCTTTTTTTGAATATCAAGAAATTTGCCCTTCCCCAATGTTGCAGTTCTTTGTGAGATCTCATAAGTTCTCCCTGATTTTCTTTCTCCTCTTGTTAAAATTGGGAACTTAATAAATACTAAATAAAATGAATATTATCATATATAATATAGAAGATAAAAAGAGGAATATATGTGGATCTATATTCTCTATTGTACATAGCTTTCTTTTCCTTTTAAATTATATGATAAATTAAAACTATAACTTTTAAAACTATCCTAGTTTGCATTTTTTTATCTTTATTATTGTCTCTTCTGTACATTTAAAAAATGTTTCATTGCCCCTCTTTGCTTTCTTTTCCATTTCTAACTTCCTGTTTCCTTCCAATACTTCACCAAAAAATTAACATAAAAAACTTTGTAACAATTATCAATAGTCAAGAAAAAAAAAGTTCACAGTGACAATGTCTGAAAATTAATGTCTTCTGAAATTTGAGTCATTTCTAAATCAGTTCTCCAGAGACAGAATGGGTCATTTTCATGATACACAGTTCTCAGGTCTTTTAAAGTTGTTTTTATTTACAGTATTGTTCTTCTTCGAACTTCCAAAACTTAACTGACAACGGCACTGCCAATTCCTTTAGAACTTTGGTAAGTGTACTGTAATAATAGAAATAAAACTGGAACACTGACCATGTATTGACATACTTCAAATGTTTTGATCTTTAAATTCCACAGAAATTATTTTAACTCGTGAACTTTACTTGGCCTGTCCAGATCAGTAATCATACAGTCAATCAATTAACTTTCATTAATCATCTAATAATTATTTGATTCTCTGATTAAATAAAAGGAAATGCATTATGCCCTGGGAGTACAAAAAAAGATAAAAGACAGTTCATGTTTACAGGAAGCTCATTCTCTAATGGGAGGAAAGTAAAACACACATATGCACAAATGTTTTAGACAGAATAAACTAAAGATACTCAAAGAAGGAAAGCATTTCAGATATAAAAGAAAAACCAGTGAAAAATGCCTATAGGTGAAGAGAATATTTTGTTCAAAGAAGAACAAGGAGGCTAATAATAATAATAAACATAAGCAAAAACAACAGTAATCATTATTATCATTTATTTAGCATTAATATAGGCCTGATTTGGTGCTAGATATTTTATAATTATACTCCCTTTTGGTCCACATAGATGCATCACAAACTAAGTGGGGGTGGGCAGGGGTAAGGTATAACAAGACTAAAAAGGTTGGGCAAATGGTTTTGAAAGTCAAGCAGAGGATTTTATATCCTGGAAGTGATAGTTATTGAAGTTTGTTGAGTAAGATGGGGGGGGTAAAGAGGGAGAACGTTATCAGATTTGCCCTTTAAGAATATCACTTTGACAGCTGAGTAGTAGAATGGAGTGAAAAGAAACTCAAGGGAGTTTATAATAACCAACTGGTTATTGCAATAGTTTAAACATGAAGTAGACATAGCTAAGAGTAAAAATATCAAAGGAGAGAAGATGATTAAAGAAATATTGTGAAGATAGAACCAAGAAGCTTTGGTAGCAGATTTTCTGTTTTCTATCAGTATAAGAATTTCTTCCCAGTTACCTTTTTCTTAAAGCAGATATGATTGAAGTTGTCAAGGAAACCCTCAGTTTACCATTTTACTATTGAAAGTCAGTTATCAGTGCTGAATTACCCCCCTTATGAGGTCTTTGAATACTTCATTTAATACCTGGTCTTAGTTCTGTAGACAGCCATAGGAATGGAGTGTGTCTACTGACAGGAACTTCAAACAGACAGAGAGGAGCACAAAAAGGAGGATCTTAAAAATGCAGGTGCTACTAACTCCAATATTTTGTCCATGGCATAGACCAATGATGTCAAACTCATATAGAAACCAGACACTAAAGTACATATAATGATCCCTTTGACCTGCATATTGATTGATGTGCAGTCATTTTGGTACATTGTGCCACAGTTCTCTTTTAATGTCCTGACCCAGTTTCCCTTAATTGTCCTATTTAGTTACTCTGCCTCAGGTTATATTATTAGTATTTCCATATTAGTAATTCTTACTGTTAAAAGATTTGTTGACTTGATAATTATTTCATTTTATTTCTCCTTCATTTTGGTTCTCTCCCCCTCCTGCTCCTAACTGGGGTATTCTAGCCACAATTTATAGATGAGTTAAATGAGCTCTAGAGAGGTCAAGTGCCTATGGTCAAACAATTAGCATGACCAAGACTCATGGCCTGGAGTTCTGATTTCTAGTTTAGTATTTTATCTATTGGATCTGATTATGTCCCCAAGCCTGATGCTGTGGATTTAAGTTAATGGAATTACAAGGTCAAGGTCAATTTCCAGATCATGGACAATTTATATCCAAAGTTATTAGCACCAAAAAGGACTTGTTGTAATCATGCCATGAGTATCCAGGTCTCCTGCTTTTCTTTCTACTCCAACTCTGTAAGCAGTACAGCAGAAGAGGAATCATTCTATAGAAACTGTAAATCTAAGAGCTTTCCATAAAATCTAATTATTTGTTTCTCTCAGTATATCCTGGGTATACTATTTGAAGACAGCTCAACCAATCCAAGACACTGATCCCTCACTGATAAGGCCTTTCAAAAAAGCTGGAAGTCAATTTTCAGTCATGTACATATGGAGATAAATGATTCTGAAAGATGGTGAAGGGATCTCTCTATCAATTCCTGATAAGTAGAAGTGTGACAAGTTCTGTGTCATGGGACATTTCAGCTGTGTTTACCACTGATGACTTAGTCTGGTTCACATATTGCAAAATATTCTTCATAGCACTTACAAACCATTTCTGAGGAAAGAAATGTTTCCAATACATCAGTGGATCGACCACTTTATCCCAGGGAACAATTCAGTGTATGAGAAATGATGACTTTTTTTTTACTTTAATAGGTATGTGCTGTTCCACGAATAAGATATTTCGTCTCTTTCAGGTCCTGGCATTTTCTCTGGCTGTTCTCCATGTCTGGAATGTTCTCTGTCCTCATCTCCATTTATTGACTTCCCTGGTGTCCTTTACATCTCAATTAAAATTCCAACATCTGATAGAAGCCTTTCCCAATCCCTCCTAATTTTGTCTTCCCTCTGTTATTTACTACTTGTCTTAGGTATAGTTTATTTTTTATTAATTGTTTGTTGTTTCCCTTATTAGACTATGGGCTTTTTGAGGGCAGGGACTGTCTTTTGTCTTTTTTTGTTACCTCATTGCTTAGCACTAAGTAAATTGATTGATTTATTGATGGTACACATTTTCAATTAAATGGAATTAGGACAGGCCATTTTTTTATGGTATAATGAAGTCTGGCTAAATACTTACATGATATTTTGAATTTATAAAATATATAGTAGAAGGAAGGAAGGAAGGAAGGAAGGAAAGAAGGAAGGAAGGAAGGAAAGAAGGAAGGGAGGAAGGAAGGAAGGAAGGAAGGAAGGAAGGAAGGAAGGAAGGAAGGAAGGAAGGAAGGAAGGAAGGAAGGAAGGAAGGAAGGAAGGAAAGAAGGGAGGAAGGGAGGAAGAGAGAGAGAAGAAGAAGAAAGGAAGGAAGAAGAGAGAGAGAAAGGAAGGAAGGAGAAAAGGAGGAAGGGAGGAAGGAGGGAGGGAGGGAGAGAGGAAGGAAAGGAGGGAGGGAGGAGGGAGAAAGGGAGAGAGGAAGAAAGGAAGGAAAAGGTGGATTGAAGGAAGAAAGATAGGCTTTATAAATTCATCTGAATGTGTATTTCTTCTAAGAATGTAAATCACTTCTTTACTAAATGATCTTCATGAGTTGCCACAGAAATTTAAAGGTTACATAATCCAACCTTTCTACTAATGAATCTCTTTTTCTCTGAAATGTTTCACATATGTGGCCATCTAGCTTCTGTGTGAATATCTCAGAAGGTTTTAATAAATTTCTCATCAAAGCATATCTTTAAATGAAGACTAAGTGATCATTACTGGGAATTTCTGTGGGTTAAACTAAGTGGCTTTTTGAGTCCTTCTTTCTTTTCTGTAATTCTGAGAGAATTTTTTTTTAAGGAGACAACTTCTTATTATCCAAGACATGCCTTACTTTGTTATTTTCCTCTGAAAATGGTTGCTAAAAGTGAACACTATACAGATGTGTTCTAACTACTGTGGAATAGTGTCTCTATCTAAACAATATTGTGTAGCACACTTTTACAAAACTCCTTTCAGATTGAAATCAGCACTTAAAGTACAGTTGGCAATTAGTTATAAATCCACTTAACTGCAAACTCAATCTACATTTTTTCCAACCTATATACAAGAATATACTTTGAGTCATTGTCAAATAAGTTCTTCAAGTTCAGATATACTCTACCTATATCTTTCCTATAGTCTACCAGACCAATAACTCTATCAAAACTGGAAATGAGATAAGTTAGAGGAAAAATGTCTCCTTACTGAGTCCATGGTGGCTACAAGTGACAATTGCTTCCCTTTCTGAATGATCATAAACCATCAATTTTTAACAACTTCTCCTATTAGTTTTTCCAGAGAAACAACATGAAGCAAATTTTGTGAATTAACTCTTTCCCCTTTTAGAAAATTGGCACATATGACAATTTCCAGTCTCCAGGATTTGCACTGCCTTCTCCATGTTGTCTCACATATCCCCAATAGTAAGCAGTTCAAAAATCACATTTGCAAAATCTACAAGACCATTTTTCATTTAGAACAAATGATTTGTACTCTTTGAGAGCAGCCAGGAGCTTTCTTACTATGTCCAATATACCCTGGGATTCAGGTTTCTCTTGAGTCTGTTGTTTCCATAATTTTCTTTGCGAAGATAATTCTCCTTGACAGAGAAAATAGAAGTAAAATTAAAAATGAATAGTTTTTTTTTTTTCCTGTCTTCCTTTACTACACTATTTGACCCCTGCGTTAGGCCTTCCTTTACCAGATCTTTTACTCCAAATATAAAAATCTTTGGTGTTAGTGTGTTAATTAATATATCTATTCTCAATGAACAGCAAAGTATTTCAACCATTCTAGAAATAATTTCTAATAATTCAATAAATGTTACCCTTTCACCCAGAGAATTCACTATAGGAACTATTCTCTTGGCAAGGGAAGTTATTAACAAGTAGGGGAAAAAAGCAAACCTATGTGCAGTGATCATATGTTCATAAGATTATGATTTGAGAAAATAAAATGCTGAAAACAAAATATTGTCTAATAATTAAAGAATGACAACAAATGATTGTATGTATATATACATATATATGTATATAGAAGATATTACTGAACTAAAAGAAATGATAAAAATGAACATTTTATAACACTTGGGAAGGCATTTAAGAAATGTTGTTATTTGAAGGAAGTACACTCAAAAGAATTTTAGTCATAATGAGTAGAATACAATTATCAAGTGCACATGGAGATGCCTCCAAACTGTGGTAAAATACATTAGTGTTATTGCCACAACTTCAAGAATAAAAACACATCATCTGTTGTTAACATTAAATAAACTCTTTGATAGTTTCATGTCTATATTAGTAATGCCATTTATAATAGATGCTTCTATTTCCTTTCCTCTCTCTTCTTAATGCTGTACAGTTTGATTTTCTATATCATCCTTTAGCCAAAATTTCTACAATTTTTTTTATTTTTTTCTCTTTTTGTGACACCAAGCAAGCAATTCCATAACATAGTGTAATAAAAAGAATATTGTACCTGAAACTACAAATCTATTACATATGACTTTTCCAAAGTCTTTGACACTATTGATGATCCTCATCTCCTTCTCCCTAGGTTTTCAGGAAACTGCCCTCACATGGTTCTCTTCCTACCTATCTAACCATTCATAAATTTCTACTTGTGTATCTTCATCCATGTCAGTGCTTATTAACTGTATATCCTAGAAAAAAATTTTTAATGGACCTTCTTTTACAAGAAGCTTTTCCTGATCCCCATTTATAGATAGTGTCTTCTTAAATTTCTCCAATTTATCCTGCTAATGTCTTGTCAGTACATAGTTGTTTCCATATTGCCTTTCCTATTAGATTGTGAGCTCCTTGAGAACAGAGAATATTTTTGCTTTCCTTTCTATTCTCAGTGACTAGCACAGTGCCTGGTACATTGTAGACACAATAGTAAATATTTATTGAGTTAGCAATTCATTCTTTGATTCTATGCAGCTAGGATCTAAAAGTCTTTCAATTTTTCAATTCAGTCAAAACAATGTAATTAAAAGAATAAAGGCTCAAAATTGATCTTGTATTTCTATAAATTGATTTGTAAGGCTCAAAAATGTTTATTTAGTGTTTACTCTTCAGTCCAATTTAATTTAATTTAATGGATCTTTACTAAGCACTTGCTATGTGAAAAGACTTTTTATTTTATCAGTGTGGTGATTAGGAGCCTCTGTAGGAAGATGTTTTAAAGAGCTTGGTTGTAAAAAGGAAAAGAGATGTGGATTTCTAAAAAGAGACAATATGAAAGTGAAATGAAGAATGGGTTGGAGGGTTTCAGGATTCATGAGTCATTGTTTAAAATAAAGAATAAGGAAGGGAATAAGCATTTATAAAGCATCATGTTAAGCACTTTACAAACATTAATTACTCATGTGATCCTCACAACAATCCTGAGAGGTAGGTATTATTATTACTTCCATTTTATAGTTGAGGGAACTGAAACAGATAGAGATTGGTATCACATAGGTGACAAGGGACTGAGGCTAAATTTGACAAGCCATATGAACTCCAGACCCAATATTCTATCCACCATACCATTTAGCTGCCCTAATGTATAGAGCATGCCTGAGCACTTTTGCAGTTTATATAAAAGGAGCTAATGAATAATGTAATGAATAACCTATATCAGATTTCTTTCTATATTGTGAGAGCAGACATTAGAGGATGGAAGGAAGAAAAAAATTAAAATTCAAAATCTTAAAAAAGTGAATGTTGAAAACTACATATAATTGGGAAAATACTATTAAGTGGGGAGAGAGATTCAGTTTTTAAAAGATATACTAATCAAAATTATATGTTGGCAGAGAATATGGGAAAGGATGGGGTCAAGACATTGGCCATGACAAGGAGAAAAGTCATTCATTAGAGACAAAAATCTTGAAAGTTTCCATTCCATTTTTCCCTAGATAGTGTGCTTCGAGAGGGTAGAATAAGTGATTTATTTTGATTTGTAAATCTCAACACTGAATATAATATTTTGCTCATATTTTTAGACTGCTCTACTGTCTCAATCAATGCAAATTAACAACTGCTTTGCAATTTATATTTTTAAACAGTGACTTGCCAAGGATCATGCAGTACAGGTCATTTACATCTTCCTGACTCATATGCTACTGCAAATTCCTCATTTGATAAATTGTTATTATGCTGAATTGAAAAGAATCAAATAATAAAATCACAAGATTAAGATCTGGGGGATTCTGAAAGAGAATCTAATTTAACCTCAATGTCTTATGAGTGAGAAAATAGAAATTGGGAAGTTAAGTGACTTCTTCAAGTTTATACAGATTAAAATATGTATTTGAACTGAATTAAATTGAACAAAACCAAACTGGGCTGAACTGAAATTCACTAATTTGGCCAGAGCTGGCTCTGCTCCAATTTATTCCTACTACAATCTGCTCTCTAAATGCTTTTATTATTACCAGGGAAAAACTAAGGCACTGGAGAGAATAAGACCTAGTGTTTTACTTTATGACTCAGGGGAAAGAATTGCTACCATCTTGATGCCTTGTAATCAATATAATAGATGTTCCCATGAAACACAGTCAGAAATCCAGACCAATTTATCAGGCTGCTTTGGACCTTGTATTCAGGTATGATGCTTTCTGTGTAGAGTGTTAGGATTCAATCATTGAAAAATCATCAGTCTTATTTCAGCTGTCCCTATAACTAAGAATTCTAGTTATATTTCTTTCACTAGCGCCAAATAAATATAGCCCAATCCAAAACAGTGACATTCTTTCTTTTATCAGATTCTGGAGAGAAGATGGTGTCAGCTCTGAGTGCTGTATTGTAGAAAGGACCTTGACACATTGGAATAGGTACAGGGAAAAGTAATCAGAATAGTGAGAGGCCTGGAGATGATTCTATATGATAATTGACTAGAAGATCACTGGATCTAAATTCATAGATCATTGATTTATAAACTGAAAGGAACTTACAGATCATTTTATTTGGCTTTTTTTTTCATTTTACATTATAAAAACTCAAGTCAAAGAAAGAGGTTTTTCCAGGAAAAAAGAATTAGTGGAGACTTTTTTTTATTGTAGGGGGACACAGAGTTGTCTTTTTATTGATTCCAGAGGGATGAACTAGGAACAGTGAAAGAAGTTAAAGAATCTCTAACTGTATATAGAAGAAAATACTCCCCAAAATAACATGAGGTATCCAAAAGTAAAATAAGCTGCTCTGGGAAGTAGTGAGACTCCTGTCACTGAAGATTTTAGGCAAAGAGTGCATGATCATTTCTAAGTTATACTGTAGAGGGAGCTCATTTTAAGGCAATGGAGTGGACATAAATAGCCTCTGAGATTTCTTCCATTACTGACATAATATGAAGTCATTCTCAAGGGATTAAGTCCCTTAGGGATATTACTTTGATGATATTATGAGTTATTTTTTCTCAACTGGTTAATTTTTCTGCATGATAACAATAAGATATTAGGCAGTGCTAGGATGTTTGGTTTATATTAAAATAGACAGTTATACATATTCTACATATTTATCTTAGGGGAGGATAGTCGTTATCATCACCTCAGGAAGATGGGTTGCTGGAATACTGAATAGCAATGTTGAATGGATCAAGAGGCAGTATCTGCCACTCCCTTATTGAGTGAACCTGGGTAAATAAATTCAATGATCTGGACTTCAGTTTCCCCATTTGTAAAATTAGAAGAGGTAACTAGATTATTCCCTAAGTTCCTTCTAGAAAATAAATTGTTATTCTAAGATAAAATTCAGCAACACAATAATTTTAACATCCCACATTCTAACATTATGGTTTAAATTCCTCTTAAGTTCCAACATTCTATATTCTAACTTTCTTTCCATGGCATTCTATGTTCTAAGTTTCCACCAAACTTTTAATGTCTTGGGTTCCATTATTATGAATTCTAAATTTCTTTCAAATACCCTAATATGCTGAGTTCTAATATTTATTCTTGCTCTAATTACCTACAAATTTCTTTGTAGAAAGGATCTGATCATAATTATGAATCAATGAATTAATCAATTATTAATCAATGAATCTCATCAACACTATTCATTAAATAGATTTCTATGAGCCTCAGCAAGTTATAGCAAATTCTTTCTACAAGGCATTCTGGATAGAACCAGGAAGGCAAAAGAAGCCAGGAAGTTGAGTTCTCCCCAGTTTCCCTCAGAAACAATCTTAAAACAAGCTTCTAAAAATTTCTGGAGTGACAGAATTTACAAAAAAGATGGAGTGAATTTTCCAGCCAAAGATTACTTTAAAAACTTCAGGAAAGGTCTGTCTCACTTGGATAAAGGGGGAGCATAGCCAAATAAAATCAGTATCCAGGCAAGTCAGCAGGAGGCTCTTAGCCCCAGCACAGATCAACAACTAAGGCCCAGCAGTTCTGGTTCAGCAGAACACCTGTGAAGACTCCAGCCCAAGCACAATAAGCAAATTGCCAGCTACTGAACTCAGGGCACAATAGACACAACTAAGCCAAGACATCTTAGGACAGGGGGCAAGCTGAGGTTCTGGCACAGAATTCTAATCACCAGTGATTACCTCATGTACCTGTGTATTATCCTTTTTTTAACTGTTTCCCTGGTCTCCAGTGAAAGAAGATTGGGACCATACAAAATCTTGAAGAGTAATATAAATTGCTCTCAAGTCAAAAAAGTCCTCTTGGAAGAGTTCTTAGAGGATTTTAAAAGTAAATTAAAAGAGATAAAAGAAATAAAATGAAAGTACATAAGATTTAGGCAAGAGAATTATGGAAAAATTCTCAACAGCTTGGAAAAGAAAGTATAAAAATTGGCTGAAGAAAACAATTCTTTAAAAATTGTACTGGCCAAATGGGAAAAAAATATTTTGCAGAAAATAACTTCTTTAAAAGTAAAACTGACCAAATGGAAATAAGGTACAAAAGCTAGCTGAAAAAAAAAATAATGCCTTAAAAATTAGAATTGAGCAAGTGGAAGCTAATAACTTTATGAGACATCAAAAATCAGTCAAATAAAATCAAAAGAATGAAAAATAGAAGAAAAAATATAATAGCTATTAGGATAAGCAACTAACCTGAGAAAAAGTTCCAGGAGAGATAATTTAAGAATTATTGAACTTCTTGAAAGCTATAATCAAAAAATAAAATAAAATAAAATAAAAAGCACCTGGACAGCATCTTTTAAGAAATTAAAAAGTAAGACTGCCATATATCCTAGAACAAGAGGGTAAAGGTCATTAAAAGAATCCACAAACTGCCTCTAAAGGAGATTTCAAAATGAAAACTTCCAGGAATACTGTAGCCAAATTCCAGAATTATCAGGTCAAAGGGAAAATACTTTAAGCAGACAGGAAGAAACAATTAAAATATCCACAGTGGATAACATAGGATTTAGCACTTTCTACATTAAATGATCAAGAGGGCTTCGGTTATGATAAATTGGGAGGCAAAGGAGCTTGGAATAAAACAAACAAAAAAAAAAAAAAACTACCCAGCAAAGTTGAATGTAATCTTTTGGGAAGAAAGATGAATATTCAGTGGGAATTGGAGCTTTCAAACTTTCCTGATGAAAGGTCAGAGCAGAACAGAAAATCTGATGTTCAAATACAAGAATCGAGAAAAGCATAAAAATGTACACATGAAGGGAAATACAAACAAACATGGTATTCAATAAGGTACTTGTTGGTCTTAAGAACAGTATATCTTGACCGGAAAAAATAATGATGAATGTTGGAAGGAATGTGGGAAAACTGGCACACTGATGCATTGTTGGTGGAGTTGTGAACGAATCCAACCATTCTGGAGAGCAATCTTGAATTATGCCCAAAAAGTTATCAAACTGTGCATACCCTTTGATCCAGCAGTGTTACTTCTGGGCTTATATACCAAAGAAATACTAAAGAAGGGAAAGGGACCTGTATGTGCCAAAATGTTTGTGTTAGCCTGTTTGTAGGGCTAGAAACTGGAAATTGAATAGATGCCCATCAATTGGAGAATGGCTGGGTAAATTGTGGTATATGAATGCTATGGAATATTATAGTTCTGTAAGAAATGACCAGCAGGATGAATACAGAGAGGCTTGGAGAGACTTACATGAACTGACGCTAAGTGAAATGAGCAGAACCAGGAGATCATTATACACTTCAACAATGGTACTGTATGAGGATGTATTCTGATGGAAGTGGAATTCTTTGACAAAGAGACCTAACTCAGTTTCAATTGATAATTGATGGACAGAAGCAGCTACACCCAAAGAAAGAACACTGAGAAATGAATGTAAACTATTTGCATTTTTGTTTTTCTTCCCGGGTTATTTTTACCTTCTGAATCCAATTCTCCCTGTGCAACAAGAGAACTGTTCGGTTCTGCAAACATATACTGTACCTAGGATATACTGCAACATATTTAACATATATAGGACTGCTTGCCATCTAGGGGAGAGGGTGGAGGGAGGGAGGGCAAAATCGGAACAGAAACAAGTGCAAAGGATAATGTTGTAAAAAAAATTACCCTGGCATGGGTTCTGCCAATAAAAAGTTATTATAAAATTAAATTAAATTTTTAAAAAACTGTTTATCTCTATTAGAGCATTTTAAAAGAGTACATTTAGAGGGTGTAGATGTAAATTGGCTTTGATGTGATGATAAGACAATTAATTAAAGGGTGAAAAGGGATTATACTGGGAGAAGAGAAAGGGGAAGGCAGAATAATTATATTACATGAGAAGATCTGAAATACCTATTAGAGTAGAGAGGAATAGGAAAAGAGAGAGCATTATTTGAATCTTACTCTCATTTCATTTGGCTCAGTTAGGGAATAAAATGCATACTCAGTTGTGTAAAGAAATCTATTTTACCCTCTAAGGAATTAGGAGGGGGGAAAGCAAAGAAAAGGGAGAGGCCCTGATAGAAGGACGATCAGATTGAGGGAGGTTGTGCTCAGAAGGAAAACATGGTGAAGGAGAGACAGGGTGAAAGGGAAGAGAAAGAAAAGGATGAACAGAAACAGAAAGAAAATAGAATGGAGAAAAATAGTCACAATTATAATTGTGTATATGAATGGCAATGAACTCTCCCAAAAAGCAAAAACAAATGATAAAGTGGAATAAAAAATAGAATTCTATACTGTTTTATTTATAAGAAACATATTTGAAACAGAGAGACACACAGAGTAAAGGTAAAAAGTTAAGTAGAATATATTATACATTAATTGAGAATCTCAACTTTCCCCTTTCAGGACTAGATGAGTCTAACCACAAAATAAACAAGAAAAAAAAAATTAAGGACATAAATAGAAATTTAGAAGTTAGGTGTGATAGGCCTCTGAAGAAAATTGAATGGAGGTAGAAAGAAATATGCTTTTTTCTCAGGAGTACATGAGACCTATATAAGAATTTGACAATGTATTAGAGCATTAGAAACCTCACAATTAAATTCAGAATGACAAAATTATTAAATGAATCATTTTCAGATTATGATTGAATAAAATTTTATGTAATAAAAATCATGGAAAGATAGATAAAAATTAATTGAAAACTAAATAATCTATTCCTGAAGCATGAGTGCATCAAACACAAATCATAAAAATAATCAATAATTTTACCTAAGAGAATGATAATAATGAGACAACATACAAACATTTATGAGATGCAGCCAAAGCAGTCATTAGGGGAAATTTTTTATATCTAAATGCTTACATGAAGAAAATAAAGAAAGAACAGATCGATGTATTGAACATGTAATTTTAAAAGATAGGAAGAAAAAACAAATTAAAAATCCCCAATTAAACGCCAAATGAGA
Source organism: Antechinus flavipes (assembly GCF_016432865.1). Lineage (NCBI taxonomy): Eukaryota > Metazoa > Chordata > Mammalia > Dasyuromorphia > Dasyuridae > Antechinus > Antechinus flavipes. Next base: position 623,557,430 of record NC_067398.1, read on the forward strand.
AATTCTGAAACTGAAAGGAAAAATTAATAAAATTGAAAGTAAGAAAGCTATTCAGCTGATAAATAAAACTAAGCTAAATTTATGGGGAAAATTAAATAAACCTTTGATTAATTTTCTTTCTTAAAAAAAGAAAGAAAATAAAATTATCAGTATCAAAAAATAAAGAGTTTAACTTTCTATCAAGGAAGAAAAAAATTAAAGCAATAATTAAGCATTATTTGACCCAACTTTATGCCAATAAATCTGATAATCTATGAGAAACTGATGAACATTTACAAAAATGTAAATTGTCCAGCTTAACAGAAGAGGAAATAAAATACTTTAATTCCAATATTTTTTTTAAAAAAATTGAACAAACCATCAAGGATCTCCATTTTAAATACACACACACACACACACACACACACACACACACACACACACATACAAAGATCGAAAATCAGAGCAAAAAGGAAAATCCGTGGGAGAGAGAAAAAAAAAACATAAAAAAGAAATGAACATAACATGTACTGATTTACATTCAGTCTCCTTATTTCTTTTTTCTGAATGTAGATGGTATTTTCTGTCCAAAGTCTATTGGGATTGCTTTGAATTACTGAACCATTGAGAAGAACCAAGCCATTCTGGAGAGCAATTTGTATCTATGATCAGTGGGAAACCAAACTGTGTATATCCTTTGATCCAGCAATACCTTTACTAGGTCTGTATTCTAAAGAGATCATTTCAAAAGGGAGAATGAACCCATATATTCAAAAATGTTTATGGCAGTTCTTTTTATGGTGCAAAAGGATTGGAAATTGAAGGAATATCCATCAACTGGGAATGGCTCAATAATCTGGGGTTTATAAATGTATTGGAGTATTATTCTATAAGAAATGATGAGCAGTCACATTTCAGAAAAATTTGGACTTACATGAATTGATGTTGATTGAAAGGAGCAGAATGAGGAAAACATTGTATACAGTAACAGCAATATTGTGTGATGATCAACTATGGTTAAAAAAGCTATTTTCAAAAACACAGTGATCCAAAACAACCCCCAAAGTCTCATGATGGAAAATGATATCTACATCTAGAAAAAGAACTATAAATTCTTTTTTTTTTAATTTTTATTTAATAATTACTTTATATTGACAGAATCCATGCCAGGGTAATTTTTTTTTACAACATTATCCTTTGCACTCATTTCTGTTCCAATTTTTTCCCCTCCCTCCCTCCACCCCCTCCCCTAGATGGCAAGCAGTCCTTTATATGTTTGATATGTTGCAGTATATCCTAGATGCAATACATGTTTGCAGAACTGAACAAGAACTATAAATTCTTAATGCAGATTGAAATTCTATTTTCACCTTTGTTGGGTTTTTGTTTGTTTTTCATGACTTTCCTTTTTGTTCTATTTCTTCTTTCACAACATGACTAATATGAAAGCATGTTTACAAGACTTCATATGTATAACCTGTATGAGATTGATTGCCATCTTGGGGATGGAGAATGGAAGTTTGAGAAGGAGAAAATTTTTGTAACTCGAAATCTTATAAAATGGGAACATTGAAAACTATATACATGTAATTGGAAAAGCAAAAATTATATTTACAAAAAAAAAAAGTAAAACCAAACAAAGGTTTGGGTATATAGGGTAGTCCTGGATTCTACCAGTTAACACTGTCTCTAAAATGACTTTTCATTATTTTTGTATACTTTTTAATTAAATATGGATATAAAAGATGTCAAATAAATGTTAGAAAGGATGAATGAATTAAGGCTCTAACTTCCCATTATAACATAACCTCCTTAGGGGAAGGGACTATTCCTTATACATAGTAAGTTCTTAATTAATGCTTACTGAGTTAAATAAGATAGAAACTAATATAAAAGGTTTAAAATTTTAAAAAGATAAGACATTCTAAATTCAAAAAAATTACTTTTGAAATTTAGAACTTTCAGGAGTGCAATATTATTTTCATTTTATAGATCATTTTCATTCTATGGGAAATAAATCAACTGACTCTGAGTATCTCTTTCAGAAATGTCAGAGCTACTACTTAAACTCAGGTAACTTATGTTCAGTAATTCAACTGTAAAAGCCATAGAATCTTTCCTATGAACTTCCTTTTTTTTCCTCAATCCTAGCAAAAGTTATGATTATCAAACTCTTGGCACACCATTAGCAGCTCCTGGTGTCACTACTGCTCATAATTTGGAGGATAGATATGAAAAGAAAATGTCTCTTTACTAGAGATATTTTTGGTCTACCTGCTATGTCTTTTATGTGAAAGAAAATATATGATGCTTTGTCTTCAATCAACAACTTTGTGGAATGGAAAAGAAAAATAATGTACTCACAAGGTACAAGTTGAAGGCCTGTCTCAACCATTCATTGCTCTGAATCTTTGGATAAGATATAAATTCATAATACCCTTACATGTTTGAGGTTTCCCATCTTTAAAATTGAGATACAAATAACAAATATAAAGGTGATAAATCATTATTGCTTGCTCTATGCAGCCTACTGGGGTAGGTATTGTAGAGCTATACAGCCCCTTCATGTGACTTACAGTCTATTAAAGGAAATAAAAAGTATACATGTGAAACTTTCAGAAAATAGTGATAATTCCCTAATCAAAGATAATGGGTGTGATACAGATCTTTAGTTATGGAAGAGTTTAAGTATTTTTTCAAAAAAAATACAAATAAAATACTGCTTAGATATTTTATGGACTGACCAGAAAACACTGGCATCAGTAACAGCTCAAAACATAGAATCATAGATCTAGAAGTGTCTTTTAATATATAAAATATTAGAACAGACAATCAGCCCTGAAAAGAATCTTATAATTTAGAATATTAGAACTGAAAGAGGCCTTCAAAAATATTAGAATGTCAAACTAAAAAGAGGCCTTAGAATGTCAGGACTAGATGAGACCTTAGAAGGTGAGGGTTTTGTTTTCAATTAAATTTATTTTTTATTAACAAGTTCTTCTACTGCTTTTATCATTCAAAGCAAAAAGCACCTTATAGCAACTATGTATGGTCAATCAAAACAAATGCTCACATTATGTCCAAAAACACATCTTATTTTGCATCCTGAGACCATCACCTCTTTTTTAAGATTTGGGTTGCATTCTTTATGATCCACTTAGCTAAATCATGGATGATCAATGCATTGATCAGAATTCTTAATTCTTTCACAATTTTTAATCTTTCCAATATTGTTATTGTATAATTTATTCTCCAGGTTCTGATAACTTCACTTAGCACTAATTCATACAAATTTCCCAATTTTATTTTGATAATATCCTTTTCATTATTACTTATAACACAAAAACATTCCATTATATTGATGCATATATAATTTATTCAGTTGTTCCTTAACTTGTAGGCACATCCTAAATTTCTAATTATTTAGCATCACAGAAAAGCTCATTCAAATATTTTTGTACATCTGAATTCTTTTTTTCTTTATTTGATTTCTTTAGAAGTATAAACCTAGTAGAGTCCTATTTGAATTTCAGAATATCTCAGTGCTAGAAGAGACCTTTGGAGATCAATAAATGCAACCCCTTAATTTTAAAGTAAAGGATACCAAAGTTCTTGTGAAATTATTTTCCCAATACCACACAGCTGGAGAATGGATGTTGGAGCAAGCACTATATCTATATGATATAACTCTTGGTCAGCTGAACTTTTCATTATATAAAGTCTTATGAAAGGGTTAATTCTACTTTTATAGTTAGTCTAAAACAAGTAAAAGAAGATAAGCCAGGCATTGAAAATCTCAAGAATAAGTTTCTTTGGGAGAAAAATAGAAAAATAGGAAAGAGGTAATATAAGGAAGAAGAAAGATTTGGTTTAAGAGAACTTAGATTTAAATCCTGTCTCTGATACTACCATCTGTGTGAACTTGAACAGTCATTTAAAATCTCAATATCTCTGAATGTTATGGAATATTATTGCTCTGTAAGGAATGACCAGCAGGATGAATACAGAGAGGCTTGGAGAGACCTACATGGACTGATGCTAAGTGAGATGAGCAGAACCAGGAGATCATTATACACTTCGACAACGATATTGTATGAGGATGTATTCTGATGGAAGTGAATTTCTCTGACAAAGAGACTTAACTGAGTTTCATTGGATAAATGATGGACAGAAACAGCTACACCCAAAGAAGGAATACTGGGAAATGAATGTGAACTATTTGACTTTTGATTTTCTTCCCGAGTTATTTTTACCTTCTGAATCCAATTCTCCCTGTGCAGTGGGAGAACTGTTCGGTTCTGCAAATATGTATTGTATCTAGGATATACTGCAACATATTTAACATATATAGGACTGCTTGCCATCTTGGGGGGGGGGGAGGGAGAGAGGGGAAAAAATGAAACATAAGTGATTGCAAGGGATAATGTTGTGTAAAAATTATCCTGGCATGGATTCTGTCAATACAAAGTTATTATTAAATAAAATTAAATTTAAAAAATAAATAAATAAAATCTCAATACCTCAATTTCCTCATTTATAAATTGACACCATCAAAGTAGCTTATCTCTAATATCTCTTTCGATAAAACATCTGAGGATCTACATTTCTGGGTCATGCTTTATCATTTCAACAGGGTTTTCATGAAGACCAAATGAGATACTAGTTTAAAAAAGCATTTTGTAAACATTAAAGTGCTGTAAAAAAAATGCTAGTCTTCATTATTACTGTTGTATACTGTTTATTCTTTGTATCAATTCTCCTATTAATTCAATAGGCATTAATTAAATTATTGATGAATAAAACAATTTAAAATGCATTAAGTACTTATTATATGTAAAGAAGAACTAGGAAAATAAATAGCAATAAGTTCCTATTCTCAAAGAGTTCACATTTTAACAGAAAAAGATAGCATCTGTAAGGAAGTTGAAGCTTCAAGTTAGGTGAGAAGTTCCAGTACTCTTTAGAGTCCAGCCACAAAGCAGATGGCAGTACTTTTCTAATACCATTTCCTATAATAAAATCATATTTATTTCTGGTGTTGAACCACTTGACAATTCCAATTACTATGCTATAGATTTTTTTCTTTTTTCCATTCTTCAGTATTTGTGGTTTACGAGGCATCCAGGGTTGCAGAAGAGGTTACCAGGTCACATTTCCAAAAGGATTGCTTCCCTAGAATGAGATTATAAAGGGGCCAGGTCTAATGATCCAGAAGGTGTTGCTGTTTCCTGCAATTCTGGGCTTTTCTATCTATTAATAGTAGCTGGATAAGAGTATGTTTGATTGTAAGAATACCAAACCTTTTCTCCACAAGAGTTTTTCTTCACAAAAAAAAAAATGATTACAAGGGCTAACTTGGAAACAAAATCAGTAATCTATGAAGTTTTGTTAGTCCTGGGGCTCTTGATTATATTAAATTAAAAAGTTTTTGAACAAACAAAACCATTGCATATAAGATTAGAAGGGAAGCAGAAAACTTGGGGTAATTTTTTTACATCCAAAGTTTCTGATAAAGGCCTCATTTCTAAAATACATAGAGAATTGACTCAAATTTAAAAGAATACCAACCATTCCTCAATTGATAAATAGTCCAAATATATTAATTTTTAGATGAAGAAATTAAAGCCATTTCTAGTCATATAAAAATGCTCTAAATCACTATTGCAAATTAAGGTAATTCTGAGGTCCCATTTCATACCTTTCAGATTAGCAGAGACAGGAAAAGATAATGATAAATGTTGGAGTAAATGTGAAAAAAAAAACTGTAACACTATATATTGTTGGTGGAATTGTGAGCTGATCCAACCATTCTGGAAAACAATTTGGAACTATGCCCAAAGTTCCAAAGGTACCAAACTGCATACCCTTTGATCCAGCAATGTCTCTACTGGGTCTGTATCCTAAAGAGGGGATAGGGGAAAAAAAGGAAAAGACCCACATATATAAAAAAAATGTTGTAGAAACTCTTTTTATAGTAGCAAGGAATTTAAAATAGAATGAATGTCCATCAGTTGTGGAATGGTTAAATAAGTTATGATATATGAATGTAATGGAACATTATTGTTCTATAAGAAATGACTAGCAGGATGATTTCAGAAAGACCTAAAAAGACTTACATAAATTGATGCAAAGTTAAGTGAGTAAAACCAAAAGAACATTGTATACAGCAACAGCAAGATTATGTGACCAACTGTTATGGACTTGGTTCTTTTCAATAGTGAAGTGATTCAGGTTAATTTTGATACACTTGTGATGGAGCAAGTCATCTGCATCCAGAGAGAGGACTACGGAGACTGAACGTGGATCAAAGCATGGCATTTTCACCTTTGTTGTTGTTTGCTTGCTTGTTTTTTCTTTCTCATTTTTTCCCTTTTTATTTGATTTTTCTTGTGCAGCACACTATATGTGAAAATATGTTTAGAAGAATTATTCATGTTTAACTTATATTGGAGTATTAGCTATCTAGAGGAAAGAGTAGGAAGAATGGAGAAATAAATATTTGAAACACAAGGTTTTTTAAGGGTGAATGTTGAAAACTATCTTTGCATGTATTTTGAAAAAAAAAGCTAGTGGCATAAAAAATAAAAAGAATAAAGACCTAATTGGAGTAAATTAGCTATGATATATGAATTTAATGAAATACTATTGGGTAATAAGAAATGCTGAGCAGTTGTATTTCAGAAAAACTTGGGGAAATGTAAAATGATTCAAAATGAAATGAGGAGAACTAGGAAAGCATTGTACTGAGTAACAACAACATTGTATGACGATCAACTACAAATGATTTAGCTCTTCTCCAGAATACAATGATCCAAGACAATTGCAAAGAACTCATGATTAAAAGTCCTATCCATATCTAGAGAAAGGATTGATAGCTTCTGAACGCAGATCAAAGTATACTATTTTCACTTTTTTGTGGGTTTTTTCAATTTCTTTTGTTTGTTCTTTTACAATTGTGACTAAAATGGAAATGTTTTGCACTATTGCATATATTTTACCTATATCAAATTGCTTATCATTTTAGGAGAGGAAAAGGAAGGAAAGAAAAAAAATGGCATTCAAAATCTTGTTAAAATATTAAATGCTAAAAATTGGCTTTGTGTATAATTGGAAAAATAAAATACTATTTTACAAAAAGAATAAATACCTAGAGAATATATTCCCCTGGGATGAAGTTTGATGTGCAGGACCTATGGGAAGTTTTTTTGGTTTTGTTTTCATTTTTTCCTAATACTGATATATGCTCTGGAAAACTTTTCATTTGGGAAATGAGTGGATGTGTTTCAAGAAAGTATGAATTGTTATATAGATGTAGATGATTCTGCTTTAGAAACCAACATTTGAATGACATGAGGTCTACTATCAATTCACCTGCTGGCTGAGAAGACTGAAGAATCATTGGATGCAGGAAGTTTTTGGTCTATTCTCTTCTAAGGATGGCCAAGTAGCTAATTCCAAAATTTCCGCCACCTTTTCTGACCCCTAAAAGGATACAATTAATTTGATGCATGTATGCTGTAAATATTCAAGAAATTACTATGATTTGCTCTCTTGTTCAAGAGAATCATTGTAGAATGCTACCCTTGAATAGACTTCCTAGTGATGCTATATTTGAGGATGTAGCCTGACTGGTACTAAAAGGCTTATGGAAAAGCTGGCAGGCAACTATGATAATTAGCAAAAGAGAGGCTCAAGATGCTGGTGTAAGGAGTATTGTGATTAATGGAGTGGTTCTGATCTAGGAGAAACCAAAATTCCTAGAATAAACCAAAGTCATTTGAAATAATACTTTACCTCTAAGTAAAGATGTACAAAGAGCTCATTTAAATGCCATCTTTTAATCTCTGAAAACCTAGTCAGGTTTATAGAGTTCCTTTGAGGACATTGACAATGCCATGACAATTACCTTAATTACTACATTGTGTTGAAGTAACTTGAAAGATAGGGACCTATAACATTCTTCAGGAACCTGGATCATAAAACATGGGAGTGAACATTCTCAGCTCTCTCCTTACTAGGATACCTTGTGCCAAATTGGAAGGGTAGATAATTGGAGAATTTGAGTATTCTCTTTGAATCAACACAGTCCCTACCTTTAAGCTAACTTTACAAGAAAGACTTTACTATTCACTTTGTAAAACTGATTAAAAATATGATTTACCACACCAAGCCATTCTAGAACTCAGGAAATAAGTTAAGTCCCAAGAAAATCAGCCACATGGACTATGAATTTATTTCTGTGCCTTGCTGTGACTAATAATAAGAAGAACAATAATAATAATGATGATGATGATAAATCAATGGATTGCCAAACTTCTTCTGATGAGCTTTTCTGAAGGTGGCTGGTCTGGTCCTAGAATAACAAGCAGCTAGATATTAACCTTCAATATTTCATAAGGCTTTCCAGCCAATCTAATCTGCTAGCATGGTATAGATGATGTACAATAATCCCTATGATTCCTTAATTTATAAATAGAAGACTTTAATGAAAGAGGAGAGCATTTATTGTATTCAGAAGAGACTGTCTAAATCAGTGATGTCAAACTCAAACGGTGGGGGGAGGGAGAGGGGAGATTCCTGCAGTGACATTATTGATTTAGAAAAACACATCATTGATTTTGTATTACGTTTCCATTTATTTTTTTAAACACTTCCCAATTACATTTTAATCTAGTTTAAACTACGCTTGGGAGTTTTGTCTTAGCATGCAACGTTTTGGCCAAGAGTTTGACACATCATTATGAACTGTGCAGTTCACAGAAGATTTCATAGAAGAACCAGGGCTATTAGACTAAGAAAATAGTCTAACTCTGGATCAGAAAATGATTTATTTAGAGTTCATCTGGTCTAAACCCCCTCAGCTATAGAGAAGGAAACAAAGTCCCAGAGGGGTAAAATAATAGTCACATTATTCGTAAATGGTAAATTAGTAAATTCAAACTCAGGTCCTACATGGCTTCCTTTTCCTCTTCTCCATGTATAGGTGGAGCAGATTAGGAATATACATGTTTGAAATGGGGAGAAAGGGCAAAAGGAATAGAATGTGGGAGAGGGGAATAAGAAGGTTTTTTTTTCAAAAGAGACTCAGGAAAAGAGAGGTTGAAACAGTCTCTTTTGAAGACCCACATTTGAAAGATCTCTTCAGAGTCACACAGAGAACAAATGACAGGCCTGGGAACAAAAATCAGGAATTTGGAGTTCCTCTTCCTGCTTCTAATCATGTTCCCAAGAGAACTGGCCCAGCTGTTGCCTGAATGTCTGAGTGGAAAGAAGCCTGAGAGATTCTTTTCAATTTGAACCTCTTGTTATAAATATAGAATTTAGGGGATAGTAGGTCATTACTTTAAAAATTAATCTTTCCCACCCCCAATTAGTGAGAGTAAATAGGCAAAGGGGGACTGAATTTAGTTACCTTTATTTCCTTAAGTAAGTGTACTTCACAATCATTCCTGAAAGCCTCATGGTCCCACTTTGGGGAAATTCATTCATGACTTGAAATAATGTGTCTATACAAGGACTGCTTCTGTTTCTCTGTGTAATGAGTTGATTATATTTTGTCAGAAGAACTATAAGGCCATCAAATGTCAAATGAATTATATCAAACATATTATTTTCGTAGCAGCTGGATGTGAGTAACTTTTGAAACAGAGCTTCCTATTGTCAGACCTCACTGAGAAAACTCAAATGAGACTCATAAAAAAGGACACATGATACTGATTCATGAAAGTTTATAAGTTTGCATATAAGGAGCCATTTCATAAAAATTATTTGACCACTTAGACCAAGATTATCACATAATTTACAAGGAAATAAATGTGGAATGTTTTATTTGCCCATGAGAGGAATTTTTTGAGACAGTTGATCTTTCCAGTGGCAATAGTTGTAGCTGAGTTGTGCTGAAGAATTAATTAAAAACTTAGAGATTCTGAGGTCTAACCATCTTTTCTCCCTATTCTATGAAGACTTCCAATGTGAAAATTATCTTTATTAATGTATGATCTAGTTTGACATTAACTTAGAGCCTTTGGGCAGGGATTTTTAATGTAGAATTTCTGAATTGTTTTAATTTATTCCTAATATGCTATTAACTGCTTCGACATAATTAGTTTCCTTTATAGTTCTATGTATTTTATTTTATAGATTTTAAAATATTCTGAGAAGGCATATATAGACATTATTAGATTTCCAATCAGTTTAAAAATATGTACACACCTACACACACAGAGATACTATACACACAAGAATTCTTGTTTTATGGAGTTTATGGGGCACTGAGAAATTAACTTGTCCAAGTACAAAACAGTGAGTATTTGCCAGAGGCATTATTGAAATCCATTTTTCCCTGCCTCTAAGATTAGCCTTCCATTAACTATGAATTAACTAATGAAAACCACTCATTGAGTACATTTGCTATGTGTGAAGTATTGTCATTAGTACTAGTAATATATATACAAAAAGTGTACCAGTCCATGCCCTCAAGGAGCTTGTATTCTAATGAAGGAATATTAGAGACCTATGGCTAAGGTGGGCTATTTTGGTCTGAAAGTTGAAGGAATGAAGACAGAACTAAATTGTGTAGGTTGAAAAATCTTTTCCAGTAGCTATGGTAGCATTGATCTTATTTTTAATACAAGACCTGGAAAGGGAGGTTGAATCTGGCAGGAAGGGTGCTGGTAAGATTATGACCTATGAATAAAATGAAGTGTAGAAAGGGCTATCTGGCTATATTGGGCCATGAAAAGTATTCAGCAATCAGTAAGAATTGTTGAGTGGGTGAGAGTATGTATACTGGATCTGAGAAGATAGTTTGAGTAGCTTTAAATGAAAAACAGAGGAGTTTGTATTTGCTTCTAGATATACCATGGTTACAAATGATAGCAGGGGAGCACAGTCAGATATGTACTTTATGAACTTCACTTTAGAAACTGTATTGAGAATTGAGTAGAAAGTAAGATTTGGGATAGGCAAAGGAGTTGTGACCATTTCAATAATAAGAACCTGAACTAAATGGGGTAGGTGTTTAAGTAGAGAAAAGACTTTGAATTTTAAAGATACAGTGATGATAGAACTAACAGTATTTGGCAAGTGTACATAGGTATGGAAATAGGATGAGGAGAATAGATGGGTGGCACCATGGATAGAATATTAGGCTTGAAATTAAGGAAGTTCATCTTACTAAGTTCAAATATGACCTTAGATACTTACTAGGTGTAAGACTCTGGATAAATCATTTAACCCTGTTTATCTCATTTTTACATTTGTAAAATGAGCTGAAGAGGAAATGGAAAACTACTGTAATATCTTTGCCAAAATTTCCCACGAGTCTGGAATAATTGAAACATTTGAACAATGTGAAGTGGGATGAGGAGAATGAAAAATCAAGAAATACTCCAAAGTTGTCAATCTGTCTTATAGTTCAGGATAATAGTGTCCTTGACGAAAATAGCAGAATATTTAAATAAATAAAATAATGAAATCATACTGTACAGATAATGAACAGAGATCCTAGTATACAGTAATGTGGTAATCTGATGTCATATTGCAAGCTGGAGACATTAAAGTAAACTTTTGGGAGGAGTTGCTATTAAACTGGTTGGATGGGCCCAATACAGTAAAGCATTTCCAAAAAAGATTTATATCTATTTTTAAATCTCTAAATAAATTTATCTTTTGCCTAATAAGGATGTGAATCATAAAGATAACTGATGACAATAATGTTAGTAATAATCCCTTCCATTTATGTAAATATTTATAGCTCACAAGGCACTTTCACACACAGGGTCAAATTTGCTATTCCCCACATTTTGAAAAAAAACAACCTCTATTAATCTATGCTGAAGAAAAGATCCAAAGGGGACATTATAGCTGCATAAAAGAATGGGAAGTATTATCATGTAGAAGAGATAAATATCTTATTTTCTATGGCCTCAAAGAGCAATGAGTAGAAGTTGTAGAGTTGTAAGATTAGATTTGATTCAAAGGGGGGGTATATTTTTTAATAACTAAGAGTTTTCCAAACATGGAATTTCCTTGAAATTATGCTTACTTCATCACCAAAAGATTTCTAGCCAAGACTGAATGTTCACATCATGAGCACAGGGCTGGAGGATGGACAGGACAAGGGAAATAAAAGAGAAGGGAAAATGAGTTGCCAGAAAGATAATTCTGCTTCATATAAAGATTGGAATAGATCACCTCTGAGTCTTTATTTTTTCTAATTCTATAATTTTGTGATTTCTGTTAACGAATTTGTAAACCTTTAGTTTGGTTGGTAACCTGATACCTTTTCTCTCCCACACTTTTCTTCAGAAACTACCAAACTCTGAGCTAGCTCATTCAACGTGTGTCATTCTCACCATCTTTGTGTTCATTTTTATAAAATATACTGCCAATTTAAGTGAACTTATATATAGCATTCAGAATTTATACATTTACTGGAACCAATAGTTCCATATATAAATGACATGGTACTGGCTAATGGAGAAAGTTTTCTTGGTATTGATTATCAGATCAAAATAACATAAGCAGCAGAGAATTGACTCATACTTTATTGTATTTTGGCCTCAGAAAAGTGAGTAACTATCTATGAACAAAAAAAAATTACACAACAATATCATGGTACCGTGCTAAATATCTCAGGAATAAGCACACAGACCTACTTCACTCTTGATGAGTGAGAAAGCATAAGAGCATTGACCATTACGCAGAACCTGTGCAAGTATACTGGTTATAGAATTAGCCTAGAATATTGATGGACTTTTCTGTACACCAAAAATTTATCATAATCTTCCATCATTCCTCATGATTAACTGTATCAAAAGCTTTGGTCAGATTGATGACTGTTGTATATAGACTTTTATTCTAATCCTGACATTTCTCTTGGAGTTACTGGGCAGCAAACACCACACAAATCAATCATTGGCTCTTTCTAAAGGTACATTGACTGTTAGGTAGATGACCATCTTCTAGCAATAGGATTAGCCAATTAAGGAGGACTCTGGAAAGTATCCTGCTGGCAGTGACTAAAAGAATCCTGTGATTGTCACAGAACAATCTATTTACTTTTTTGCTATAGAAATAGATAATGGAGTCATCCTTGAATGTCTAAAGAGCACTTTAGGACCCAAGGGCATGGACAAGATTCTTCTAAGCAGTGGAATAGATGCTTCTCTCATGGTAACCAATGATGGTGCAACCATTTTAAAATCTATTGGTGTTGACAACCCAGCAGCCAAAGTTTTAGTTGATATGTCAAGGGTTCAAGATGATGAAGTTGGTGATGGTACTACCTCTGTAACTGTGTTAGCAGCTGAGTTGTTAAGGGAAGCAGAGTCTTTGGTTGCAAAAAAAATTCATCCTCAAACTATTATTGCTGGTTGGAGAGAAGCTACAAAAGCAGCAAGAGAGGCTTTGTTGTTATCCACAGTTGATCATGGTTATGATGAAGCTGCATTCCGTGAAGATTTAATAAACATTGCTGGAACTACATTGTCCTCAAAGCTCCTAACTCATCACAAAGACCACGTCACTAAGTTAGCTGTAGAAGCTGTTCTTAGACTGAAAGGCTCTGGCAATCTTGAAGCTATACACATCATCAAGAAACTGGGAGGAAGTTTGGCAGATTCCTATTTAGATGAAGGTTTTTTGCTGGATAAGAAAATTGGAGTAAATCAACCAAAGCAAATTGAAAATGCAAAAATTCTTATTGCGAATACTGGGATGGACACAGACAAAATAAAAATATTTGGTTCCCGACTAAGAGTTGACTCCACAGCAAAGGTTGCAGAAATAGAACAGGCTGAAAAAGAAAAAATGAAGGAGAAAGTTGACCGCATCTTGAAGCATGGAATAAATTGCTTTATCAACAGGCAGCTGATTTATAATTATCCTGAACAGTTATTTGGTGCTGCTGGTGTCATGGCAATTGACAATCCTCTTGTCATATAATCTGGAAGATCCAAATCTATAAAGGTCTCCAGGTCTTCATAAAAATTTTTTTCTTTGAACTCAACTGGGATTGACATAGTGGCAACACACACACTAATAATAGCACTTTTAAGTAAATGGCAGTCACATAATGACCCTATAATTTGTTCTTTTTGAAAAATGTAAAACTTATCAGCTAGAATATTTTTGATTATAAAATCTACACCCTCTTTGTCATTCTCCCCATTGTTATCAACTCCCCAGAAAAACATTTATCCAGCTCCAATTTTGGTAAACTGGCCTTCTTTTGCAATTTCTGTTGTGTACTCTTGCACTAAGAACTATTCACCTTTCTGGCCCACTAAATTTCATGTTGTCCCTAACTATGTACGCATTTCATGCACCAATGGTGAGACAAATCATCTTCACAAAAGTTTTTTTTGTATATTTTTGTTAGTTTCAACTGCAGAGTAGGAACCTATGTGCCATGGCAAGCATGCCAGGGTTAGCTTAGGTAAAGCATTTCTTTTTTTAGGGCACCTTTTCTAGTTCCTTCCTCATACCAGGAGGTAAGTAGTATGGTCCTTTAAAAAGGTTAAGCTACCCAGGGAACTGCTTAATTTCACTATTGCCATAGACAGCAAGCAATTTAATATAGGTTAAACATGTGCAATTCTTTAAAACATATTTCCATATTCATCATGTTACATAAGAAAAATCATATCAAAATGTAAAAGAAAAAAAGAGAGAAAAGAAGCAAACAAACAACAATAAATATGCTTTGATCCATAGTCAGTCTCCATAATTCTCTCTCTGGATGCAGTTAGTTCTTTATATCACAGATCTTTGTGATCACCTCATTGTTGAAAAAAGCCAAGATCATCAAAGTTGATCATCATATAATCTTGTTGCTATATACAGTGCTTTCTTTGTTGTACTTATTTCACTTACCTTCAGTTCATGTAAATCTTTCCAGGCATTTCTAAAATCAGCCTGCTCATAATTTCTTATAGAACATATTATTCCATAACATTCATCTACCATAACTTATTCAGGCATTCCCCAAGTGATAGGTATTCACTCAATTTTCAGTTCCTTGCCACTACAAAAAGGGATACTACAAACACTTTTGCATATATAAGTCTTTTCCCTTCTTTTATGATCTCTTTGGTATACAGACCAAGTGGAGACATTAGCCTATGAAGGTAAGCACAATTTGATAGCTCTTTGGGCATAGTTCTAGAATGGTTGGATCAATCCATAACTCCATCAGCAATGCATTAGTGTTCCAGTTTTCCCTCATCCTCTCCAGCATTTATCATTATCTTTTTTCTGTCATCTTAGTCATTCTTAGAGGTGTGTAAAAGGTGCTAGTCTTCAATGAATATCCATAAAACAATACACAGTAGTAAAGTTTTATAGTAACATTGAATTTGGTAAATGTAAAGATTTTAAGATTTTAGGATAAACCATAACTATTTGGGGGAAAATGTTGAGAAAACTAAAAAGTAGTCTGGCTGAAACTAAATATAGACCAGTGTTTCACACTATTAACTAAGATGAGGTCAAAATGGATACATGACCTAGTCATAAAAGGGAGATAGCATAAGAAAATTAAAATGCCATGGAAATATTAACTATCAGATTTATATATAGTAGAAGAACTTATAGATAAATAAGAAACAGAGAACATTGTGAAGTATAAATTGGGTGATTTTGATTGCATTACACTTAAAAAAGTGGTTTTTTTTTTAAACAAATAAAACATATATGGTCAATATTAGAAGGAAAGCAGAAAATTGGGAAGAAATGTATAGACATTATATTGAATGAAGGACTTACATCTCAAATATATAGAGAACTTTTTTAATTTATAAAAATGTCATTCCTCAATTATAAATGATTAAAGGATATGAAAATACAGTTTATAGAAGAAATCAAAATTAAGTATAGTAATATGAAAAAACCCTCTAAATCATTGTTGTTTAGATAAATATAAATTAAAACAAGTTTAGGTACCACTTCATGTCTATCAAATTGGCTAACATGATAGAGGGGGAAAATGACAAATATTGGAAAGGATATGGAAAAATTGGAATACTAACACATTGTTGTTGGAACTGTGAAATAATTTAAACAATTTGGAGAATAATCTAGAATTTACATCCAAAGTGTTCTAAACCCATGTATCTTTTGATATAGTGATATCTCTATTGGCTCTATTTTCCACAGCGATGTGGAAAAAAGGAAAAGAATCTATACACTCTAAACATTTATAGGAGCTCTCTCTGTGATAGCAAAGAACTGGAAATTGAGGAAATGCCCATCAATAAGGGGATTTGACTGAATAAGTTGTAGTTTATGATTTTGATGGGATACTACAGAACAGATACTACTGTTCTGAAAGAAATGATTTGAGCTGGTTAACTTTATGAAAACATGGAAAGAGACTAAATAATGAAGAGTGAAACTAGGAAAAGCAATAGATAGTTGTATATCATAATAGAAATAGTGTTCAAAGAGTAACTGTGTATCACTAAACTATATTGAGTAAGATGAATATTCAAATCAACTACAAAAAAAAACCTATAAAGGAAGATGCTATCTAAATTCAAAGAAAAAACTGATATGGAGAAGTATGTACTATATGGTTTCACATAAAGAGATACACACACACACATATACATAAATATGTGGATAAATAGATGGAGATATCTATTTCTGTGTCAAATGTTGTCCTTCTGTAGTGTGGTTTTGGGAGGAAGGGAGAAAGACAGCTCAGAATTCAAAAGGTCTCACACACACACACACACACACACACACACACACACACACACACAAAGACCAAAATTAGAATTGGTTATCCCTACTCATACACCAGTCCCTCTGGCTTATGAGTCTTTAGAGCTTTTAATTCCTCCATTTCTGACCTAGTTCAGTTTACGTCTCCTCAGGTAATCTAATGCCTCCTTCCCCTACTCCCAGAAGCTTATCATATTGATGCTAGATTTAATGTGAACACCCAAGCAACTTATCCCACTGCAATCAGAAACTCCAAAATTTAAAAGATCCACCAGTGTTATTTAAGATTACATTCATGTGCCATGAATTGGCTTGTTGAATGTTCTATATGAGAGAGGAAGAAATGAATAAATATGTATTAATATATTCATTTGTTTATATGTATATACAAATGTGTATTGTATATATAATATAAATATATAAATAAAGATAATATAAAATGAGATGTATATACATTTGTGTATATACATATATATATATACATAAATATAAACCCAAATGTTTCTGTGTGTGTGTGTGTGTGTGTGTGTGTGTGTGTGTGTAAGAGAGAGAGAGAAAGCGAGAGAGACAGAGATACAGAGACAGAGAGAGACAGAGAGAGACAGAGACAGAGATAGAGACAGAGAGTATAAACCTATGGAGTTTATGCGTGTGGAGAGAGTCAGAGACTAATAAAGACAGATTGTGTTCACAGGTAAGGAGGACTATAACATAGGCATGTAAATAACTCATTAGAGTTATGCCTAGAGCTACATGCCTATTTTAATAACTCATTAGAATACTAGAGTACTAAAAATGGAATGAGAAAGATTATAATGAAATCTGCCTCAGACACAACCTGGGCATATGACCCTGAGCAAGTCACTTAACCACTGTCTACCTCAGTTTCTGTAAAATAAGTATCATAATATCACCTTCCTCCTAGGGTTGTTGTGAAGATCAGATGAGATAATAATTGTAAAGCATTTTGAGAACCTTAAGCTATAATGAGGATGAAAAATGATGCAATATTCAAGAAAATTTGAATTTAAATCCTGTTTCAGATACTCATTAACTGTGTGATTCTTGGCAACTTAGTTAATAATATCTATCAATTAAATGGCACTTTCATGTTTGAAAAATACTTTTAAAATGTTATCTTAATTGATCTTCCTAACAACCATGGGACTCAGGAGCTATTATTACACCCATTTCAGAAATGAGAAAGCAGGTATAGAGAGGTTAAGAAACATGCCTAGGGTCACATAGCCAGGAATTATCTGAAGCATAATTCATAATCATATCATCCTCACTACAACTCCAACACTGCCTACTCTACCACTAAGGTGCCTCTTTCAACTCCCACTTCTTCATCAGAAAATGGGGTTAATTAGAGCCACTACCTCCCAGGGTTGATAAGAGAATTTAGTCAGATATTCTGTGCAAAGAACTTTGCAAACCTTAAAACACTATGTGAATGCTAGCTAGAATTATAACAGAATCGTGGCTTTAGAGCTATCTGGGAACCATGAAGGTCGCCTATCCTAGCCCTCTCATTTTACAAATAAGGAAACAAGCATGAGAGAAGCTAAATGAATTATCCAAAGATCTCATTGGCAGTAATACCAGAGACAAGATTGGAAGTCAAACCCTATAAATCCAAAGTCAGGCTTGATTCTGAATTCTGCATTAGACACTAGTATATTCTATGACCTAATCAGTAGGAGGTGAAACAGAGACAGCCATGTAACAAATATCCAAAGAGGACAAAATATCCAGGAGAAGAGTGTTGAATGCTATGGAGAAGTCCAGAAGGATGAAGTTTGATACCTGGGAATAAAGGTATGATTTTAGCTAAATGGCAAGTACAAATCTCTAATTTAATCCAATCCTGTGTTTTTTTTTTAATAGATGTGACTCCAAGTTTCATATTCTTCTCACTTACACCTTTTCTAAATGATTTCACATTGCACTTTGAATATTCTTGTAATATACTTCATGGATCCCAATGATGTTTATTAGCGAACTAGGTGATGAAGTATATAGACTCAGAAAGACTTGAATTAGCATCCAGCCTCAGACTTTGAAAAAGTCATTTAATCTCTGACTGTTTCAACTGTAAAATGGAGATAATATCTACCTCCCAGCATGTTTGTGAGAATCAAATAAAGTATTATTTGTAAAGTAAGGTAAACTTGTAAATTTTGTAAATTTGTAAGATAAATTTGTAAAGCATAGCACAGTGCCTGGTACATAGTATTGTATTTTACATAATAATATACATAAATTATCACTTTTGTGTTTATGATTCATGGTTTATTTGCCTAGTAGAATATTAATACCTTGAAGACCAGAAATATGGTTTTCTAATCTTTATAGCTCACTGGGATATAAAGAAAATGTTCTATATATTGTAGGTGCCTAATATACGGTTTTTTTTTTGTATTTTATTATATTATAGCTTTGCCTGTCATGTGAATGATTCAGAATCAATTACCAATGCCACCAAAGACATTTTGATGGATGAAATGAATGTTGGATTTTAAATTAGGACACTAATGTTCAAATCTTGGATTTGTTTCTACTATCTATAATGACATTGCATGAGTTATCTCACCTTCCTGGACCTCAGTTTCTTTATCTGTAAAATAAGAAGCTCAGATGGCTCATACAAAGATCTCTATCGACTCTAAATCTGTGATCTAAGGAGCAGACTCAGAACTTTCAACTCCTAGTTCAATGCTTGGCTCTTTTGTATATCTTCAGTTCTCTAAGACAATGAATCCACAGTACTCTGGACACCACTATTAAAGTTTCCTTCCTTCAAGCCAAGCATCCTAATGAAAACCTAGACACCCAGGCAACACCCTGGCTGTCGGCAAGTGTGAGAAGTGTGGTTGCAGCTGTCTGTTCACAGCATTTCGCACTTGCCCTGTCATCTGGATCCCATAACAATGTGCAGAGTTCAGCAAACAGCCACTGATCATTTTTGTGGTTGCCTTTTACTGGATGCACCCAAGGAACATCTGATTGCATCAAGTTGAAGTCTCAGAAATTAAATTCAGCAATGCTACCCCACATGCAAAACCCAAGGCTGCAAGAACTGGCAGACTAGAGGCCACCAAAAAAGGTACCCACCTCTACTCATAGCCAAAATACCACAAGTATTAGCTTTCTTGTGGCAGGAATATGCTTTCTTTGGGCAGCTCCCTGAATAGTACAGTAACAACAACTTTCTCTTGAGAATACAACTTGACAGGAACTCTAAAAGATATAGTAGTAGTGAAAAAGAAATAAAGATAATTTTCAAGAAGATAAAGGGTAACATAAAAAATGTGCAATACTTCCAGTAATGACTAAACTTACTAGGCTAAAAAATGAAGGATAAATGATGACAAAAGGCTGAGATGTGGAAACTGGTGTTTGGACACCAAATCTGAGGTTCCTTTCATTCACCATTCCATAGTATATTCTGCAATATTGTTGTTCGGCCTTTAAATTGTTATAGCCCTGGCCACCCACCATATTCATGGTACCCAGCATGTTTTGATTGCTGTCCTCAGTTATCTTTGCAGATGTATGAGACCTATATCCCCAACTTGACTGAGAACTTCTTGAGCAATAACATATTTGATTTTCCAGTCTCTAGGATAGTGCCTTGTCCAAAACATATGCTCAATATATTCTAACAATTAATGCATTCATTTGTTACTTGATGCAATAGTTATGAAATGAATGTGAAAAGAATAATTGGACTTGGGACCAGAGGACCTTGGTTCAAATAGCAATTTACTACTTATATGCCATTTAATCTTGAGCAAATGATGCTTCAAGTCTAGACCACAATTTCCTTGGTAATTGAGCAAAGTGATCTCTTTTTAGTCAACATTTCCTATAAACCTATGATCCTTCAAAATAATAATTGTCTACATTTTTATAAAATGTTAAAGTTTACATAATGTCTTAGATATATTGTCTCCTGGGTTATAATATGCAAACTCTAGTCTCTTCCATTTGCTAATCTATTGTTTGATGATGTCCTATAGAAAGAGAGGTTAGATTAGATGGCTTCCACTGTCCTTGCATTTTTAAATCTAAAAATTCACTTCATGAGGAAAAGACTTCTTTGACATACAAAGGCTAGATTTCCCTGTATTATAAATAAGGAATTTCTGAGTTCTATAGGTGTTAGCTAAGACTTTGAGATCAGACTTTTAGATCATTATACAAGTATAATGGTGGGAAAAAAAGAAAAAGCATTCTGTTGTTTTGTGATCGATGATCATATATAAACAAAGAGACAAATGTGTGCTTTGCTCACCATTCTATGAGGACTCCTTATTTTATTTTATATTTTGAAGAGTACTAGTCTTCATACTCTGAGTCAATAGCTCAGTGAAAAATCTTTATTACTGGAGTTGGGCTGGAGCATTTTTCCAATATCAAGTGAAATATCCCTTCATATAAACAGAGCTTTCATAATAGCTGCATCTGGTAGCTCTGAGGTAATGTCTCCTTCAAGTAAAAGAGCTTCCAAATTTGAATTTTCCAAAAGTGACCCATGGAGCAGTTGGGTTGGAGTCTGGACTTATCGGCTCCTGTTTTGTCAGCCAATCTTGGGGAAAGTTGTGAAGGATGGAAGTGGAGAATAGCTGAGAAAGGAGTATAAGGGAAAGAGAACCAGAGTTGGATAACATTGAACAAATTATTTCAAACCACTGGGCATTAGTCCTACTTCATTTATAAAGTGTAACTGTTATATTACCTGCTTCATTGTGTGTATGTGTGTGTGTGCAAGGGTGATAAAAAGGACTTTGAAAAATTGATATTAAAATGTGAAACTATAATCAACATGCTCATGGTGGTATTAATGATTGAGTTTCCCAATCTCAATCATTTATAAAACAAATCATTTATAAATCAATCATTTATAAAACCAATTCTCCTTCAGAAGAAGAGTTCTGATTGTGAAAAGAAGATCCTACTTATATTTTGGGAACATTGCAAAAGGGATTTTTTATTAATATGTGAATAAAATGGAAATTGAATAACAACTTACTGACACTTATAAACCTTCATTTGCCAACATTTACTCTGCTTGCTTTCAATTTAGTTTCTCTGCCTTCATCCTGCCTTGGTAACCCCCGGGTTATTCATTCTTTTTCAACTTTCTTTTTTATATTCACTATTTGATTATATGTGTTCTTTGAATGCAAAGACTGTTTTTTCCCCTTATTTTTATCCCCAGAATTTAGTAGAGTGCCTACAACACAGTAGTTGTTTAATATATGTTTACTGTTTATCATTTTATCTTGTGTGACTGGAATTAGATGACCTGTGAATCTTCTTCTAATTTGGAGATTCTGTGCAATAGAAGCCGTTTTTATAATAGATAGCTGGTGTCAAAACCAGGAGGATTTAGATTCAAATCCTGTCTATTACACATACTAAGAAAATAATTTAATCTTTAAAATAAGCAATTCTCTAAGACTGTATTATAGAAAAGATGTTAAACTGCATTCCTAGAGGGAGTTTCCTCAATGGAAATTTCCTCTGCATTTTCAGCTAGATGAGTTTATTGGTAGACAGCTGCAGTGGATAAAATTTTAGGTCTGGTGACTGGAAGACTTGGGTTGAAATCTGGTTTCAGGAAGTTAGCAGTATGTAACTTTGGACAAATGATCTAATCTCTACCTGTCTGAGTTTCATCACTTGTAAAGTGGATTTTGTGATGGCACCTATCTCACAAGGTTGTTGTGAGGAAAAACATGCTATTTTTGTAAAGCACTTAGTACAATGCCTAGTACATAGTGTTTAATAACTGCTTCCTTCCTTTTTTCTTCCTAATAGTTTCCTTCTTCCCTTCTTTCATTCTTTAATTCCTTCCTCACTTTTTCCCTCTCTACCTCCTTTAATTTCTATTTCTGTCCCTGTGAATATAATGGTAAATGCCTTAAAATTTATAAAACATATTACCATAGCAATCCCACAAATCATAGCAATAGGTGTGTTTATAATTGATACTTTTTAACTGAAAAAAATAAGCTCAGGGACATAAATAACTTATTCCTAGTCATAAAGCCAACATGGTTGAGAACTAGGATTCAGGTGCATAGAATTTCAGAGTTGGAATGGTTCTCACAAGCTTAAGTTAAACCTAAGGCTTTTTAATTTAAGTGGAGCACTATTTCTTCTATATCTCACAGTCAAAAATCTCAAAAAAGCTCTTCCAGCCATCGAATTCTGTGATAATGTTTTTAAAACTATTATACAGGGGAAAGAAAGAAAAAAAAAACTTCTCTCCCCAGATGGAGTTTCAGAGTCAAGAATAGAATATCAAGAATAGAAGAATAGAAGATCAAGGTAATGTAATCCATGAAATGAAACTATTTCATGGATAATATATGCAATAGATCTCACAATGATTTAAAAGCATAATAATAATAAAACCACATCTCAGTAGCACCAAAATTACAAGGCAGAGGTTATAATAATATTTCAGGGTCTGCACATATATTGGATTGATAAGGGATTCTCCAATTCCAAAGATATAAATATAGGCTTAGTAATAAGAAGAGTGTTTCCATTTTGTTGCCATCCTCTTCCCCCAAAATATTATGACTTATGAATCTTTTTTTTAATCATTAGAGGGGAACCCATAGGAAGGAAACCTGATCACCTATACCAGTTGTATTCTATCTAGGAATGGGTTGTGGTTAATTATCAGTATAATGATAGCCAATGTATCCTATGCTCCTATGTACCCCACCTTAGGAAGCAAAGCTCCTCATCATTAACCTTCTTTGATTTACAACATTTATCCAGCAACCAGGAACCAAACTTGGAAGAGCACCAACGTTAACAAGAGAAGTCTTTCTGATAATATTCATGGGATAGAGATTAAGGAGGTTACTTTGTCTGAGCTTTCATCCAATGAAAGAATTCCTTCCATATTATTTTGGAGAGGAAGCTTGATATCATCGGAATAAGACCCATTACAGAGTTAAGAATCCAGAGTTCAAATCTCATTTCTACTATTCACTTCCTTTCTGACATAGGACAAACCAATTCTGCTTTCAGTTTCTTCATTTGCAAAACTATGGAGTTTCATTAAATGATGTTTGAAGTCAATTTGAGTCTTACATCCTATAAATCTAAAAAATCTCTACTCATGAAAAGTTCACCATCACATTATGCAACTCAATATATTTTGGGGTTTTGTTGTTTTTGTTGTTTTGTTTGTTTGTTTGTTTGTTTTGTTTTGCTTGCAGGGCGAGGGGGGCCATGTTCATGTTGTTTCACCTTTTTTAAACCATTCTTAGTTGTGAGGCATTGAGGTGACATGGTGAGTAGTGTACTGGGCCTGTAGTCAGGAAAACCTGAGTCCATAACGTGCCCCAGATACTTACTAGCTGTGTGATCCTGTGCAAGCCAATAAGCTGAAGAAGAAAATTCAACCCATTTTAGTATCTTTGTCAAGAAAACCCTAAATGGGGTCATAGAGAGTCAGAACATAACAACAAAAATTATGACGAAGATTTTCTTTGAATTGATCTTAATACTGATTCCTTTGTCCTCCTTCTACTGTCTGGAGCATCATAGAATATGGCAATTTTTATGTTGAAAGCCTGCAAATATGTGAATACAGACCACACAAATTAATCCTTCAGAGTAGAGTGCCCAGTTCCTTCAGATGATACTCAAGTGACATGATTTTGAGTCATTTCATGACTCTAGTTGTCCTCTGAATATGCTTCAATTTAGAATGTTTCTTTTGCCATGTGGTACATGTGGTAATTTGTAAATTATTACAAACAAATGTAATAATTTAAGTCAAACTAATGAGGGCAGGTCAAAAATTCCTTGTTTTAATTTATGCAATTTTTATTTATTATTTATTAATATTATGGAATACGGAATATGGCAATAGACAATATTTATCTTGTAGTACTAGGACCATAAATCCAGAGATAGAAGGAAGGAAACAATCACTTATTAAGTAACTACTATTTGCCAGGCATTGTATTAATTGCTGTGTGTGTGTGTGTGTGTGTGTGTGTGTATTACCTCTGGGAGATAAGTATTATTTTTATCTACCTTTTAAAGAGTAAGAAAGTGAGATTAAAGTTATTTTTCTAGTATCACACATCTAGTGCCTAAGGTCATATTTGAGCTTAACTTTTTCTGACTCCAGGATCAACATTCTATCTACAACATCACAGAGCTGCTGATATCAAGAGGTAAAAGGAGCCTCAGAAACCATCCATTCTACCCCCTCATTTTATGCAAGAGGAAACTGAGGTCTATAGAGGAAAGTTGTATAAGGTCACTTAAGTAGTTAGTAATAAAAGTGAGATTTAAACTTAGGGCTTCTGAATTGCAAAGTCAATTTTTCCCTCTGGATCATACTGTCTCCATTAAACATATCTATTGAATAGATAATGAATGCAATGACAATGTAAAAGAAGGAACCTTAGCATTCAGAATACTGGAGCTGGGAAATGCATTCACACAAGAAATATTAGATTTGAAATTTACCTTAAAAATCATCTATCAGCAAATTACAGACAGAGGCCAAAATCACCAGGCTGTTTGTTATTCTTTGTTTTTCTTTTTTCTTTATATTTATTAAAGCTTTTTTGTAATGGGCTGAGGCTTGAGTTGATGCACTGAGGTCCCAAGCACATGAGGCTAAATAGTAATTGGACCATACTCTATTAATATATAAGCTTGGAGAAAGAATGGCCCCCACCCACTCTTTGTGCAAGTCCTGATGTGTTGTATAGGAAATGACGATTTTGGTGGGTGGAGGCAGGGGAGTGGAAAGGGAAGGGGAGGAGAGACTTTTGGGATTGCCGTTGCCACGGTTGGCTCGGCTCGCGTCTCTCTCTCTGTTGGCTGGCTTCCTGTCGCAACTGCCCATATTTGCTATCGCAATCTTTATTCACCTCTTCACTTCAATAAATATTGAAGATTTTCCCCTTAACCTGAATTCCTGACTCCGGCTGATTTAAATACGCGGTCATTACACTTTTTATTTACAAAACAAATGCTTGGGTAATTCTCTAACAATGACCTTGCAAAACTTTGTGTTACAAATTTTTCCTTCATTCCCACCATCCCCTCCCTAGATGGCAGGTTATCCAATATATGTTAAATTTGTTAAAATATGTGTTAAATCAAATATGTGTGTGTGTGTATACATATATATATACAGTAATCTTGCTGCACAAGAAAAATAGGATCATTACTCACCTGTCAGATTGGCTAAGATGACAGCAAACAATAATGACCAATGTTGGAGGGAATGTGGCAAAACTGAGACACTGATATGTTGTTGGTAGAACTGTGAATGGATCCAACCATTCTGGAGAGCAGTTTGGAACTATGCTCAAAAAATCATGAAACTGTGCATACCCTTTCATCCAGCAGTGTTTCTATTGGGCTTATATCCCAAAGAAATACTAAAGAAGGGAAAGGGACCTGTATGTGCCAAAATGTTTGTGGCAGCCCTGTTTGTAGTGGCTAGAAACTGGAAAATGAATGGATGCCCATCAATTGGAGAATGGCTGGGTAAATTGTGGTATGTGAATGTTATGGAATATTATTGTTCTGTAAGAAATGACCAGCAGGATGAATACAGAGAGGACTGGCGAGGCTTACATGAACTGATGCTGAGTGAAATGAACAGAACCAGGAGATCATTATACACTTCGACAACGATATTGTATGAGGACATATTTTGATGGAAGTGGATTTCTTTGACAAAGAGACCTATCTGAGTTTCAATTGATAAATGATGGACAGAAGCAGCTACACCCAAAGAAAGAACACTGGGAAATGAATGTGAACTATCTGCATTTTTGTTTTTCTTCCCGGGTTATTTTTACCTTCTGAATCCAATTCTCCCTATGCAACAAGAGAACTGTTCGGTTCTGCAAACATATATTGTATCTAGGATATACTGCAACATATCTAACATATATAAAACTGCTTGCCATCTAGGGGAGAGGGTGGAGGGAGGGAGGGGAAAAATCGGAACAGAAACAAGTGCAAGGGATAATGTTGTAAAAAAATTACCCTGGCATGGATTCTGTCAATATAAAATAATTATTAAATAAAAATTTTTAAAAAAGAATGTTTTATTTTATTTCTTTTCAATAATACATAATATATTTTAACATTAATTTTTTAATTTTTTTTTAAATTTCAAAGTCCCTCTTTCCTTCTTTGTGTTCATATAATTCCTGGATTTGTCTCAGCAGGTAAACTCCCAAATATTTTATATTTTCTGCAGTTATTTTAATGGAATTCTCTTTCTATTCCTTCTTGCTAGATTTTATTAATAATACATAGAAATGCTGATCTTTTATGTGGATTTATTTTATATCCTTCAATTTTATTAAGTTGTTAATTACTTCAACTAGTATTTTAATTGAATTCCCAGGATTCTTTAAGTATACCATCTTATTGTATGCAAAGAGAAATAATTTTGTTTCCTTGTTGCCTATTCTAATACCTTCAATTTCTTTTTCTTCTCATTGCTGTAGCTTGCAATTTTAGTACAACTTTGATAATGGTAGTGATAAGGGGCATACTTGTTTTACTTCTAATCTTACTAGAAAGATTTCTAGCCCATTCCCTTTACATATAATGCTTATTCTTCTTTTTAGATAAATATCACTTTTCATATTAAGAAAAGTGTCATTTATTTCTGTGAACTCTAGTGTTTTTAATAGGGATGGATGTTGTACCCACTTTCTTTCTCATCAAAATATGTACTGATAAACAAAATGTTACTATTGGTTTGATATAAGTAAATAAAGCTTGTCATTTGACAATTATTATACTGCCAAAAATTCAGGTTCTTAACATTGGACCTGAATCAGTCAAATATCAAAAATTTAATAAGTGACTCTTTTGTTCTATTCACTATGTTAGATATTGAGAATTCAAAAAAAGATATTGTGTGTGTGTGTGTGTGTTGTGTGTGTGTGTGTGTGTGTGTATCAGGAGTCTTTACCTTCAAGAAATCTCCACTGAACAGGGATTCCTTCTACTTTGTCTCCAAAACAGCCATCTAATATCTGTTTGAAAACCTCCAGGAATTTGTAACTGATTACATTCTGAGGGAGCCCATTTTATTTTTGCTCCTTATTTTGCTGGTATATTTTGATGCTTCAAAGGACCTATAATTTAATCAGTATATACACTTTCTACAAAATAATAAATAACTCCATCATCATCATCATCATCATCATCATCATTATCAATTTATATATTGCTTTATGGTTCACAAATTGCTGCATATTTATCATTTCATTTGAATTTTATGACAACTCTACACAGTAAGTAATGGAGGTGTTCGTATTCTTATTTTATAACTGAATAAAATGTAGCTCAGGAGTACAGTGAATTTGTGCAAAGTTAACCAGCAGGTATAAAGGATTTGACCCAGTTATCTCTAAGCCCCAGTGCTTTATTCATTTTGATATATTCTTTTTATCAGTACAGATTAGACCCTATACATACCTTCCCATCCCTGACATTGTTATAGTATTTTTACTAGCCCAATAGAGAATATGCTAGTTCATAATCAAAACCTTTTAATCAAATGGAGTAGCAAAATAAGTGACAAGATCTCCCCAGGTACTCATGAGAAACTGCCTTACAGAAGGTGTAAAATCCTTCATCCTAAATCTGTCCTGTATTTCTTTCTCCACAGGATGGTATATAAAAAATTCTTGGCAACAGGCCAGATACCACATACAATTTGTTTAAGGCCTTGATATGTCATGGTGAGATATCTTTTCAACTTTTATTCATTTTAAGATCACAAACAGACATAAGAAAAGTTACCTGCAGGCTCTATTATTTCTGGGCTGATGTGCAATTGACTAAAAAGACAATTCAACAGTATCTAGATGAGAGTACCAAAAAAGCTGACTCAAATCTATAAAAAATAATGCCATTTCTAATTAAAGGATTGGTTGAGTCAACTAATGAGGACTTTTTTTTGAAGAGAATTCATGTTTTTTAAAATTTTCTTTTATTACTATATAGTTTGATTTTCATGACAGAACCTATATCAGATAAAATAGTTGGATTCCTACTTTAAGTTGATTTTCTGGTGCTGCTCAATTAAATGAACAAAGACTTACTTCAGATCTTTGGCCGCTATGACTCCTGTATATATGTTCCAATTTTGACTCTTGGGCCCCAGTATCAGTGTAACTGTAACTATATGATTACTGACTGAACTCCATAGAACTTGGAGTTGGAAGACTGAATTCAATATCCTACTCTAACACTATCAGTGTAAGTTCTGACAACATTGAAGATTTCATTGGTATATGGTATTTTAGGTGAGGAAACTTATTTCTTAATAATACAGATTAATAACTATAAAATTTATAGTCAGTTTTCTGGAACACTGAAAACTTAAGTATCTTGTGAAGTGTCACAAGGCCATCATTTCAGAAGTAGACTTGAATCTAGTTCTTTGTAAAGACCTGTTAAAATATGCTGTCTCTTAACAGCAAAAACAATTCACATTTTTTTTGGACAGAGGAAGCTACATAGTATGATGGATAGTGTTGGATTAGCAGTTAGAAAGGTCTGAATTCAAATCCTTCCTCAGCTACTAACTAGTTGTATGACCTCAAGAAAGGGTCATACTAACCTCTTTTATCTTCAGCTATGCAACTGGGGTAATAACAACTATCTTCCATGATTAAAGTTCAAAAGAGATAAAATACATGAAATAGTTTGTAAATTTTAAAGAGTTATATGAACATGGTAGCTATTATTTTAGTGTAAATATTGTTATCTCTGTTTTCCCAGTTAAAAAAAAAAGTGTGATTTAGAAATTGTGACTTACCCATTGTTAGACAGCTGCTACATACCAGAATTATTTTTAACTCAGATCTCTTGGTTCTAGGTCTTTAGCTATATTCACTATATTTTGTTGTAAACTATTTCCCTGCACCAAATCCTAGCTCCTAGTAGGCCTAGTCCTAGAAAACTACAAGGACTAGTCCAGACAAGTTTTCCTTAAGTCCCTTAACTACTGATCATGGCATATTGCAGTAGAGCTTTTCACTCAGTAGGAGACATTGCACCAAGTAGGACACAGGAAAGGAAATATAGAAATTTGATATACAAGGCAAGAAGTGACTTGAAGGAGTATATCACTTGGTATGAAGAAAAAAGCCAAAACTTTGAATCAAAAAAAGAATAAACCCTGGCATTTGGGAGTCGAGCTGCCAAAAGGTGCAGGCCCCTCTGATAATTATCTCCTTAAATATTTTGCACTAAAGAGTGACCAGCATGAGAGTATGACAAAAAAAAGATATCAAGGTTGTTCAGAATTTGTGATGACTTGTCTTGGTCATGTGTGTTTCCTCTGTGTATTCCCTTGTTACTAGTATTTTCTAAATTTGTTCTCACACTTCCCAGTAATATTGTGTATTTGTGGGAAAGTATGCTCCATTTTTATGGAGATATTTTGTAGTTACTGTTTTTAATATGTCTTTGGTTTGAGCTCTTATGCTTATGGCAGAAGTTTATTATAGGGATCATGAGCTCTAACTTTAGGAGTATAAATCCACAAACTACCTGGGAACTTATAAAACATACCTTCTCCCACTTTTAACAAATAAGTAAATGAAAAATATGTACATTTATTTTATGGTCTTCATTAGTAAACACAAAATGCAATCCAATTCAATAAACATTTTTAAGGGCCTATTATGTGTCAGCATTGTGCTAGGAGTTGGGAATACAATTAATAAAAAGAGAAATAATCCCTGCTTTGAAGGAGCTTGCAATCTAAAAAAGATTTGACACCCAAAAGAAGGTAAGAACTAAGGAAAAGAGAATGGGATACTAGGAAGTACTCATCATGGGTTTCATGCTGTTTTGTGATGTTCAAACCTGGCAGGGCAGAAGATGCCAAGTGAATAAACTGAGTCTGATTTCTGTCCTCTATAAAGGAAGGTAATGGAAAAATTTTGGTACCTCACCTTCTAGTTTTCTAATCAGCGATAAGAGGGACCTGAGGAAAATGCTTTCAATAAAGATTTGAGTTAGCAGCATAGTGGTAAATTCATAAATGAAATGCTTATCTTCTTCCATAGGATTGAAATCAGTCAGGAGAGCAAATACTATGTGGAGTGGGTCAAATACAATTTCTGCCCTCTATAAAGGAATTTGGTATGCAGCCCTCTAGTTCTCCAATAAGAGGGAATAATACCTTGCACTTGGATTGTGATTACTCACTTCATCAGAGGGTCAAATAAGAGTCTCATTCTGCAAAACTTTTAAGTATACCTAAACCAGATTAAAATGTAATTGAGAGACATTTAGCAAAAACAAATTAAAAATAATAATGTATATTATATTACATTTTAAAATATTATTATGTAGCCTACAGAAATCCTTATATACAGTTTAAGACCCTTATTTCATTTTGAGTTTGTCTGCATGGTAATTCTTTCTACTTCTGCCAACCTACACCTACACTCATAGATTAGTTAGGGATATGGGGAGATTTTCATATGGGGATAATCAAACACAATTGCAAATATTATTATTTCTCATCTACAGATAAAGAGCATAAATTTCACAATTAAATGGAATCTCTGGGACAAGAATAGGGTCTATTTTTTTATATTCTAGCACTTTGTATGGTACCTGGAATATAATAAACACTTATTAAATTTTGGTTGATGGACTAATGCTGAAACATTATCTTTGTATTCAAAAACAATATTCTTTACCCTGCGCCATATCTACTTGTTTTAATGAGAGTAGAGTGCAGGCTTATTTCATGTTTTCAAAAAGGAACAGAAAAGCTACCATGTTACAGAAATGGGTTGTAACTTGGGGAATCAGTCAAAAGTGCTGGATCAGAATTTTCCTCGAAGAAATCATAATCTTTGTTATAGAATGTGATTTTGAATATATGCTATTATCATTTATGGAAAAAATAATGCTATGCTATAATCAAAGAGCTAAAGGATCTGGATTTGAATCACATATATTATCTAGTTTGACTTTAATCAAGTTCATTTAAAATCTGTGGACCTTATTTTCCTTATCTGGAAAATCAGGCAGCTGGACTAGGTGAAATCTAAAGTACCTTCTAGATCTAATATTTGAAATTGCTTTATTTTAGCCAGGACAACAACTGATAGAAGTATAATTGTTGTATGGAGAAATATTTTTCCTCTCCAAATGAAGCCATGCTTCTACGGAGGGATGTAAAATGTTAATATTAGATTACTAGAAATATCAATCAGACATTCTCCTTAATTTTATGATCTTTGGACTTTTTTGTACTTAGCATTGGCAATTAAAGATAGGGCTAAAAATCCATATCCATCTTAATTGAATGAATTTTGGTATGAATAGATTTTTTTTAAAAGATTTCATTTGAAAAGCAAATTCCCCAATTACAGAAGTTATTTGGCACTTAGATTAGCATGTTTGTTTTTTAGCTAAAAATTTTTTTCCAATTAAATCAATATTTTTTTGTCTCATGCAGTTACATCGTGTTCAAAGAGAAACCCTTGGGGGGTGGTATTTTCCTAGCCTTCATCATCAATATCTCAAGGTTTAGAATATTAACAGCTGAAAATTTGAGTACCAGCTTCATATTTGTAGAGAATTCTGATATTTCTAGATGAACTCAAGAAGTATTTGTTAATTAATTGTTAACTTGCATAATCAAATAATAATACGATTCTTAAAGCATCCCAAAGGAATGGCAGAAACAAATTTGGTATAATGAATAGCACAATTGTTCTGGAACAGAAGATCAAAATTAGAGTTTAAGATGTTATGATCTACATAATTTTGGATAAGTACTTTAACCTCACTGGACACCTGTTTCCTCACCTGTAAAATTTGGGTTGCACTTTCTACCTAACAGGACTATTTCAAGCAAAATGTTTTATTTCTACAAATATGGTCCCATTGGATAAATAGTCTCTTTTGCTGGGTGAAATAGCTCACAAAATCACAGCATTTCAGAGTTGAAAGGGGACTTCAGAAGCCATCTACTCAATCCCATATCTGAATAAGAATCCTTCTGCAGCATACCTAACAGTAATCCTATTTCTCCTTAAAGGTCTTTAGAAAGTAGGGACCTATTATTTGCCAAAGCAGTACATTGTACATTGGGTTAATTCAACTTGTTAGGAAAGATGTACTCCAAAATATACCTGATAGATATTAAATTTAACCAACTCCACAAAGAAAAATCATTTCCCCTAACCTAAAGCTCCATCAAAAATGAATTATTGAGTGTGTTATTAGTTTATTGATGTCATTAGTGCTAGTGAGGTACTTTAAAATATATTCACTTTAAAATGGAATTAGAACTGTAATTTTTGAGATTTCTTTTGCTGTCCAAGTTACTGACAGATATTAGTTTGCTAAGGCATAAGTAGCAAGTACTTCTACATTCAGGCACCAATCTGTACCATAGAAAGTATTTTTCAACCCTTCCTCCATCAAACTCTGCTAGTTCTGCTAAACTTCACACATAACACATATCACCGCAACACCAACCAAAGTTAGCAAAAGCCCGTTTATCTCAGTAAATTCAGATTTGAGATGATAATGGAAATGAAAGAAATGAGAGATTAGAAACTCAAAAGCACAGATTCTAGTCATGGTTCTGTCCTGCTATTATGCAATCACCTAAATTCTATGAGACTTAACATCTTTCTCTTTAAATAGACTGAAAATCCCTCCACTCCATCATGGTTATAGTATTATATATGTATGTGTGTGTATGCATGCATATGTATCCATTCATATATAAGTATGTACATATATTCACATGCTTATGCATACAGAAATATATATATACATATAAAATGACTAAACTTATGATTTTAAAGTTTTTCATATGGTAGGCAAAGAAAAAAGATTAGAAGAGGAGTTTCTAGATGCAAGCATGGTCATCAGAAATAATGGTAAAGGCACGGAAAACTTTGCAGAGACATAAGAAGACTGCCATGAAGATAGAATTCTCATATTCATGGAATGCCTAGGAGTCTAGTTAGCAAAAATAGTTCATATTTTACTCTGAAATACCAATGATATGGTATCTGACATTTATGAAATATTTCTGAGTATAGTTATTATTGAAAAGCAATATAATGTAGTAGATAGAGAAAATGTCTTTCAGAGTAAAAGTTCTCAATTCAAGTTTTGTCTCTGACTCCCTCTGACTCTGATATAGGGTCATTTAATCCTATACAAATAATTTAATCCCTGAGTATCTATCACAGAAACTTGGTGGTAAGTTGTGGAGCAAATACCAGTTTATATTATAGATGGATTTTCTCCACTTTTAATTCCTGCCATCAACTAAATCAAAGCTCTATTTTTAAAATATATATATGTGTTTTGTATGTATCATGTATATATTATTTATATATGTTGTCATACAGAGAGATTATATATTTAGATATTTGTAATATGTATCTACACTTGAAAATACAGATACATATATGTGTATAAGTATGTATACATATAAACACATATAGGTGCATATATATGTAATACATATCTGTACACATATGTATGTATATTGTGTCTGTATAGCCTAAAATAGAACATTTTATGGTCATAATATGATTGACTTATATGAAATCTTGAACTCTACAATATGTGATATGGTGGGGAAAATGCTGTCTGTTCAGTTAGAGAATCTGAAATCAAGTCCTGACTCTGATGCTTCTTGTGTGTTCTTAGTTCTTTTTTTCCTCATCTATAAAATGAGTTAGATTAATTGATATCTGAGGACCCATACAGCTGTATATTTATGGTCCTATGATTCCTATGAAGTAAGTTATATTTTCTCATTTTACTGATGTGAAAAAGTGGTCCACAGGGAGATTGTATGACTTCCCCAAAGTTATAAAATTAAAAAGTGCTGGATATAACACTTGGATCTATGGATTTTTACTTTCCAAAATGTTATATTATGAGGCAGTAAGATTTGATAAATGAAAGCAATACTACCCAATATATGATTCAAGAGCTATTTTGGATCCACAGTGTTCCCTTTTTTTATTTTTTTTCAATCATTTTCTTTCTTCCATTTTTGAGTCAATTGGAGTTAAAGAAAAAGGTCAAAGTTTGGGCTGAATGAAACATTAACAATGAACTAGGGAGAGAAATAAGAGTTATTTAAATCATTTAATTTATCTTTCTTCTAAAGAGAATAATGGAAAGGAAAGAAAAATAAAACAATAAAGGGATTTGATATGCAATAAAAATTAAGTGATTGAAATAGCATCTCCCAGTCCTGGGTGAATACAGCAATGGATTCAGATGAACTATCTCTGAGGGTATGGGAAGGAAAGACATGTAATTGAGGTGAATGTTCATTAGAATAATCAGTAAACTTATATTAAGTATTTATTACATGCCAAATACTGTTCTAAATGCTGGAAATACAAAAAAGAAACCAATGAAAGTACCTACCCTCAAGAAGACAACATTTACATACAGCTAACTATATCTACATAGGAAATAAGAATTAATTAACAGAAAAAAAGTTACTAGAATTAAGAAGTAATGGGAGGAAAGGCTTTTTTGGCTTCTTTGCAAGGTGATATTGGAAGGGATTTAAAGGAAACCACATAGGTTAGTAGTCCAATGAGAATAGGAAAAGCATTCCTGGAAAATGATGTCCCAAAAATTTAGAGAGAAATAAATATCACAGAGGAGAAAATTATCAATGGTGCCAAAGGTTGCATAAAGATCAAGGAAAATGAGGATTGAGAAAAGGTTATTGAATTTTTCAACTAGAATATTATTTTCAGTGGAATGATAAAGAGAAAAAACAAGATTATAAGGGGTCAAGAAGAGAATAAGAGGAGACACCTATTTTAGGTGTTTTTTTTTTTTTACTTTTTTTAGGATTTAGATACAAAAGGTAGATGAAATATCGTTAAACTATAACATAGAGTAATAGTGAGGATAGTAGGATAAAGTTAGATTTTTTTTCAGGATGAAGAAGAAATGAATATGTTTATAGACTGTAGGAAATGAGTTATTTCATACAAAGATAGGGAGAGCTTGAAAATAAGTGAAAGACTAAGGATGGCAGAAAGGACAATCTCTTGCAGGAAACTGTAGTGGGGCCAAAATTCTGAAAGAGGGTACTTGAATCTAAGAGCTTGTATCTACTTGATGTGAGATGGTGGTTCTCTAATCACATGCTTGATGTAATGTAATGATGTGGCCAATTTGTTTGGCTTATACTTAGAGTAATGTGATGTGATGTTCTACAGCTGAGCATGCCCAATGTGGTGTGGTGATATAGTCATGCTGGGGTATTTAAGGGAGTCCCAGAGACAGAGGGCTCTCTCAGCCACGGTGATCTCAGCCACAGAGAAGACTTCAGGGTCCAGACTCCAGAGGCCAGACTCTATCTTTGACCAGCCATGTGTCTGTTCTCCTGTCTCCACTTTACTCCTCCACTAAGCCCAAGGATTTTGGCTGATCTCAAGGCCCACCAGAGAGCTAGCCCAATCATTACAGGAAATAGGAAGCAGTGAGATCAGTTGAACAAGTGAATGAGTTATCCATAGTAAATATTAATGTCATTTCAGCATGTGAAATAGGGATGAAGGAAGAGATAATAGGAAAAAGCATCTAAGTCTTAGGAGGTAAGGAAAGGAAGAAAGAGAAAGCTGTTGAGAAATGTTGAGAGTAAATGGAGAATTAAGAAAAAAAGAGGTAGATACCCCAACCTTCAAAAAAAGGAACAAAAACAAAGTCTAAAAACATTAAAAGTTCTCATACTAAGATCATTCATTTTGAAAAGATAATAAGAAAACCAAGATAGCAAAGTATTAAATGGGATCCACTGAATTCTTCAGCATTACTTTAGAAAGAACTTGAAAATAGTGCCTCAAATTAAATTTTGAAGTAGCAGAATCTACAAAAGGTCAGAGAAAGACATTCCCTAGGATAAGACAATTTAGGAGGTCCACAGGAGAAATATGTAACAAGAAGAAGACCCTAAATAATGCAGGAGCACCAACAGCAGCAGCTTTGAGAATTCTTGATCAGAAAACGATTGCAGGGGACTGTTGACTGACAATGGATGCAGGTACAATGCTTAGGAATTATATTGCCCATAAGTGGTTATGGATTGTAAGTTCCAGGATAGGAAAAAAAAAAGAGCTTTTGATCAATTACGAGACAGGAAGGCCCCTGGTCAAAGTTCTAGGGCCAAAAGGAGCAATCGCAATTGTTGTGGCAGAAGAGCAGGGGACTTTCCTAAATAAAGAAGAGAGAATGGACAAGGAGAACTGGAAAACCCAACTTTGGAAACACCAAAAATTTACATTCCCCAGAAGTTACTATTAAAAAAAAAAAACAACACAAAAATGTCTAAAACTTCGAATATTGACTCTCTATCTCCAGATGAACAGAGTCCAACTTTAACATAAGGTAAAAAGAAATAGCCTGGAGGAATAAGCAAACAACAAAAGAAGTACTTGACTATTAAGAACTTCTATGGTTGCAGAGAAGACCAAGATATAAACTCAGAGGACAACAATGGGAAAACAACTACTAGCAAAATGTAATTAGACTAATACTAAGGCTAAATATAAATTAGAGACAAGGCCAGCAAGACTTCCTAGAAGAGGGAGGTGGAGCCAAGAGAGCAGTTACGTCTCTATCTGATCTCCTCCAAGCTTCCCTCAAATAAACAGCAGATTAAGCCTTTGAACTGGTTTTGGACTAACAGAACCCACAAATATTTGAATTCAGCAAATTTCCAGAAGAAAACACTTTGAAAGAACTTTGGAAAAGATCTGTTGCAATAAGGCAGGGAGAGAGGTTGCTGAGCCCAAACCACAGAACAGGGAGCCCAAGGCAAGAAGCTGGGGTGGAGTACCAGTGTGTTGTGGAGTGAACCTTGGAACCTACTGTGAAGGTCTTAGGCTCCTCTATCCAGGGTACAAGCTAATGGTTCAGCAGATTTGCTCTGTGACACCAAAGCAAATACAAAAGGAAAATTGTGAGCCTCTGAATCCTGGAACCCCAGAAAAATGGGACCTAGTCACACCTAGGGTGATTTCACAGAGTTTGGAGAGACTTACATGAATTGATTCTAAGTGAAATGAGCAGAACTAGGAGAACAATATACATGGCAACAACAAGATTATATGATGATCAACTCTGATGGATGTGGCTCTCTTCAACAGTGAGATGATTCAAACCAATTCCAATTGTTCAGTAATGAAGAGAATCAGCTACACCCAGAGTGAGAACTATGGGAAATGAGTATGGATCACAACATAGCATTACCACTCTTTCTGTTATTGTTTGCTTACATTTTTGTTTTCCTTCTCAGTTTTTTTTTTCTTTCTAGATCCAATTTTTCTTGTGCAGCAAGGTAACTATATAAATATGTATACATATATCGGATTTATCCTATACCTTAACATATTTAACATGTATTGAACTACCTGCCATCTAGGGGAGGTGGAGGGGAGAAGAAGGGGAAAAGTTGAAATAGAAAGTTTTGCAAGGGTCAGTGTTGAAAACTTACCCATGCATATGCCTTGTAAATAAAAAAAATAAATAAAAATTGTCATACATCTGATTTCTAAAATATTCTAGAAATTGATGAAATCTGCACAATTATCCTTGAATGGAAGTAGCTGCATAACTCATCATATCTAGACAATTTCTCTTTCTTTTAAATCTGCAGGGCATCTTCGATGACATTAGAAAACAATTTTGGCTACCCTATGTCTCCATACTCTATACCTCACTTGATATTGAAATCCACAAATTATAGAACAAAAATCATCTTTGTGAATCCATAAAAGAATCTGTCGTGTTCTTATAAATGTACGGGGAGACTTCTGACTGAAGAAGAGATTCATTTTGGATGCTTAACCTAAATATATGCTTTTGTGAGTCATCATGAGACAATAAACACATTTTCCTATATTTTCTGCACTTTTTAAATATGTGTATGAGTGTTTCGATGTGGTGTGCTGCAGAGTTTCATTTATGAAAGTTTTTTTTTTTCTGATTTAGACTCACATTTTCATCAGTTAACCCTGAAACACATGCAGATCATTTTTATGAAGCATAAGTATGAATGTGCTTCGATTGTTTCTAGTTTCCTCTTAGTAGGTATGCAGGATAATAATGCTGTTTGTGATTTGTTTTCCAGCCATTCAGTATCTTTGCCATCTTGCATATATTTTTAAAATGATAGAATAATAGATTTAAAAGTTGAAGAGTTCAACTACCCATTTTTACTGAGAGACGGGACTTCAAATGACTTGTCTAAGGTCACAACCATAGTAGATATAGAAAAGAAATTCAAACACAAGTCCTCTTGCTACAAATCTTGCAATTTTGTTATACTTCCATTTTTGCTCCCTAAGCTTCCAAAATGTATTTTATCTCTAGAATATATGTTTTTATATTAAAATATACATAGTATATACTTATTATATCTTTCTATGTATACATATACATACATTATGTGTATGTATGTATATGTATATGTATATACTTACTTTCTTCTTGTTAACTATATATACAATTGCTTTGTTCTTGTCAGGTAGTATCTTTTCTATTTTGAGGAGCTCTTCAATTTTTCATCTATTTGTTCTGACAGTTTTATCTTTAAATGATTTTGAGATTATCTAATTTAGTTGGATGGCTCTCATGTTAAATTTTATTCATTTTCCCTTCTACTCTTCTTTACTGTTTTAATTTATCTTGAAGGTAATATTCTACATCCCCTGATGTAATACTTTGCATATAAATTCTTATTTGAATCCAGAATTGTCCCTGAATGCCATATCTTACTGCTTGGCAACATTATCAGGTGTTAGGAAGATGTATGATTGTTGTTTTTGGTCTAGATAGTTTTTGTTCTTTTCAGGCTCATTCATTATGAGAATGATTACTTCATATCAGTTAAATTTGTGAATGATCTAAGTTGAATTCTTACATTTACTTATTTTCAGTTTTTTGTGTCAGCACTCAGCCAGAATTATTCTAATAGCAAGCAAGATTTCTCCCAACTTGTTGATTAGAATCTTTGGTTTGTCATCTGATGGTTTAACTAAACTCAGCCTGAATTGGAAATGATTCATATATTGGTGATTAGTTCTTTCTTTTTTCTTCTATAAAGATCTTACATAAAGTGTATCAACAGTAAGTTAACATTAAAGACAATTCTAAAAAAAAATATTTATAATATCTCTTGACAATGTTGTCAAGACATTGCTGTCATTGTCTCTAGTGAAGCAGAAAGGAGAAACCTTTTGAGGGGGAATATATATATGTTACTATATGTATGTATACATACATATACACATGCACATATATGTATATGTATATATATATATATATATATAATGTAGAGAAAGAGAAAAAGTCCTATACATTATTTATATAATTAGTAAATAAATAAAGATTTGGTCTTTTATTCTTTTCTCAAAGCCTAGTACTCTATCCACTATAACATCTATGAAGATCTTTCAATGTCACTTCAAATCACTTAACATTTCTAGAAAGTATTTTCTTGGGACTTTGACTAGACTGCCAAAGCTTCTACTAACTTCAAATTTGAGACTACATTAAATACAGAGGCAAAAATGAATGCATGGGACTTTTCATTTAAAACATGCTTCTAAGTTGACATTAAATCATATAAATGACTGCTTACCAGTTTTTAATACATTTAATCAAGTATGAAGCAATAATTCTATCAATTTATTATCAATCAAAGGAGAGGGATGGGTCTAAGATGATGCTAAGATTATGACTTAAGTAAATGGAAGGGAAGAGAATGGTATTCTCAGAAGAAATTAAGAAAATGAGGAATAAGCATTGTACACTTTGAATTTTAAATGTTTATGGGACATACACATTAAAGTGTTTAGCACACAACTGGAGATAGGAGAATGGAGATCCAGAGAGACAGCAGGGACATGTTCCTAGGCAAAGAGGATAAATGATAATGGTGATCAGAAAGGTGTTTGTTGAAGAAGTAACTTCTCATTCTTCAAATAGGAAACCTCATTCCTGCTAAAACTACTCTCCCTTTCTATATGGTCTTCAGTCCTTGCAAATGTTCTTCTCCCAGATTATTATTCTTATTGTAGTTTCTAATTTTGAGCAATCACCACATTTTCCTGTCCCATTTCAGGACAACACAAGTGAATGAAACAGTATTCCCTCACAATTAGAGTGACTAACTTTTACATCATCTTCAAAGTGGAACAGGTGGTGATTTCTCCAATACCAGGATTTCAAAACTAGCCTGGATGACCACTTTTCAGGAATAAAATAGGAAGGTATTCTGGTTTGTGTATTGAGTACACTAAATTACCATTGACGTCCCTTCCAGCTTTGAGATAATGTGATTTTTTTAAGAATCCAATTTTATTTGTTGCAGATGTGTCCATATGGCATTTCTTTTTATTCTCACAGTTTTATTGCTTTTAGTAGGGGATGGAGTGGGAGAGACATCACCACAAGCTACCAAAACCATGAGAATGATTATTTTACAGCTTAGCTTGGGGCTTTCCAGATAATCAATCTTCATAGGAAGGTGCACACTGCCACTGAAGAGAAAAAAAGAAGGCCTCTGTGAAATGTTAGCTTCTTAAGTTATGCTAATATGACAAATTGCAGCTGTATCCCAGAAAGAGTCCTTTAATGTTTAGGGTTGTCTTCATTGTAGAATCAGATTTTCCTGGTGCTCTGATAGCTTGATCTACAATGGCACATTAAGTGATTACATTATCAGCAATGCTGTATCAAAATGTTTTAATAACAACAATCACACAAATAAAAAGAATAGTTTGCAATATTATAATGTTTTAATGTTTTCACACAGATTGCATCCTCTGAATTCAAAATTATCTCCTTAAAACTCAGATCTGATCCTGCCACCACCACCCCCCTCCACTCAATAAACTCCATTGATTTTCTATCACCTGGAGGATCAATTATGGAATATCCTGTTTGGAATTCAAAGCCCTTTATAACTCCACAGATACACAAACTCTTTTAGTCATCATACATCTCATTCACTGCAACATATTCTTCAATCCCAAGACACTCATCTCTCTGCTCTTCCTCAAACAAGATATCATCTGGCCTTTAGCACTTTTTCTTGTTTTCTGTCATGACAGAAATGTTTTCCACAACTCTAGCCAACTCTAGCCAGTAGTTTCCATATTTTTTCAAATCTCATTTTCCTTCAAAATCACATTTTTATAGGAAGATTTTTACAAGGCCTCAATTCTTAGTAGGTATGATTCCTCTTTTAATTATTTCCTGCGGGTTTTTTTTTTTTTTGGTACATATTTCTTTGCTTGTTGTTTTTCCCATTAGATTGACACAGACATTATTATTTTGCCTCTTTTTGTAAGTCCAGTGCTTAGCATAGTACCTGGCACATAGGAAGTTCTTATTAAATGTTCTACTGATGTAAGTAAAAATGGCATTGATGTAAATTGCCATGTGTATGTATGTATACATATGTATAAATGTTTGTATGTGAATGTATGTAAATTCAGAATTTAAATTTATCTTCCTTATTCCAGATTCAGTGTTCTATCTATTATATCTAATACTGAAATTTATTTAGGTTTCATGTTTTGTGAATTCTTCACATTAATTGTTGGTTTGTCAAACATTTATTAAGTTCATACAAAATTATGACAACGGGTGGATGAAGAAATGGATGAACAAGATTATTATAAAAATATGAGCAGGTTATATGAAATCATTTTATAAATATTTTCTATGTACAAAGCACTATGTGAGATGCTAAGCAAACAAATAGAAAACAAGATAGTCTGCTCTCAAGGTGATAGCACTCTAGTAGGGAAAAATAACAAATATAGAAGGTTTCAGATTATTTTCTTTTTTGTTGTAGTTTCTTTTTTTAAAAAAATTGTAATAGTATTTTAATTTTCCAATTACATGTAAAGATAGTTTTCAACAATAGTTTTTGTAAGATTTTGAATTCCAAATTTTTTCTCCCTCTGTCCCTTACCTCTCTCATCCCCAAAACAGCAAATAAGCTGATATAAACTTTACATGTATAGTCTTTTAAAAAATATTTCCATATTAGTCATCTTGTAAAAGAAAAACCAGAATAAAAGGAAAAAACTATGAAAAAAACCAAAAAAAAGTAGAAAATAGTATGCTTTATTCCACATCGCCATAGTTCTCTCTCTGAATATTGTCATGGACCATGGTATTAATAAGAATAGCTATAGTTCCATATCAATCTCCATAGTTCTCTTTCTGAATATTGTCATGGACCATTGCATTATTAAGAATAGCTAAGGTGATCA
The DNA here is from genome assembly GCF_016432865.1 of Antechinus flavipes. Classification (NCBI taxonomy): domain Eukaryota; kingdom Metazoa; phylum Chordata; class Mammalia; order Dasyuromorphia; family Dasyuridae; genus Antechinus; species Antechinus flavipes. The sequence continues at coordinate 623,600,503 of NC_067398.1, forward strand.
CTGTATAATCTGGCTATTACTGTATATAATCTTTTCCTAGTGCTACTCACTTTACTCAGCATCAGTTCATATAAATCTTTCCAAGATTTCTGAAATCAGTCTGTTCATCATTTCTAATAGGACAATACTATTCCATTACATTCATATAACATAACTTATTCAGCCATTCTCTAATTGATGAGTATCCATTCATTTTTCTATTCCTTGTTATCACAAAAAAGGCTGCTATAAACTTTTTTGCAAATGTGTCTTTTCCCTTTTTTCGGTATCCTTTGAGATATAGAACCAATAGTGGCACTGCTGGATCAAAAGGTATGTACAATTTTATATCCCTTTGGCATAGTTGCAAATTGCTCTACAGAGTGGGCAGATCAGTTCATAATTTCATCAACAATGAATTAGTTTCAGTTTTCTCAAATTCCCTCCAACATTTATCATCATCTTTTTCTGACATCCTAGCCAATCTAATAAGTGTGAGGTGGTACCTCAGAATTATTTTAATTTCTCTAATCAATAGTAATTTAATTTCTTCATCTGAAATTTGTCTTTTCATATCTTATGACAATTTATTAATTGGGAAAAGATTTGTATACTTATAAATTTGACTCAATTTTCTACATATTTAAAATTACAGAAACTGGCTGTAAAAATAATTTCTCAACTTTCTACTTTCTAATCTTGACTGCATTGGTTTTCTTTGTACAATTTTTTTTATTTAATCTAATCAAAATCATTATTTTGCATTTCATAATGTTTTCTAGTTCTTCTTTGATCATAAATTCCTTCATTCTTCAAAGATCTGATAGGAAAATTTGTTGAGTACAGGCTTGCTCCCTGGAGGGCCTTGGGGTCAGTCAGAGTCAGGATAAATTAAAATCCTTGTTTTTTAAGGGGAGAAGTAAAGGAGGCAGACAAAATCCTGGATTTGGGAATCTGGAGTCACCAATTTCTTTCCTCCTCATCCTGCTGCCAAGTTACTCTCTGACCCCTCTCCCTCTTTTTCCAATCCTTGCCTATGATGATCTTAAAATCAAACATTCAGCAAGCACAACAGTGAGAAGAGCCATTTATCCAAGCATATGCTAATAGAGTCATTGTCTCACATCAAATAGGTAATTAGCCTTAAGTGCATTGTTTTCTGATTCAAGCATAACTTTTTTGAGTTTCAGTCCTCTACAAAAATTATCCCTTGCTCTTTCAATTTGCTTATGGCATCACTCTTTATGTCTAAGTCATGATACCATTTCAACCTTATCTTAGTATAGGGTGATAGATGTTAGTCTAAGTCTAGTTTCAACCTTATTATTTTTAACTGTTTCTGGCAATGTTTGTCAGATGGTAAGTTCTTATCTCAGAAGATGGAATCTTTGGGTTTATCAAAGAGTAGATTATTATAATTATTAACAATTGGGGCTAGTTTACCAAACCTATTCCACTGATCTACTGCTCTTTTTCTTAGGTAGTACTAAATGGTTTTGATGCATTATAATATAGTTCTTGGTCTCACTGCTAGGCTATCTTCATTTGCATTTTCCCATTAATTCCTTTGGTATTCTTGACCTTTTGTTCTTCCAGATTAATTTTTATCATTTTTTTAGCTCTATAAAATAATTTTATCATTTTAATTTGGATAGCAATGAATAAATTTATTTAGATAGAATTGCACTTCTATTATATTAGCTCAGCCTAACCTATGAGCAAATAATATTTTTTCAATTGTTTAGAGCTGACTTTGTGTGAAAAGTGTTTTGTTAAGGTATTCATAATGTTCTTGGGTTTGTCTTGGCAGGTAGACTCCCAAATGTTTTATGTTAACTACAGTTATTTTAAATGGGATTTCTCTTTCTATCACTTGCTGATGTGCTTTGTTGGTAATATGTAGAAATGCAGATGATTTGTGTTGGTTTATTTTATATCCTGTAACTTTGTTAAAGTTGCTAATTTTTTCAGCTAGTTTCTTAATTGACTCTTTAGGTTTCTCCAAGTGTACCATCACGTCATCTGAAAAGAATGATAGTTTTGTTTCCTCACTGCATACTCTAATTCTTTCAATTTCTATTTCTTTTCTTGTTGCTAAAGCTTAATATTTCTAATACAATGTTGAACAAGAATGCTGATAATGGCATCTTGTTTCACCTCTGATGTTATTGAGAATATTTCTAAATTATTTCTATTATATATAATGCTTGCTGGTCTTTTAGATATGCTACTTATCATTTTAAAGAAAACTCCATTTATTCCTATGCATTCTCGTGTTTTTATTATGAATGGATGCTATATTTTGTCAAATGAATTTTCTGTATCTGTTGAGAAAATTATGATTTCTGTTAATTTTGTTATTAATATTATTAATTATGTTGATAGTTTTCCTGATATTGAACCAGACCTGCATTTGTGGTATAAATCCCATTTGGTCATAATGCATAGTGGTGATTAGTTGATGTAATCTCTTTTCTAATATTTTATTGTAAGATTTTTGCATCTATATTCATTAGAGAAATTGGTGTCTAATTTTCTTTCTCTTTTTTGGCTTTTCCTGGTTTAGGTATAAACACCATATCTCTGTCATAAAGAAAATTTGGTAGATTTCCTTCTTTGACCATTTTCCCAAATAGTTTATATAGTACTGAAATTAATTGTTCTTTAAATGTTTGGTAGAATTCACTTGTAAATCCATCTGGCCCTGTAAATGTTTTTCTTAGGAAGTTCATTTAAGGCTTATTCAATATATTTTTTCTAAATTGTGGTTAAGTATTTTATTCCTTCTTTTGTTAATCTACATAAGTTGTATTTATATAAATTCCCATTTCAATTAGATTTTCAGATTGATTTATAGAGTGGGCAAAATAACCCCTAATCATTGCTTTGATTTCCTCTTCATTGGCAGTAAGTTCACCCTTTTCATTTTTGATAATGGTAATTTGGTTTTATTCTTTTCTTTTTCAAATTAACCAAAGATTTATCTATTTTATTTTGATTTTTCCCATGAAACCAATGTTTAGTTTTATTCATTAGTTCAGTAGCATTTTTTTTAATTTTACTAATCTCTCCTTTGCTTTTCATAATTTCTAATTTGGCATTTAATTGGGTAACTTTAACTTGGTCTTTTTGTAGCTTTTTAAAATTTCATGTCTAGTTCATTGAACTCCTCTTTCTCTATTTTATAGATATTTTATAGATAAAAAAAATTCTCTAAGAACTGCTTTGCCATTTCTAGTTATATGGAAAAAAATTACTTTAAAATGTTATTGATTAGAAAAATGCAAATTGAGACAACTCTGAAATACCATCCAAATTTTTTGAGGAGAAGTTAAGTAAATTGCAGGAAGAAACAGACAGAAAAATGTCTCTTTCAAGCTAAGATACAACCAAAGATGGATCAATTCTCTGCTGCTTGTGCTAATTTTGGCCTAACAATTAACACCAAGAAAATGTAGGAACCATCAGCCAGCACCACATTATGCATGTGTGGAACCAGCAATTACAACAAATGGTGAAGTTTGGATTGCTATTGGTAAGTTCACCTCCTTTGGCACTATACTTTCCAGGGATGTCCACATTGATAATGAAATTTACACATGTGTTTTCAGAATTAGAGTGGTTGGGAGTCTCTGAAAAAAGTATGGGAGAAGAGAGATTATTAGATTGATTACTGAATGGAAAGCTAAAGAGCTATTGTGTGACCTTGTTGTTGTATGTCTCTAAAACGTGGACAGCATATCAGTGCCATGCAAGGAAACTGAATCTCTTCCATTTGAATTGTTTTAGGAAGATTCTGAAAATCACCTGGCAGGATAAGATACCAGAAATTGAGATCCTTTCTCAAACTAAACTGCCACATTTATGAGTTAACTGCAGATAGCACAACTCTGTTGAGCTGGTCTCATTGTTCAAAAGTTCTCTAAAAATTTGGGTGTTACACCATTTGGTGCATATGTTTATTATTGATAATACTTCATTATTTATGGTACCCTTTAGTGAGATGTAGTTTTAATTATGTCTATTTTTGCTTTTGTTTTGTCATAGATTAGATTAGCTACCCATTTTTAAAACTTTAGCTGAAGCAAAATATATTCTAGTCTAGCCTTGTACCTTTATTCTCTGTGTATCTCTGCTTCCAATGTGTTTCTTGTAAACAACATATTGTCAGTTTTAATGTTGTCTGAGTTCTAATCCATCTGCAATTTGCTTCCATTTTATGGGAGACCATCTTAAAGAAAGATTTCAACAGGGAGGAAAAAAGAAGACTGCATGAAGGGAGTAGTATTAGATTTAAGGCTGAAAGGATGATTATGAATTCAATATCCCAAAGCTCATTTCTACATTAACTATCTACTCCCAACCTTGCTAAATTTGAAGGTTTACAAATAGCCTCACTGTCTTGTGAAAACATAAATGATAATCTATATTTTTGCTATAACTCTGAATTATTGGTTTATTATAAATGTAGGTTTAGTAATGATGTTTTCAGTATATAGTACTTAGTTACAAGTACAAAACAGAATTGTTTCTTTTAATTTAGAACATGTCAATGATAAGTTTGATATAAGTATGATATGGCAGCCAAAAAAACTAGCAAAAAATTAGGATATATTTTAAAAAGCACAAGATCCAGAATTAAGAAAAAAAATATAGAGGTGGGGGGAACAAAAAGGGGAGTAGGTAACTTACCCCAGTCAAGTCAATGCTACACAGTGGAGGGAAAATAACTCCTCAAGTCTCTCATAAAGAAGTGTACCTGCAAGAGAATACGTCATGAAGAGAATATAAGGAAAAATCTTCATCAAATGGTAGAAGGGCATTACACTGAAGAACATTCTCATGGGGAAGAGCTATATTCTGCAGTGAGAAATAAGAACAATAGCCCTGTTGAAGATAAAGAATATATATCCTACCTCAGTTGGAGGGTAATCATGGCTCCTAAAAGGAAAAAAAAAATGTGGGATAGTGTGTATGTGTGTGTGTGTGTGTGTGTGTGTGTGTGTGTGTGTGTGTGTAGGCAAAAGAAAAAAATCTAAATTAGCAAAACAAATTGAAGGGGAGGAGAGGAAAGATAATTGTATTTTTATTAAAAAGAAAAAATGTGGAGAAATGACATAACTAGATAAAAGGGAAGAAGGAAAAGAAATCAATAAATTAAGAAGGAAAAGGAAAGGCAAAAAGGAAGTAAAGATGAGGGGGAAAGAACCTATGGAAATAATGTTGATTTAAAGTAGTTTGAGCAATAATAACAACATAGTCTCTTTATGGAGGAAAAAAAAAATCTCCTAATTCAGAAAAGACCAACATTAGATGCAAATAAAGAGTTGGAAGAAATATATAACCAGAAAAAAGCAAGAGAAAGGAACTAATAAACAAATCCCTAAAGGAAAGGGGTAATAAATGAGGGAAAGGGGTAATAAATGAGAAAAAGGGGTCAGGAGGGAGAGAAGAACCAATGGGAACAGGGCCACTTAAAAAAAGATTAAAGTAACTGAAGGAATATAATACTGTATTTACAGTAGAAAAAGGGATGGGGGAAATTTAACTTAAAAAAAAATATTAAAGAAGTTAGAGAAAAATATAAACCTAACTTTTACTTCTTTAAATGTTAATGGTTTAAACAATCAAAAGAAAAGTGACATATTGAAAAAGAAAACAAACCCCACCTGATGCTTTCAAGAAACACAATTAAAAAATTAAGGCATACATGAAGTTAAAATCAGGAGCCAGAACAAAATTTACAATGCATCACATAAAAAAATATCAGGATTTGCAATTATACTGTCAGAGAAAGCAAAAACAAATACTCATAAAAAAAAGAGATAAAGAAAACTATATTAAGCTAATAGGAATCATGGAAAACAAATAAATAATAAGAAATTTATATGCACCAAATGCCTTAGAATCTAAATTCATTCAGAAAATTGAATTACAAGAAGGTATAGTCAATAATACACCAATTGTAGAAAACATTATCTTTCATCTTCAGATAAAGCTAACAATATAAATATATAAACAAATGTTAATATATAAAACCAAAAAAAAAAAAAACTGCTAGAGAAACTAGAACTGGAAATGAAAAATAGACTGTATCAGAGCACAGAGATATTTCAGTTAAATAGCAACCTCGTCCTTTATAGACTAAAATGCAATGATCATAGGTATCAATTCAAAAAACATAAGAAAAAAAAGAGGTACAAATACAGTTAATCATGAAATTATAAATGTTTGTACAGCCAAAAAAAAGAAATTATAGAACAATTAACAATTATATAAAAGAAAATGATAATGATTTTGCATATCATAATTCTTGGATGCAGCTGAAGTAGTCCTCAGGAGGGAAAATTATACCTCCAAAACTATAAACTAACAAGATATAAAAGAAAAAGACAAATGAATTGAATACAAATTTAAAAGCCAGAAACCCAACAAATAAATAACTCAAAAAATAAAGCACAAAATAAATTGTATAAAAATTAGAGGAGAAATAAACAATAAATCAAAAAGACTAGAAATTGTAAATAAAAGTAAAAATCAGTTCTTTGAAAAGACTAATAAAATTCCCGTCTTTAGCCAATTTCATTTTTTTAAAAGACCAAATAAATCAAATCAACAAGATACCAAGCAAACGTGATATCACAACAAATCTCTATGTTTTATCTTCAGTTCTGTTCAAGTCAGTACTTGACTGGGGTAAGTTACCCATTCCTCTCTTTGTTTTTCCTCCTCACTCTCCTATTTTTCAATGCTCTATTATTTCTTAATTCTGGATCCTGTGCTTTTTAAAATACACCCTAAATTTTTGTTAGTTTTTTTGGCTGCCATATCATATTTATATCAAACTTATTGTTGACATGTTCTAAGTTAAAAGAAACAATTCTATCTATGAATGTTTGTTTGTATTCCACAAAACCTGATGCTCTCTTAGTCCTCTCTCTCTTACCATTTCAGGTACCATTTGCATTATAGATTATAAATTATATGGTCTATATAATATATTAAACTATACAGATTATAAGTTCTTTGAGGACATAAGTAAAAAGAATTATCAGAAACTTTTGCTTATAGTTATATTCTACCAAAACACAATAGAGGAATACTTTCAAAAACAGAAAATATTAAAACTATAAAAAGTCAGGAAGGCAGGCAGGAAGAAAAGGAAAGCATATAGAAAGGAAGAAGTTAGTTTTAATAGAAATAATAAAGGAGAAATGATTTTAAAGATAATTGACAACAATTATTGTTATACTCAAAAATTGTGCAGAATATCATATCAAATAGCCTTTTGAGACAAATATTGTCCTTATATCTAATCCAGGAATAAAGCAAGAACATTAGACCAATATCATTAATTAACATAATAAACAATTTTTTGATAAAATCATTTCAAATTGACTGTTGTGATTCATTCAAGAAATACTTCATTATGACTATTGGATTAATACCAGTAATATAAGAATGGTCCAAAAATAAGAAAATGATACATATTCAATCATAATTAAAGTAAACACATTCAAAACTAAATTATTTTCTTTAGTGCAGAAAATGCCTTTGACAAAATATAACATTCATATATGCTAAATATGCTATAAACTAAAGAGACTAAAGGTCCTTTTTTATATTATAAAATGTATCCATATAAAATTAAAAGCAACCATCATATACAAATGGGAATGTACTAGAGTCTTTTCCAATAAATACAGGAATCAAGCAGGATGCCCATTTGATTTAAATTGTTGGTATTTCTATTAATTATAGTAGTAGCTATAAGATAATAAAAAACAATTAAATAGATAAGACAAAAATCAGGCAATGGAAAGGTACCCATTATGTTTTATCTGCAGTTCTGTTTAGTTTAGATTCCATAAAACTTGATGTTCTCTTGGTCCTCCTTCTTCCACCAATTTAGCTTCCATTTGCATTATAGATTAAAATTATATAAACTATATATGATATAGTAAACTATATATATATATATATATGTATATATATATATATTATAAATTCTTTGAGGATAGGAACTGTCTTTTTCTTATTTGTATCCCAATGTCTGACATATATTAAGCACTTCATAAATGTTTATTGAATTGAAGATTAAATTATGCTTATGTTATGATAATATGATTATTTACTGAGAAAAACCAGAGGGCAATTAGGTGATATAGTGGATAGAGCATTTAGTCTGGAGTCAGGAAGATCTGAGTTTAAATTCAACCTCAAATACTTACTAGTTCTGTGACCTTTATACTCACTTAACCCTGTTTGCCTCAGTTTCTTCATTTGTAAAATGAGTTAGAGAAGGAATTGGCAAATCACTGAAGTGAGTGAAGTATCATTGCCAAGAAAACTCCAAATGGGGTCACAAAGAGTCAAACAATACCAAAAAATTACTGAACAACCCAAAAAAAAAATCCTAGGGAATAAGCAAAGGTACAAATTGAGACAAGAGCTTCAGTAAAGCTGTAGGCAACAAAATGTATTCTGAAAGATAGCTAGTATTATCTTATAAAAACAACAAAATCAAGCACAATCATAAAAATCTCATTCCAAATAACTACATAATAAATAATATATTTGAGAATCAATCTACTAAAGTTCACAAAACACTTAAATGAACTCAGCTACAAAGTTCTCGTTAAAGAAACAAAAAATAAAATCACAAAAGTATATTCAGGACTCATAGTTGAACTGTACCAAGATAATAAAAAGGTCAATATTACCAAAGGTAATTTAAAATCTTAATTTCACACCAAACAAATTATAAAATAAATAACAAGAAAAATGAGAAAATTAATTTGAAAAAGTAAAAGATTTAGAATAACAAGGGAAATAATAGAAAGAGGCACAAAACTTCCAGCTTCAAACTATATTTAAAGCTGAAGTCATCAAAACAATCTAGCTTTAGTTGGTAAATAAAGAGATTGATTAATTACATTGAAGAAGAGAAAATCAAAAACAATAGAATTTAATAATCCAGTATTTGCTAACATGGAAATCATAAATTATTTAAAGTTCCCTCCATTTGAAAAAAATTGCAGGGAAAACTGGAAAATGTTCTGGCAGAAACAAGGCTTAGACTAATATTTCCTACCATGTTCCACAATATGGATATGTGGTATATGACACTTTTTAAAAGATAATATCATAAATGACGGACAAAAGCAGCTACACACAAAGAAAGAACACTGGGAAATGAATGTGAACTATCTGCATTTTTGTTTTTCTTCCTGGGTTATTTATACCTTCTGAATCCAATTCTCCCTATGCAACAAGAGAACTGTTCGGTTCTGCAAACATATATTGTATCTAGGATATACTGCAACATATCCAACATATAAAGGACTGCTTGCCATCTAGGGGAGGGGGTGGAGGGAGGGAGGGAAAAAAAATTGGAACAGAAACGAGTGTCAATATAAAGTAATTATTAAATAAAAATTTTAAAAAAAGATAATATCATTCTTAAGAATTAGAAGATAAACACATAAACTTGTCATAACAATGGGTAAAAGATATGTTAACAGGACAAAAGATAGCTACAACAGAGAGAAAGCTGTTGTTATATGAAACTTAAAAGTTCCTGCACCAACAAAATTAATGTACCTCACATAAGAAAGGAAAGCATTTAAGGAGAAAAAAAATCTTCATGTCAAATTTCTGTAATAAAGGTTTAATATCTAAGATGTTCTTTCTCTGTGTGTCTCTGTCTGTCTCTCTGTCTCTCAAAACAAAGTAGATGGCCATCAACTGGGAATGAATGCCTAAAGAAATTGGGTATAATAATATAATGGAATGTTGCTGTGCTGCAAGAAATGAAAAATACAATGAACTTCAGAAAGATTCACATGATCTGATGTAGTATAAAGAGACAAAGTCAAGAAAATAATACACATAGTGACCACAACAATTTAAACAGATTATCCATATGACTCAAAATAATTAATAAAGGATTACAAAGAACAGGAATGGCTGAAAAGAAATATCCATATTTCACTTTTTGCAGCAATGAGAATTCCATAGATGGGGTACATTGTATATATTTTCAAATAGATTCATTTTATTGATCAGTTTTATTGATTCTTTTTATTTAAAAATATAATTTGATATGATGAAATGAATAGGAGGATAAGAAAGGGAAAAGAGACTGGGAGAAATTTTGATGGTATAAAAACAAAATACATCAATAAAAAAGTATTTTTAGGGAGAATACGAGGTGAAGTTTTCATTTCAGATAGTAGGAAGAGGGAGAGTCATTGGAGTTTTGAGAAGGAATGAAGAGTTTTGGAAATGCTTTTGCAAGTGGGAAGAGTAGATAGTAAAATCTAGAAGTTTAAAAGGATTGCCTTGTCAAACTGAGGGCC